>NC_134213.1:16437121-16740151 GCF_965140235.1 Caretta caretta | reverse complement strand
TCTTGCAATGTTGTGTACTGATCATCTAGAGAAGGTGGTTTATTGAAGAATTTGTGTTGGGGTTGTCACGGAGACCATTTTTTTATTATAAACTTTATTAAAATTCAGAAGTAAGGGGAAAACATTACCTTTTCATGGTTTTCTATTAAAATCTCAACCACAATATTCTGAAACTTGATGTCCATAATCGCTGCAACAGTTTCTTCTTGAGGTCGAAGCAGCGTTGGTCCAAATACCACACCCAGATTAGCAACAGTCATTAGATTCTGTTTGTGATTATTAGCAACCCTGTAAGGAAGGAGAAAGAGTAGGTAAAATTAACATCAGAATAATCCCTCCTTCATTTTTGGCACAAATTTTACAATTGTTTACATTCCTGAAACTCTGGATGAGCTCCTTCCAGGCTCAGCCATGTGGAAAAGAACAGACTTAACTGGAACGTTACCAGTGTAATTTCAGCCTCCGTAAATTGACTGATACCAGGAAAATCCAAATTGTTTAATCCTTTTCTGGATGCTAAATCCTAAATGGCTGAATGTTCCAATCTACAGCCTACTCCCCAAAAAACAGCTTGAATCATAAATCTTTCAAATCCTCCTAAAAGCAAGTAGTTGGACCTTTGACATGTGCTATTCTCAACTAAACGAGCAACCTTCTTTGTCCACATTTCAAGTCCTTCCGCCTGATTTAAGCTTTTGTCTCCACCCAAGGTCAACGCTATTCCAATGCAACCCAAACAATCTGAAAAATAAAGATTTTGCTGTTGTCACCAGAGAGTGAGGGGAGAATATACACATGCATACACACAGTATTCTCCTCCAAACTGGAGAACCTGCTTAAATAGGGATGTTTCTCTGGGATTCAATTAAGACCAATTCAATTAAGACCAATATTTGCTAATGATTGCTGCTTATGAGAGGCATCTCAGGTAATTTGTTGGTACCCAAACTTTGTTTCCTTCCCTCTCATGCTGGTTTGAGCTCTCCTCTTGCATCAGCTTTCAGAGTTGGTACCCAAACTTTGTTTCCTTCCCTCTCATGCTGGTTTGAGCTCTCCTCTTGCATCAGCTTTCAGAGCACCACTTCTTGCTCCTGCACAACTTGCTCCTGGCACACATACTAGGACCCCACATGTCTGGGTGTCTCACAACTGTCCATGCTCCGGGCAACGTTTCCACCAAACTCCAGGGGCCTGTCTAGTTACACGATGGGCTTGGCGGCTCCATGGAGAGCAACACTACCATTCGTAGGTGCTGGAACTAGGGGTGCTGCAGCACCCTCTGCCTTGAAGTGGTTCCCATCATATACAGGGTTTATTGTTTGGTTCAATGGCTCTCAGCACGCCCATTATAAAAATTGTTCCAGCATCCCTGCTACCCCTTTAACAGCAAGGTGTTAATTAGAAATTTCTCTGAATAGAGAATAAAAGACCATCCCTTTTATAGTGATTAGGATGTATTATTTATGAAGCACCATTAGTCCAATTACTTAAATCTATACCTAGACAGAATCTATGGATCCAAGTATATTTATGATATAAAGTTATCTATGTATTACACACACATAAATAAACAAACAAAATCCAAATTAACCCCCCCCCCCGCCAATTATAAAGCCACTCGGCTACGATAATGTAATCTAAAAACAGTTCAGGGGTCAGGATTACCTGAAATGGCTAGTGATTCTAGATGCCTCCCCTTTAAAGTGTCCAATTTGTGACAGCATAGAGGGGTCTGATTTTTAGTGAATGTTCATCATTTTAGAGGGGGAAAATCAGGCACCCAAAATCACCAGTCGTTTTCGAAAGTGTTGGCCCGTTGTTCTTACAGCCATAACCACGCTGTACTGTTACTGTCTCTATTAAATTGTATGTTTAATTGCGTAAGCTGTGATCAAAAACAGTTCTGTACATGCAGACAACATGGAAGTACACTCATACACTCACCCACTTGAGCCTGAGTAACAACAACTGTAACCAGGAACATGCATTCTGGAAAAGTATGGATAATAGCATCACAATGATTAATTCCCTAAAACATTCATTGGGAGCTCTAACTCACGTAGCAGGTAATCAGCCCATACAGCTACCAATTGTCTGGCTGTTGGCATTGTCGGCATAAGAATGTAAAAACATACTTATATCTAACAAAAGACGATTATTAGCTAAAGTTGCACAATGATGAATCAGAAAGTGCTAGATGGAATACAAAAAGGCTATTAATTACCTTAGAATCTCTAATTATAGGTAAACTGTCAGCTAGGCGCTTTATACACACAGCTGCCATTTGCTGTTATCGGACATATTTTTCTACAGGGCTATGATTGCTTTTACCTACACTCTTTCTTAGGGTGACCAGATGTCCTGATTTTACAGGGACAGTCCCGATATTTGGGGCTTTTTCCTATATAGGCTCCTATTAACCCCCACCTCCTGTCCTGATTTTTCACACTTGCTATCTGGTCACCCTATTCTTTGTTAAGGCTAGATCAAAATGATTCCATCTGATATTTCCCACAAATTCTGACGCTGCTGAATTGCTTGAATTGCTCAGATTAAGTTTTGTATGTGAAAAGCTACCACCTTATTACCCCACTGCTTAATTATTCTTTATGGCCTGTTCTATCACCCTCTAGAGCTTCCTAATTTGAAGACTTCAGTCAGGGATATAGCTGAGTTTTAAACTAAGCTTTTATGTAACCATCCTTCCCCTTTCTCCTGTTCTCTCATCTCAGGAAGAAGACACAAGTCAGGATGGCTAGCACTAAGCAATTCTAGATTGCACAACAAGAGCTGTGAATTAGAGTGTGTGACCAACTCTATTCTTCGACAAGAAGAGTCATCCCTTTTTCTACCTTTCCAGGACACCCAGGCAGAAGAGAGGCCTCTGACAACGCTGTACACTGAAAACTTGAGTTAGGTGCCTTTGAAAATGTTACCCTAAGTGACTTAGGAGCCAAATCCTATTGAAAAAGTCACTTAGGTGCCTTTGAAAATTTTACCCTTGACTTCTCTTGGTATCAGGAAGCAATGATTATTTTAATCACAGTTTGTGTGTCTGAGAAATTGCCTCTGTAAGTATAAATACTATAGTGCTGTGAGTTACCAAGGCTTTTGGACTGAAACCTGGAAAAGCTCAGGTTACTGAGATAATAAACTGCATTGTGATAATATGGTGTCCCTTACCAACTAGCACCGACTATGGAAAAGGGCAAGTACACACTACTGATTCAGCCACTAGAAGGCACTCTATCCACCACAAGGGGTTTATTAACCAAAGCCAACTAAAGGAGATTGACCCACCCAAGAGGATAATGGTTCATAAATAAAGTGGGTCTGTTTCAGATTAATGTGAACAAAATCAAAACAAAAAGTTTCTACCCACAGAAAAGGAAGAAAACACTACCTCAGAACTCAAAAGCAGAGAAATAAGAGATAAAAGATTATTATAGTTTGAACACAGCAATGCTTCAATTTGATAAGCAGATCACTTGCGTGCTCTCTCTGCCCCATTCTCTTTCCTCTTTTCCAGTTTCAGGGAGATCTCCTTCCAAACACCCCCCAAAATAAATTACTTCCTATATTTAAAAGGCACATTGGAACCAGGAAAGTGCCATGAAATCCCAGTACACTCGCTTCAGCTCTCCTTCCATTTCAGCCACAAGGCAAGAGTAAGACAGAATCATGTACTTTGCAATACAGACACTGGTATTCACAAGTGTGTAAACGTAGAAGGAGAATCAGCCAACATTCTCTGTGCCCTTTAGAAGTCAACACAGTGTACAGCAAGGAGAACAAGGCAGTATTTATGGAATGAGATGCAGAAAGGAGACTAATGCAGAAAGATTAAGTTCTGCTCAGAAATTTTCCACATGCCTCACTGGGCAATACAGATGGCTAAAGCATCAGAATTCACACTCACCTCTTCACTATAGGACTCCTGCCACTTGCCCCCTTGACACGAACACACCACGGACAGAGACATGAGTTTCCTACAGACCTCATTCTCTCACACAGGATTGTCGTGGATACTATTCTCTCTCCCTATCGCCATCTCCTCTATCACAAGTGGAGCATGATTTATTCCTCTATCTTCCCTCTTCCACCGGTGCCTTTAACACCATTGTCTCCCTTCTCACAGCCTGAATGGTATTCTCTCCCCTCTTCCGCTATCTCCTCGCACACATGGAGCATAGTCCATATCACTAGCTTGCCTCATTGCGATTCTTTCTTGCTCAAACAAATGGGGAAGGGGAGTTCTGAACTGTGCACACAAACACCCTGTTCCTCCAGTTCAGCAAAGCATCTGACTGAATGCTGCATCACACACACTGTGTTAAGCAGCTTCACAGCACATGCTTGAATACACACAATCATCATGATGTGTCAAAATATTTCCAAGATTTTTAAAAGGAATTAAGTCAGATTATATTTTTACCCAGTCCCTCATCAAGAGTTTCATGACTGCTAACCCTAACCATGACTGAATTAAAAAAAAAAAAAAAAAAAAGGTAAGTTTATGGAGGATAGGTTCATCAATGGCTATTGCCACGATGGTCAGGGAGGCAACCGCATACTCTCAGTGTCCCTAGGCCTCTGACTGCCAGATGCTGGGCCGGGATGACACAGGATGGATCACTTGATGACTGCCCTGTTCTGTTCAGTGCCTTTGAAACATCTGGAATTGGTCACTGTTGGAAGACAGGATACTGGGCTAAATGGACCATTGGTCTGACCCAGTCTGGCCATTCTTATGTTCTCTGAATTTTCTAAGTTCCAGTAATGTTGTATTTATAAATGTACAGACATCTGTGTTCACAGTACTCCTATTTGGATTTTGGAGCCACATACAGTAGCTATGACTCAACTATTTTGAGTCTGAACAGTTCTGAAAGCACTTGAAATATTTCGTAGCATTTTTAATGATCCCTTAGTTTAGCAAAACTTGGTGCATTTATAAATGTCATATTGCTCAGCCTTACAAAATAAGCTCTGCTCATTTCTCATTACCATTATGTAATACATCAGTGTAATAAATTGCTCTCTCATTGCATTACTTCTAGATGACTTTACATGGTTATGTTAATTATTACAGACTGAATTATTAATGGCTTCACAAGCATATGATCCTCCAGTATAAACTGTAAAACTGGCTTGCGTTGCAATATCTTTACTTGAAGTGACTTCACTAAATTTGCACATGTGCAAAGGCAGTGGTATTGACCAAAATTCCAATGCCACAGCCTGCAGAAATCTATTCATTATTAGATTCTTTGAAAGCTCAAAGTCTGAATTATAATTTTGTAACTGAGCAGCTTTTTTTCCTTTCTTGGATAAATTAGGATGCCATGTGAAGTGCTGATCCATAACATGGGTACTCTGCCACAAGAAGAGAATTCTTTACAACTCCAGGTTACGGAAGCTATGCTACAAATGTGTGATTCATCTTTTATATCCTTGAGTTCCACATACTTTATTTATATGCTCATTTACTATAAATTAGACCTCTTCATCATGTTCTGTACTAGAAAATAATACCTTAATCTCCAAAGAAGGGGCATTCTCATCCCAAGGTACATTTAATATTGATCTCGGTTACAAATGCTTTTATTTAGGCATTGTTAGCTCTGTCTCTGGGCATCCAGACCCATTAGTGTCTCTGCTGGTATTCGCTGTATTTTTCTTTTAACCTGCTGTTCCCTTCTGGCCCAGTAAATTTTGAAAGCAAACGCACTTATATTCATTTACATGGACAGGCTTTCAGTGCTTTCACATTCATGCTTTATCCCTAATGCTTGTGTAAGTTATTTTAAATATAAATAATGAGGGGAAAAAATTGGTAGATGGTGTAGAAATGCTCTAAACAGCCTACTAATTCGTGTCCCACTGCATGCTGGGGTACCAACTGACTGTTGGGCAACTGGACTTTTGCTCTTCCAATTTTAAAAGAATGTTAACTTGCTAACGTACACCTTACAGGACCAGTAGGGGAAATGAAGGTTGGATGATTCAGTGAAGTGATAATAGCCAATGGAGCCTTAATCCTCTAGTTCAGTAATTCTGCTCCAACCCACATCAGTCGTGACCAAAATTCAGCCATGGGATGAAAGTTCAGTGGGTTCTGTGAAATGAGCCGGTGGTCTGGGCCTACCGAATGGAAAGCTAATGGGCAAACTTTGCATTCTGAGCACAGAGGGGGGGAAACCCGAAGGGGCTGAATGAATAAATTCCCCCGCACATCTAGAGGTGGTTCTCCCAGGTCAGGGTAGCGGTATGTTGGGATATTATGTGGAATTGTTGGTATCTGTGTCCTGCAGTTGGACAGAGGACTTAATTCTCCAGGGCTGTCAATCCAATTCCTTGCATTAGCTCTACATTCACTTTCAGAGAAGAGGGGGTGGGGGGAAAGTAAATCCATGTTTTGTGTTAAATTAGATTATGAATGGGTTGCCTGGATACTGTATACCACATGGCATGACCAGACGTAATTTAACATAGAGTAATGATTTGTCAGGCTTCTCTGCAGAGTAAGCACTCAGGAGTAGTAAATATTTATCTGCTATGCTGACTTGAAATCAGTATTAAATGAAGATGGGGAAACGTAATGGAGTTTGAGATCTGGCAAACTTTACAAGTTGTTTTGGCCCCATTTTTTAGTTCACAAAAACAAATTCTAGTTTTATAAACTTCCACTTCCCAGGCAACAATTCAACACATTTATTTCCATGGACATTCAATTAAAAACATGTTTGTTTCTCTACCTACAAAGAAACCTGTGTTAAGCAAAGAATGATGAAAACTCAGAGAGAGACACCAACTCTATGCTGCTTGTTGATCTCTGCAGGAATATTGCTAAGACCTGACATGTGACCAGATGTCTTGAGGCTAGGACAGCTTGTGGAGTGCACTAAATTTTAATGTCATGCATACAGTAGAATGCATTGAAAAATGTACTAGCCTAAGTATTCAGGGCCATGAGCTGGCAACAAGGGTATTATTTATTGTTGACAGACATGGTTGTACTGGTACATTATGTTATCTTAAGTTAATGCATTTTTCTGACTCACTCAGGTCACTGGTAAGCTAGATAACTTCCCCTATCCTCACCAAGTTGCTGGCAATTGATGTATTTCAAAAGGAAAGGAAATTATGGCTCAAAGGAATATCACACTGCAGCTCTGTGCAAAGGCGCGCCGACTGGTATTTTCCACTGTGGGGGGAAAAATTAACAAACATCTGTAGCTATCATCTCAGGTATTTTCCCTGATTGAGAGCAACAGCTCTAAGGAAGCATTTGTTTCCTCTCAGATATTTGTTGAGGTCTAAACTGTTTCTACTTTGGCACTTGGGGCAATCCTGTTGAAAGCCCAGAACTTTTTATGAACGTCTTAGTTGTGATGGTTGCAGACCTACTCGTAGCAATGATATGGTGCTAACAGCAAGCATAGTATTGCTGGTGGTCAATATGTCCTTGGTGCCTACAATGTCGCTAACACTTTTTTCAATATCAAAAGTCAGCACAAGATCGTGATGTACAGAAGGAGGAGTAAAGTGAGATGATCCTAGACACAGGTGGCGTCTAACTCAGGCTGCTGTGTTTGTGGCGTTGTAGAGATTGCAAGAATTAACCTTCGAGATTAAAAGACAAAAAGCATGCAGCATTCATATGACATGTTTGGTGGCAGAAGCATGTGTGGATTCACCAGCAGCTTGGGCTTTATCACAAGAAAATAAGTTAACGGGTGAAGAACATGTAATAACAGGTGCAGGAACAATGCAACCAAAGCAAGACTTTCATTCCTTACAGTCCCCTCCACAGGTAAGCTCTTCCTAGTATGACAGGGAATGTGATCCAGAGCTCAGACAAAGGGCTGAAGATTTTCTTTTATTGTTATTTTCATTTCAATGGGAATATGCAGTCAATGTTCTGTCCCCGCAACACTGATGCGCTCCTTAGTTGTATCAATTTAATTTGGCTCTGACACACACACGGATTGAGAGAGGGCTGCTGCCGGATATCAAATTGGCGATATTTTCTGAATAAAATCTAATGAGTTCTCGGAACTGTTCCTGGGTGTATTCAAGTCATCTCTGCACATTACTGAGTTTAATTGGACTATGGCCAATGAGAAGTGTGTGGGTGGGGAGACCGAAGAGAGGGAAAGTGGCTGACTGGCATTTCATTTGCTCCTTCCTTGTACAGAATACAAAAGTCTGTGAGCCTGAGGGGAATAAGAATCTTGAGCTTTGTAAGAGCTATAAGATGTGTCACCTTGCAGACACCCAGAGGGATTACAATGATTGCTTATCTCAAAAGCCAAATAAGCACAGAATACTCCTCGTCCAGCAAAGGCAACAAAAGTTTACAGTCTGAGGAGAAACCAAAGAGGAAAACGGTCACAGAAGGGGCAGTTGAGGGTGTATTTTCCCTTTGATCTGTGCACAAAACCTGGAGCGAACATACCTGCCACTCACAGGTGCAGGAGAGTACAGAACAAGGAGGAAGCCGGATTAGCGTGAGAAGAGAAACGGCAGGATGGCAGGGCTGCTGGAGGGAAACTGTAAAGCAGAGTCCATTATGTCACCATGACTACATTCCCCCCCCCCATTAGTCCTTATTTAAAAAATAATACTTGAGCACCTACAGTAATGGCCACACACGCTTCAGAAATATAGGGCAATTGGTAGCCTGTTTTGGACTATTATTACTGGCATTTTTAAAAACGTTTAAATAAGGGGTACAAGCAACGATGTCCGTGGGCTTCACATATAATCTGTGCGCCAGTCATGTACATGTTCTAGGAATAGGAACTTATCATGCAGGCATGAATGAGTGGGAAAGGGACACTCAAGAAGTAGTTTAGGTTTTGTTGGAAACTAACTTGGCAAAGGAGGAGCTTAAATGACCGAAAGGGAAATGTTTTTGTGACTCCCCCCACCCCAAGACACAGAAAGCAGATTTTTTAAAAAAATTAAATTTTCCCTCCTGCAGCTTCAGAAACTGAGGGTGCCAGAAACAGAAATCTTTCAGGAAGTGCCCTCCTTATCTGAGTGAGCACAACCAAGTGCATATGCATTTGGAAGAGTCCAACAGTGAGGCCCTGAGTTAACAGAATTTACATGCATAGAACACAACATCTGTGCTCCCTGGGATCAAAATCTATCAGCTGTGCATGTGGACCAAGTGCTCAAAAGGCACATTTGCACAAACAGACACCCCTTTGAAAGGGCCCCAGATCTCTAGTACACTGACTATAAATCAATAGCGAACGTGACTAGTTAAGTTTCACTGTCCAAGCTGAGAGAAGAACAAAAGGCAAACAGCATAAATGATTAAACGCAATGTTTTAAAATTTTTCAGTCAATCTATTTTATCAGGCTCTGGCTATTTCCTGGGCCTTTTGGGTGGCTACTGGGGTGAACTGTGCCTGAGGTAACAGAGTTTCTAGCTGCTGAAGAAAAGAATAGCCTGGACTCACCTCAGTTCCCCACTGCTAGGAACCTTTGCTCATCCCACGGTCTAAATACACAGAATCAGTGGTGGCAAACTCGAGCTAGAAATCTGAAGGAACAAAGCACAATCCCAACCCAGAGAGCAGCAGATGTGAAATCAAGTCACAAGGACAGATAGACACAGAGAGGCACACAAAGCCTCCAATGTCCAAAATACGAGGAAGTGAGAGACCGATATTTCCTTCAATTATCAAGAAAAACAAGGAAATAGAGGGAAAGCTGTTCCTAATTGTGGGGGGTGGGGGAGAGGGGGTTTGGAGGAATATATCAGAGTAAAGGACACCAAAGATAGAAACCTACAGGATCAAACACCATGTGAAGCCCCATCCTGGGCAGATTGCCCCTAACTAGGGTGACCAGATGTCCCTTTTTATAGGGACAGTCCTGGTTTTGGGCACTTTTTCTTATATAGGCACCTATTACGCCCCACCCCCAGTCCTGTTTTTTCACAGTTGCTATCCGATCCCCCTACTCCTAACTCTGACACAGATTACAGGCAAGACAGGTGCTTTTGTGCCTCTTTTTGATTACACACACTTTGGCAACACTTCTAAAATGTGTTGTACCGACAAAGTCTCACTGAACTGAAATGTACTTGTGGTGTAACCTTCTACCCAATACTGGTTAGAGCAGGGGAGATGTCACGTTGTTAGGTGGGAAGGACAGAGAGTGGGAGAAGCACCAGAGAAGGATGACAAGGGTGGCCCTCTAGATGAGGTTACGCATGACTTCCTTAGGATTTAAAGAGTAAAGGGAAAGTTAAGGGAAAGCACAAGATTTGGGGGGTAACAGGGAGCACCGTGGGGGATAGGATGCCCAGGAAGATATAGCCTCAAGTTACACTGACTGGAAAGATAACTCCTAGAGGGTGTCATAAATATAAAGGGAAGGGTAACCACCTTTCTGTATACAGTGCTATAAAATCCCTCCTGGCCAGAGGCAAAGTCCTTTTACCTGTAAAAGGTTAAGAAGCTCAGGTAACCTGGCTGGCACCTGACCCAAAATGACCAATGAGGGGACAAGATACTTTCAAATCTGGAAGGGGGGGGAAAAGGCTTTTGTCTGTCTGTGTGATACCTTTGCCGGGAACAGATCAAGAATGCAAGCCCTCCAACTCCTGTAAAGTTAATAAGTTATCTAGCTAGAAAATGAGTTAGGTTTTCTTTGTTTTGGCTTGTGAAATTCATTGTGCTGGAGGAAATGTATATTCCTGTTTTTGTGTCTTTTTGTAACTTTTTGCCTAGAAGGACTCTCTGTGTTTTGAATCTGTTTGCTTGTAAGATTATCTTCCATTCTGCTCTTACAGAGTTGTTCTCTTATCTTTCTGTGTTCTTCTAATAAAGTTCTGTTTTTTAAGAATCTGATTGGGTTTTTTGGGTCTTAAAAATCCAAGGCTGGTTTGTGCTCATCTTGTTTATTCTCAAGCCTCCCCAGGAAAGGGGGTGTAGGGTTTGGGGGGATATTTTGGGGAAAAAGGAACTCCAAGTGGTCCTTTCCCCTCTTCTTTGTCTAAATCACTTGGTGGTGGCAGCATACTGTTCAAGGACAAGGCAAAATTTGTGCCTTGGGAAAGTTTTTAACCTAAGCTGGTCAAAATAAGCTTAGGGGGAAACCCTGACAGAGGGTCACTCCACTAGCCCAGGATGGAGAGAGCAAGCAGCAATGTGACCTATGCAGGAGGTGGCACAGAGTAGCTGGGAGTGAGGGGTAAGGCAAGGATCTGATCTCAAATTCCAACTAATAGTTTTATTTCCATCTGGGAAGCCAACAGAGATGGGTAAAAGAATCTTCACTTTAAGGCTGCACCTGCAGGTTGGCACTTCTAACTTGTGGCACTGCACTGCGAGACTGATATTCATATGTAATGTTCCAGAGGTAAGGGTACTGCTGTCTTCTCTCCTAGAAGCATTATGAGAGTTGATTCATATTAGTACTTGAGGAGACAGCCCCTGGGAAACCGTTAGTTTAATGCAATATAACTTCCCTGGTCTAAGGCTCTGTGGAACCTATCAGTGAGGGCATAATAGCTGCTCAGTTTCTCAGCATCTAACTCATTACTTTGCAAAGCATTTTGAGATGCTAGGCTTTATGGAGGGTGCTGTATAACACAAATGATATTCCATGTGCCACTGGGAGTTGCCTTCAGAGACATCAAGAAAAATGTCTATACCCTGTCTACACTACAGCTTCCATACTGGACCTGGACCAGTACAGGAAAACACATCCACACTTCTCTAGCATAGAGGGAACGTCATTGTCAATCAATAGATCTCATGCTAATCAGGTTTTAACAGACAGCACGAACAAACAGTAAGGGAGGGTGATTCTCATTTCCCCTCCTATACACCCCAGCTGACTTCTTTTCATACCAATTGCATCCAAACCATATTGTGGGTTCACAATTGAGTCACTGAGCCTTGAGAGTTACCATTACGTTCTTGTCCCGAGAGAAGACCACTTCTATAAGCTAAGCAGATGTCTCATGTTCGTAGCAGTTTCCCCAAAGGGTATATATCAAATGGGCAAGGAATTTGGAGAAGTTCACCAGCAGTGATACAAAAACTATTCTGGTCATAGTCCAGAACACATCATCTGAAAACAGCATTATTGCTGTGTTTGAAATAAGAGATCCCACAATTATTGCGTCGAATAAAGTGAGTGTATTTGTATGACAGCATTTATTATTTTGTCAGGAAGAATTTCCCCCCCAAGACTATTACACGCACTTTTACAAACCCTGCCTTACTATTGAAACGTAAAACACCAAATTAATAGATGCTCAGGAAAGGCCACGAGAAGAAACCTGGTGTGAAAAAATCTTGCAACAAAATAAAAACATATTAGCCCTTATGGTCCTTGTTTAGCTTTTTATTCCTTTTGGCTGAAGGTGCGGGAGCGCAGCATTTATTTACAGCTTCAGTCCATTTCATTGATCAAGATTTTTTCTCTTTTTAAAAAATACCCAATAATAGTAATGATAGAATCCACCCATGGCTTCCTATGCTTACAGTTATTATTGCCAGCACTCCAGACTGCTGTATACTACTGAAACCACACAATCAACCACACTACTAACACCTGTTGCCATAGCAGCAGTTTTCTCCCTCTTCGCACGGAGCATATGGCAAGCCCCAGCAAAAATGCACAGCTATTATGTTCTATGACCTCTGTTCTCCCCAGTCCTCCCTCCCCAGAAAAGTCACCTTCTGTATAAAATACATGGAACATTGAAAACGGAATTAATGTTTTAATTGCACCACTCAAATAAGAAAAACCTACACACGCAACTGTGAAATGCAAAAATTTGAAGAGCAAGTATGTGTTAAAAACATCTACAGAGCTGCTGAATAACATGCTGAAACCTGACTGAAGGACAGAAAACAAATAAGAGTTAGGGATTACTTGCAATAAATGAGCTTTCAAAAAGCACACCCTGAGAACAGCCAGCACTAAACACAGTGTGAAGCTCCTAGGACTCTCCAGCCGCAATCTGTCTCGTGTCAGACATTAGTAGTAACTCACAACTGAGAGCCAGCTCAGAAGCAACAAGAAAAAATTATTCTCTCACATTATCTTGTACATTAATGCAAGTGAATGACCAAGGGACCTTAGTAACAAGAAATGATTTGGTGGCCTACACCAGTGGTTTTCGAACTTTTTTTCTGGAGACCCAGTTGAAAAAAACGGTTGATGCCCATGACCCAACAGAGCTGGAGAGGAGGGGTGTGGGAGGGGCAGAGGGTTGGGGTGCGGACTGCAGGGTGGGGCCAGGAATGAGGGTTCAGGGTGTGCGAGGGGGCTCTGGGCTAGGGCAAGGGGTTGGGGTGGGGAGGGGGTCAGGGCTCTGTGCTGGGGGTGCAGGCTCTGGGCTGGGGATGAGAGGTTCGGGGTAAAGGAGAGGGCTCTGGGTTGGGGGTCTCAGGGCTGGGGCAGGGGATTGGGGTGCAGGAGCGGGTCAGGGCTCTGGCTGGGGTTGCAGGCTCTGGAGTGGGGCCATGGATGAGTGGTTTGGGGTGCAGGAGGGGGCTCTGGGTTTGGGGGTGGCTCAGGGCTGGGGCAGGGGATTGTGGCACAGGGTTACCTCAGGTGGCTCCCAGTCAGTGGCACAGGGGGGTGCTAAGGCAGGCTTCCTGCCTGTCCTGGCACCGTGGATCATACTGTGCTCCGGAAGTGGCCAGCAGCAGGTCTGGCTCCTAGGCGGAGGCGCGCAAGCTGCTCTGCGCTGCTCTCGCCCGCAGGCACCACTGCCCCCCCCCAATCTCCCATTGGCCGCTTCCCGGCCAATGGGAGTGTGGAGTCAGTGCCTGGGGCAGGGGCAGCACGTGGAGCCCCATGGCCCCTTTTCCCCCCACTTAGGAGACAGACCTGCTGCTTGCTGCTTCTGGGGCACAGTGCGGTGTCAGAACAGGTAGGAACTAGCCTGCATTAGGCTAGGTCTACACTACCACAGTAAATCGATCTATGCCACACAACTCCAGCTACGTGAATTGCCCCTAATTCTGAAATAGCATGGACAGAGAGAAATCAGCAAGGGTCTTTATCGCTTCTTAGTCATACCAAAAAATGTCAAAAGACCGGCTTGTCAACGTGGAGCATTTGTTCTCAGCTCGGGGCCTTGTTTAGAACAGCTCAGCAACTGAAGTAGGAAAGACACCCCTCTGCTCATAGAGTCAGAGTGTTTAGGGCCAGAAGGGACCATCAGATTATCTAGATTGACCTCCTGTATATCACAGGCCACTAACCACAAGCCAGTCACCTCCATACCAAGCCTAACAACTACTGTTAGACCAATAGCCCTCAACAGACTAAACTATTGTGCATCACAGAGAAAAAACAGGCAGCTGGACTGAGGTGCACCAAAGACCAAGGCCCCTGCCATGGCAGGGAATTGATTAAGTGAGATATCCCCAGATATCCATACTCCATGCAAATCGAGAGAGCATGCTACTTTCAGTTCACTAAAAAGGGGTGTGTGGAAGGGGGAATGGACCCCAAAAAGTGAAGGGAACAACTGGCTCTAACTGCTCCATGGTGCTATGGATGGTGGAAAAGGTAGTGAAGATTGCTACCATTACATAAGAACAGCCATACTGGGTTAGACCAATGGTCCCTCTAGTCCACTATCCTGTCTTCTGACAGTGGTAGTCCCAGACGAGTGATCCATCCCCGGTCGTCAAGCTTCTGGCACTCAGAGGTTTAGGGACACCCAGAGTATGGGGTTGCGTCCCTGACCATCCTGGCTAAAAGCCATTGATGGACCTATCCTCTGTGAACTTATCTGATTCCTTTTTGAACCCATTTATACTTTTGGCCTTCACAACATACCCTGGCAACTAGTTCCACAGGTTGACTGTGCATCGTGTGAAGGAGTACTGCCTTTTATTTGTTTTAAACCTGCTGCCTATTAGTTGCATTGGGTGACCCCTGGTTCTTGTGTTATGTGAAGAGGTAAATAATATTCATCTTCTCCACACCATTCATGATTTTATAGACCTGGAGCATATGCCCCCTTAGCCGTCTCTTTTCTAAGATGAACATTCCCCGTCTTTTTAATCTTGCCTCATATAGAAGCTGTTCTATGCCTCTAATCATTTTTGTTGCCCTTCTCTGCACCATTTCTAGTTCTAATATATATGTATATATTTTTTCAGATGGGGCAACCAGAACTGCACACAGTATTCAAGGTGTGGGCATACCATGGATTTATATAGTGCAATTATGATATTTTCTATCTATTTCCTAATGGCTCCTAACACTGCTAGCTTTTTTGACTACTGTTGCACACTGAGCAGATTTTTCAAAAAAACTATCCACGAAGACTCTGAGATCTCTGAGTGGTAGCAGCTAATTTAGATCCATTATTTTGTATGTGTAGTTGGGATTACAGTTTTCCAAAGTCCATTATTTTGCATTTATCAACATTTAATTTAATCTGCCATTTTGTTGTCCAGTCATCCAGTTTTGTGAGATCTCTTTGTAACTCTTTGCAGTCAGCTTTGGATTTAACTATCTTAAGTAATTTTGCCATCTCATTGTTTACCCCCCTTTTCCAGATCATTTATGACTACACTGAACAGATCCCTGTACAGATCCTTGGGGAACTCCGCTATTTACTTCTCTCCATCGTGAAAACCGACCATTTATTCCTACCCTTTGTTTCCTATCTTTTAAGCAGTTACTGACCCAGGAGAGGCCCTTCCCTCTTATCCAATGACTCGTTACTTTCCTTAAGAGCCTTTGGTCTAGGACCTTGTCCAAGGTTTTCTAAAAGTCAGAGTACACTGTATCATCTGGATCATCCCCAGTCCACATTCTAATAGATTGGGGAGGCATGATTTCCATTTACAAAAGCCGTGTTGACTCTTCCCCAACAAATCATGTTCATCTACGTGTCTGATAATTCTGTTCTTTACTATAGTTTCTACCAATTTGCCTGGTACTGAAGTTAGGATTCCCAGCCAAGATCGCCTCTGGTGCATTTAAAAAAAACCAAAAAACACAGTGTTACATTAGCTACCAATCAGTCATCTGGTACAGAGGCTGATTTAAATTATAGGTTCCGTACCACAGATAATGTTCTTCAATTTCATATTTAGAGTTTCTTCAGAACCCTTAGGTCAATGCCATCTGGTCCTGGTGACTTACTGCTGTCTAATACAGTGGTCCCCAACCTTTCTGTGGGAATAGCATATTTCTATTCCCAGAAGACTGTGGCGGGCGCCAGACACCCCACCGCCGAAATGCCGCTGAGAAGTGGCAGCGGCAAGAAGTGCCACTGCCAAAATATGGCAATGCTTCTCGGCGGCATTTCGGTGGGCGATTCTTCAGCGGCCGCGCTCGGCAGTGGCATTTCGGTGGCGTGCTGTCCTGCGGGCACACACAACTGCCCCGGCAGGCACCATTGCACCCGCGGGCACCTTGTTGGGGACCCCTGGTCTAATATATACATTTGTTTCAAAACCTCCTCTAGGCCTGTGACAGAATGCACCCCTGTCCATACCCTGCACACTATTTTACATCTCACAGTGCATACTTTGTACCGAGATCATCTGAAAACTCATAATTTGCTGGTCATTATTGTCCTGATAAAATGTGTGCAGCAACATTGTATGTGAAGTTATAAGATTCCACTGTATGGTGTTATTAACACATATTCCGAACTGAGGTTGGCAAACAGAACTGTCTTTAAAAAAAGGAATGTGTGATCTGCTTAATGTGCATTTAAGCAGTGAACAGAATAACCAAGCAAAGGAAACAAAGGACACTCAAACAGTTGAGGAAAAAGAAGCAGGGAACATCCTTCCATATAGACTCTTTGTCTCCTGAATCTCTGCTGGAAATGTTGTTCAAGAGGGGGAGTGACTATAAAAATGAGAGATGAACATCTCAAGCTCCACCCCCCTGCCGCATTCACAGCACCTGAAGGACAAAGGAAGCAGCGCTGGACTGCAGAAGGGGTCCTGACCTAGAGGATTTGGTCAGTAAGACTGCTGAAGGCATATGGTGAGAAACGTTGCTTGAATCTGACATAGTTTGTTAAGTGAGGCACCAGCAGCATTAAAACTTTATTTTCTTGTGATCATTTCTGACTTTTATGCCTCATTACTTGTAGTCACTTAAAATCTCTCTGGTTGTAGTTAATAAACTTGTTTATTGTTTTATCTAATCCAGTATGTTTAAATGGAAGTGTTTGGGAAACTCCATTTGGAGTGGCAAGTTGTTTGCATGTTATTTCTGTTAAAGAAGTAACAGACTTTATATAAACTTGTGTTGAACAGGAGAGGTCTGGGCAATACAGGACATACATTTCTGGATGAAAATCAAAGACTGGAAGCATGTTGGCATCACCCTGCAGTATAACCAAGTAAGAGCCAAGGGGTGGCTGGCTGGCTGGCTGCAGCACACTCACAGACATAGCTGGGAGTGACTTGCATGCTGGAGGCTGTTTGAGAGCTGTCCAGGCCGGAGATTACAGCAGCAAAGCATTGTAAAAGGCACTCCATGTTAGAGGGGAGGGTGACACAGCTGCTCAGTCTGGATGGTACCTGTTAAGTCACAAGGTCTTTCCCATTTACTTGGTGGAATGACCAAGCCAATCCAGACCTCTCTCTCTGCTAACCATAGGCCTGGGGTAAAAGAGAGAAGCAGGAACAGTGATGGAAATGAGAAAGTGAGCAGGGGAGAGAGGAGGAAATGAGAGTGTGGAAAGGAGGAGGCGGAAGCAAGATGGGAAAGGGGGAAGAGAGCAAACCCAGGAGATAAATGGGTGCTGACATCAGAATATGGAAGGACAGAGACCATAATAGGAAAATGGGATCAAAAATAATGAGAGGAGAGGAGATTGATGCTCTGCCCTTCAGAAAATAATGACGGGAGAAGGATCTTTATTTTCAAGGAAGGAGAAACCAGGAGGACGCAGGAGATGAAAATAAATTGTACAGAAAGGAGGCTAAGAAACAAAATAGGAGACAATCAAAGAAATGGAAGTGGGAAGGACCGACACCTTTTGGAGTACATTTAATTGAGCGTTTTACATTATTTTCCCCTCAGGAAGATCATCTCCTTTTAAAAAAAACCCCAAAACTCTAAGCAGAATCTTCAGACAATACATTAAACAAAAGGGGATTTTTCTCCCTTGTCTGCAAGAAGGTAATGCAGCCTGGGAGGCAGTGTTTGAGGAGTGGAGTCAGCTGTGCAGAGGCCATGAGTGTAGCTAGTCTATCCTCGTCCACACACACATCCCCAAAGCACGTTTAGGCTCCACAGAATAAAGACCTGTCCCACTCAATTGCTTCAGGGACTAAGGTGCTGGAACAAAAAAATTGTCAATCAAAACCTTGGGAGGTCTTTTGAGCGTATTCCTCTGTAGAGGACAATTCTGGGATTCTTCCAGAAAGTGCAAGTTCCCCTATGAATAGAAGTAGTATGGAGACTGAAGGTCAGTTGTCACAGGAAGAAAAAAAAAAGCTATTCTAGCCTGCAGATGTGTGTTGTTTTGCAAAAAAAACCCAAGTCTTTGAATATAGCAATGCTGTAGGAGGTTAAAAGTTTATCTGTAAAATTGGAGCAAAACGTTGCTGGTTTACATATTACAGGAAACCAAATAATTAAAATACATTTTTATCAACTAGGGGAATTCCCCCCCATCAGAATTTCATATTTAACCCCTCTCCCCCTCCCTCCAGTAAAATAAAGGAAAGAAACAGGTTTGGTTTCTTCTTTATTTCACACAGTCTAGCCCAGGGATTCTGTGCAACTGGCAATCACACAAGGATTCCCTGTGCCAGATTCTTCTTGGAGCATTGAATCCATTGCCATTTGTTAGGCTATAAATAATTCATGAAGTTTGTTTGGTGTCAGGCTTTTATGACAGTTTTATCAGCCGAGTTTTTAAAAAGACACCTGATAGAAGACAGGATGTGGCTGGGGGAAAGGGAAAGAACTGCTAACATATCAGCATCGATGCTGCATATTTTATTGCCTCTGTACTCTCCTCCCACACTCCTTGCATATATAATTTTGTCAGCAAACTGCATGGGGTTATCAAAGTTTTATGGGTGTCATAAGCTAGACACCAAGCAAAAAAAAGCCATTTCCACAGAATGGCTTTCAAATGAGGAAGGTCTTCATGGTTCTGCTTCTCCTTCGCTCTGGACTAAACTTTAAACACTTTAACACCAATTAGCCATGTTTTGAAATGGCTTGTGGGCAGGTTTGCCATTGAAGCATTTCTCAGTTCGGAAGACAAAATAAAATTCAAGTTAAATAAGTTAACACCCATCCTGAGTCTACTTAGGTGTGGGAGAGGTGACAGTCTTAAAATCCACTTCTACCCAAAGCCTCACAGTTAAACTTCCTAATTCATGAATTTAAAATGTAGCAAGCTTTCAAAAACAGAAAGAAAAGGAGTACTTGTGGCACCTTAGAGACTAACCAATTTATTTGAGCATGAGCTTTCGTGAGCTACAGCTCACTTCATCAGATGCATACCGTGGAAACTGTAGCAGACTTTATATATACACAGAGAATATGAAACAATACCTCCTCCCACCCCACTGTCCTGCTGGTAATAGCTGGTAACAGCAGGACAGTGGGGTGGGAGGAGGTATTGTTTCATATTCTCTGTGTATATATAAAGTCTGCTACAGTTTCCACGGTATGCATCTGATGAAGTGAGCTGTAGCTCACGAAAGCTCATGCTCAAATAAATTGGTTAGTCTCTAAGGTGCCACAAGTACTCCTTTTCTTTTTGCGAATACAGACTAACACGGCTGTTACTCTGAAACCTTTCAAAAACAGGGCAGCTTCAACCCATGCAGCTGGCCCTTACCCAGCAGACATTCTATGCAGATGCAGCTTCTGCCAGCAGTGTAGAATGGGGAAGAGAAGAGGTGAATGAATTATGCTTAAAATAAGAACTCCGGAACACGAGGCTCCCACATCGGGTTTTTCGGCAACGACAGAGGTGAGGAAGGATTCTCCTCACCCTCTCTCTCACCTTCTTGAGCAAATATATACTAGGCAAAATAAGGCAATTTCTCCTCAGCATTCATGTCTTCTTGTTTTCCTCACTGATTTTCCTTCCTAAGTGCAGTGAGGGAAGACCTAACATGCATAATAGCAAGACTCCAACATACTACTGCAAGACACCAGAAGGAGAGGGCTGGGTTGACTCCACTTAGATGGTTCTCTCATGCGAGGTGACTGCATGTTATTCCTAAATAAGGTATAAAGTATTTGGTCTATCATGACTATTCTTCTTCTTTTATATGATCCAAATGAAAAAGTATGTGCAGGGAGGTTGGGGGCGAGACTTCTAAGCTCATAATTGATGTCCCTAGCCACGTGTCAGTGAAAAACTCTGTTCAACTTTACATTTCAGATGAAGTCTGTGACCAGCTACTCATGGTTAGGGGTCTCCAAGCATCACCTCTGCAGAGCCTAATCTTGACTGTTTTGAGATTCAATCCACTCTGTCCCAAATCAAAATTCATATCAAAAGCTTCCTGAAAATAAATGTGTACAATAATCTCATTTATCAACTCTGCATGCAGTTAGAGCAAGGGACCTTTGAACGTATATATCTCTAGTGTTTTGAAAGAAAATCAAAGTAGACTTCGGAGAGTACAGAATCCTTGATTTGATTCTCACAAGTTTTCCCATCTTCTCCATCACCACTCCACGTGACTGGAAACTCTATAACAAAGTTAAGGGAACTTCAGCCATAGGTGTACTTCATTTGCCTGGAAAGCACCAGGCATATCTATAGTGTTGTGTAAAATGACAAATGAACAATAGGATCATAAGTACAAGACTGCACCAACAATTAATCCAATTTGACATGAATCAAGTAAAAACATGGAGAGATGAAGAGACTTATTCTCATGACAAGGAATTTGCATCTCAAAGCATTGACAAAAATCTTTAATCTCTACAGGACATACCCTCATCTGAATACCACTATGATAAGCCAATAGCAGGTTTCAAAGACCTTGACTAGTGTGGTCCTGGAACAACTGAAATTAACAAATGTGCATTTTAGAAAAAGGCTTGAAAAGAGGGGAGATGTAATAGCTGTCAAGGATCTGAAGGATGCAAGTGTTAAGGAGGGAGCAGAAGAATTTGTGAATAGGAGTAATTGGATAGGGCTGAGCAAAGGAAAGCATAGGACGACTATCAGGAAAAGTTTCCTAGCAATAGGATCTATAAGGTGATAGAACAGACTCCCCAGCAAACTGCTGGAAGCCCCCTCTTGACTTCTGGAGTATGACTATCAGGTCTCCAATTTCTGAATTTTAGGCTCATTCTGGACTGATATACTGAGATCCAGGGGTGGGTATTGACATGATCTGTAGAAGCCTTTAAGGTGCCACTCCATGCCAAGGTCCAAAAAGAGTGCACAAACTGAGCATTATTATTTTCATGAAAATGAGTAGTTTTAAGAACGAGAAAGTCAGCTATGTTCTACCTCTTAGTTATAATCCTAAAACCCAGTTACAGAAGTTCCCAAATCCCTTTCAATATAGCATTACTGAAGTGAAGAAAAAAAAACCCCAACGAAGTAATTTATAGTCACAAAGAAGAAAACATTTTAAAGGTAAAAAATATAATCTGTCTCTTAAAATGCAAAGAGCAACAGGAAATAAACACAGTATCTGGCAGAATTTTAACATTGTCTGATCCAAGCCTGTTCTGTTACTAGACTACCCAACAGTTTCCAGTTCTTACCATGTATGCCATCTCTATTAGCTAGCACTCTCAAGTATTACTAAATATTTGTAATTTTTTTTTTAAAAAACGGAGCAATTCTGAAAGTGCTGGATTGACAGTCCAACCCCTTTTATTGCTCATCTGCAGAACATCAGCAGCAGGTTTATGAACCAATGCATCCCAGACTCTGGCCTGCAGGACATCTCTTTGTGGGCAAGAAGGTAATTTAGTCATTGCCCTTTCAATTCTTGGCCCTTCTAAGCCTGATAGGGATGCCAATATCTGTAGTACCAATCATGGAATAGATGCACTTGATGTGGACACTTTCCTATAGGAACTGGATCGATACCTTCCAAACATTTTCACATAGGTAACCAAAACCAGATGCTACGACTTTCAGTGACTACTAGTTTGACCTGGTTTTGAAATATCACCTCTCCCTGAGTTTCTGGGTTTCCCTAGCACTAACAATGTTCTCCTCTGCACCTTGTTTGCTAACTAAAACACCACACCCTGAGGTCCTAATTCAGCTTGAACCCCAATTTACCTATGTAAAGTTGCATCATCTTCAGGTGGAGTTTGCCTGAGTAAGGGATAAGTCAGGATCTCAACATTTGGCTCCCAAGCAGTAGACTATTCTACTCCAAAATCTGATTTTAGACTCAAGGGTTACCACAGCATTCTGGATAGTTTGTTTAGTTGTTTGCATGGGATCCAGGAATGTATTCCATATGTAACAACTGCCAGCAACATTACTCTGAATTTCTGTGGAAGTTCCACTGTACAAGAAACTAGAACCTCAATGAAATAGGCGAGAAGTAAAACATCCCATAGAGGGGCTAAAAGAAAAACCAAAAAAGCAAAGGGAGCTGAAATGTTGGAAACCAAAACGTGCAAATTCTGTTCATGTTTAAAATATGTGAGAGTTTAAACAAGCCTGGCAGCTGAAATGGTTCCCTATAAGAGGCACTGCAAGAGAAATAAATATGGACCTTGACGTTCTTTGTCTTTTTACAGCAGCTGCAGGTGGTTTCAGTTAAATTCAATAATTAAATTAGCCACACAAAGTGGTCACTCTAAGATTTCAAACTAATCTTCACAATGATCTCCTCAACCTCTGCCACTTCAACTTTGAAACAAACCAAAGCCCTCACAAACCCAAACCTGATGGAAGAGGAGGAGCATGCTTGAAGTATTTCAGGCTTCTCATAGGAATCTGTGAATGACAAGCTGCATGACAATATACTGCAAGCTTCAGTTAAGCAATTACTTTCATAACCATTCTATCTAGCATGCACAATGCCTTCACACTTCCAGATTTCTCTGCTTGGCCTCCATCTTCCAATTGCCTTCGTTCTTCATTGCAACTCAAGTCACAGAGAACTGGTTCTGCTGTTTTAGATTTGCCACTCAGAAGAAAGAAAGAAAGAAAGTAACTTGTTGTGAGTGCTAATAAACTCAAAACCTTAATATCAAAAGCATTATTATAACTCTTAATGGGCTTGTCTCCAATTAGCAAGTACCCCAAGGGGATGGTTTGAAAGAGTTTCTTGGAATGACAGGTTTTAAACCTAGGAAGGGAAACACAACCCTTTATCCCTCTGAGTAAATAAAATTATATTCCACAGCGCTTACTAAATGGAGGTCTTTCAGATAGATTTTTAAATGCTTTAGTCCATGGGGGTGAGCATTCATGAGTCAATGCACATTTTGCAACGGTTCTATTTGGAGTCAACAATCTAAATTTCCCTACTCCGCTGTTCTTCACCTGCTGCTATTTCCAACCCCAGAGATGGCTGTACTGCAAAAGTACTACACGTGTATATAATTTGCATGGACAGGCACAATATAGAAATCAATTATTATTTGTTCATTTAGATCAATTGCCTCTGATCATAATCACTGGTCTATGATGTTATTTGTCAACTCCCTTGCTAGAAGAAGGATTTAGTTTAGATTCGACTGTGGCTTGCTTCATGACCACAGCTTGGTAAATCAGGATGGTTTAGTACGAGTATCCTTCCATTGAAGAACCAGCATTATTTTCTGATTAACCTAGTTTTTGATTGGCACTCTCTTGTCTATTTTGAGCAAATGCACTGGTGCATGTGACTGGAAATCACGAGTTCTGAGTGCAAGTCCCAGCTCTGCCACTGACTCGATGTGCCACTGGACAAGTCACTTCATCTCTGTGACTCCGTTTCCCTATCTGTTAAATGGGAATAACATTTACCTCAGAGGGATATTGTGAGGATTCATAAGTTAGTGTCTATAAAAGGTGTCAAAAAACCCCTGAGATAAAGGGACTAAATACATGCTAATTGTTACTTCTGCTTCTCTCTTTCCTCTTGGACTTTCCCTGCTGCCCCCCTTCAACCCGCCAATTGGGAAGGCGAAGGGAAACAGACATTAGCTACAGAAAAATACTACTAACTTTATTTTGGATTCTTCTGCAATCTTCTTAAGCCCAAACTCTTTAATCTTTATGGGGTTCAGAGTGCTGCAGGATGACTACACTCTCCTGTTAGGCAGAGAAACCCTACCACCTTCTCTGCCATCCTATATGTTCTATCCCCTTTGTTGGCTCCATCTGGCTCCAACTCCTACCCAGACTTGTCCGGCTGGTTTTCAAGACCAGAGTTATTAAATCTGGCACCTTCCACCATCATTAAAACTAATTAAAAATGTAATTAAGAAAAAAATAAACAGTAGAAAAAAATATGGCACGCTGGAGCAAAGTGTTCCAATTTCACATCAGCTCATAAATTCCTGGCAAAAGAAAGGAGACTTACTATGTAGGGAACAGAGTATTTTTCAATACCGAGTTCTCTGTCTGCCAAATCAAGAGTATTTTTTTAAAAGCAAATCCTCCAACAGTTTTCTCCACAGTGAGCCCTTAACCTGGATAGCCCTAAAAATACCACAGACTGAAGTGCTACTTGCTAATTCAACACACTGGATGTAAAAAGTTGGAACAGAGTTCCATAGGCAGGAAGAGAGATGTGGAAAGGAAAAGTTATAACAATAAAACTTACAAAAGTTACACTTCAAGCTCAAAAGCATGTCTCTTTCACCAACAGAAAAATAAAAAAATATTACCTCACTCCACCTAGTCTCTTACATATTTAAAGGTATCTTTTAGTTAGAAGATGGATTCTCTCTCTCTCTCTCACTC
Organism: Caretta caretta; assembly: GCF_965140235.1. Classification (NCBI taxonomy): domain Eukaryota; kingdom Metazoa; phylum Chordata; order Testudines; family Cheloniidae; genus Caretta; species Caretta caretta. Next base: position 16,715,256 of record NC_134213.1, on the reverse strand, counting down.
ACAGAGTGTGTGCACATGCACATTAAGAGTTCGAAAAGTGACTAGTAATTCTGGGTGCCACACTTTTTGGGTGCCAACTTAAGACCTCTGAAAGAGGCCTGATTTTCCAGAACCCTGAGCACTCACCCTTTGCAAATGAAGCCCCCTTAAGGTATCACACTGCACTGAAAATCACTATTTACTTTTGAAAGCCCTTGCCTGCATTTGTATTTTATATATGCACACATGCGCACACATACACATAAGGTGTATACTTTCTATATGCAGTTTTGTAACTAAACCAGACCACATCAAGTGTTTAGTTCTGCAATTGTTTTTGGCTAGCTACCATGCGTTCCATTGTTAATTGCTCTCTGGATTCATTCTGGTATATTATCTCCTTGAATCAAGAGAATGAAGCCACTAATAACATTATATTACTAGCTTGGGGAAGAACAACAAAACTGAAAGTTGACATTAGCCCTCATAACTACTCTGGTGCAGGGCTACCCAAAGGAAAAGCCCTGGCGGGCACAAAGGTTGGTGTGGCAACTTTCACCAAGTGCTTATAATCTCATTCCAAGGGCAGGTGTGCCTGCACGTGCTCAGTGATCATCATGCAAATCGGACACAAATTTAATTGTTTTGAACTTTTACATGAAACTTCTCACACAAAAATACTGAACATTAAAGCTTGCTCAGTGTGGGAACCCCAGTGTGTTCCAAGAAATCAGAGATCTACTGTCAATAATCAATAGGCACCTGTTTTAAAGGGCCTATACATTCAGCTGAGTCTGAAACAACACAGCAATACAGAAATTGCCAGACTGGGTCAGTCCCATGGTCCATCCAATCTAGTATCTTATCTCCAACAGTGGCAAGCACTAGATGCTTCAGAGGAAGGTGCAAAAAACCCTGCAGTAGGCAGACTTGGGATAATCTGCCCTCAAAGAGACTTTCTTCCTAAATCCTAGTAGTTAAAGATTTGCTTAAACTCTGAAGCATAAGCTTCTATATGCCTTCAAAACATTTTTAAAGTATTTACTATAAAAATGCTGACTATTGTTATCCATGTAAAACTCCAAGCCCTTTTTTAATCTTGCTAACTACTTGCCCTTCAATGTTATACTGTGGTAATGAGGTCCACAGTCCAATTATGCACTGTGAGAAAAATTATTTCTTATTTTTAAATTCTTCACCTTTCAATTTCATTGCATTATCTCTTGTTCTTATATTAGGAGACAGGGCAAAAAGAAGCTCCTGATATGCCTGCTGACTACCATTTATATCAGCCAGGATGGGCACAGAACTAAACAACACTGAAGCAGTCTAATGAGCTTTTATTAACCTATGTTTGAACTACGATTACTTCTAATGGGGCGACTCTCTTCTTATTCCACAGTAGGAGTAAGCACCGAGGAGATCATAAACTGAGATTTCTCCTAGGAGTTAATCATGAACTTGAGCAGGTCCAGATCTCAGTCCAGGGCTGTAATGGGTCTCAGTCCAAAGGATTAGTACATGAATATCTGGCAAAATTAAAATTTCCCACTGAAGTGGGAAAGAGACAACAGCAAAAGAAGGAGGAACTCTGTTTAATTTTTCCATGCAAAGTCCAGAGAGTTTGGTTTGCTAGTTTCTTTTGTCCACTTTTGGGGACATTTGGGGAGAGAACGTATGAGAGAGAGAAGCAACCGAAAGGCCCCAGAGACAAGTGGAAATTTCCAGACTGTCCTAGACAAGAATAAAAGGAGTACTTGTGGCACCTTAGAGTGCCAATAACCAATTTATTTGAGCATAAACTTTCGTGAGCTACAGTTCACTTCATCGGATGCATCCGATGAAGTGAGCTGTAGCTCACGAAAGCTTATGCTCAAATAAATTGATTAGTCTCTAAGGTGCCATAAGTACTCCTTTTCTTTTTGCGAATACAGACTAACATGGCTGTTACTCTAAAACTAGACAAGAATGGCTTTCTGGAAGCAGTGCATAAACTCAACAAATGAACAGTTACCAATCAGCAGCACAAACAGCAGCCAGGAGGATGAAATCAGAGCCAGCCAGGTCAAGAAGAAGCCGCCTGATTGCTTGCTGCACCTTTAGGGGAAAAAGCCTCCGAAGTAAAAACCCCTGCAACAGCTCATCTTCCTGAACGGGTGCCTCAGTGAGAGGATTTATTGATCTAGTCACTTGCTGAAAGTGTAGACTTAAGTGCCATACTCAATACCAAGGGGGAACATGGCCTCTACCAGGATATTTCGGTCTGCCCAAAAGCAGGCCTGCAGCATTGTTCATTTCCCCTAAGTGCAAAAAGTATATATGCTACCCAGTCAAAGATACGACTTATGCAAAACAAACAATACAGCAATGCTATATTATATTTGAGCACATGGCCCTGACGGACTTTCTTGCCAATGACCCTTTAGTAAGAAAATGATTTAAAACCTTGATAAAAGTGTTTGGAATTAGTTTTATTCTACTTCCAGTTCATATCCCATCCTCCTATCTTCTTTCATTCTAGCACAGCCCCACACTTACAGGTTAGCGAGCCATAATGTAAAAAGATCTCTGTGTAACCTCCACTCTTGGCTGACATCAGAGAGTTGCTGCCTTGCAGAACCAACAGAAACCAAGGCTGAGAACAATCTGTACTACAGGTAGTGATCACTACTGTGTTGGTTAGAACATGAAAGCCAAAAATACACTACTGTAGCAAAAGCACAGGGAGCAAGTCTCCATTGGTCAGGTTGCAGCTGTGAATGATTAAAGAGAATTAATTCTACTAAATATACGTACATACACTTTAGACACGATACATTTAGTTGTTTCGAGCTTTCATAAGTAAAGGAAATAGATGCACAGCCCAGAGAAAATGGCAAGTATGTTGCCTCAGACTGACAGGAGATGTTTGCTGACAGAAAGACAAACAGCAATGGGTGATATGAGTCTCAAGGGGAAACACCATCAAAATCGCCTCAGGAGCCTTGGATGAAAAAGGTGCTATAGAACTACAAAGTATTTATTAATGAGCATGGTTCTCGCAGCTACAGCAACAAAAAATTCTCAGACATAAAAATAAATCAATGAGACTAAAAATTCTAATTCCTGAAATGTAAATGGATCAAAATCTTCCCGTTCTGTATCCCCAAAGCATCTACTCCTTATTTAAACACTGGGCGGGGGCGGAGGAGGGTGAGGGGGGGGAAGAAGGGGGGAAGGAGTGAAATCTGGTTCCAGAGATTGAGACGTAGTGTAATCAGCACAGTTTCTTGGACATCTGGCAACAAAGGGCTTGACTACACTCTGCTTTGCACTGGTTTAACTAAACTGGTAGAAGAAAAAACTGTTTGATTAAATCAGTGTGATCCTCTAGTGTTTATGCATTTATACTGATATCCAAGTGTTCAAACTAGGCCAAAAATCTCAGTGTAGACCAACCCTAAGGATAGGTGTTAGGGCCCAAGAGGGATTTAAGTGACAAAAAGGCTTAAAAATATACGAGAAAAAGCGAGTTGCTAGATGGCATTTGGTTTATGACCGGTTACCAGAGTGGAGGATAGCAGATTAACTGCTGCCTCTCTTCCCCCCCAGAAAGAAGAAAAATCCCAGAAGTTTTTTTCTACAAGGAGCTTTAACTCCATTTGATTTTATATGAAATGTTTTTAAACTCGTTCTGCTGTTTTGCCAAAAAAAAAAAAAAAAAGTTGTAAAATTTTTTCACAGATTTCAAAAAATTTTAATATAATTGCTTGTTTGTGTTTCTATGCATAACAGTCTTTGGCCCTTCCAAGTGGACAACTGTAACAGTATCAAAATTACAACCTTGTGTCAGATACCAAAATGGAAAAGCTACAGGGGGGAAAGATCAATTTTATTTTATCCTGACCCCACCTCAACCTCCTCAACACACACTCACGCCACTCACGAGACATTCCCGGGCTCTGTCTTGAACTAACAGGGCTCAGCCCTGGCACAATTCTAACACTGCAGTGACCTATTTTGTAACAGACATTTCCATACAACTGAAAGAAAAATGACTTTCCAGCCAAACTGCCGTGAAGAAACAAATGTCAAATGCCAGCACTAAAGTACTACACCATTTTTATTAGGAAAAATTAGTCACAATGTATCCACCAAACTCTAAACAGAGTGCAGGGATGGCGGAATCCTCCTGAAATATGCAATACTCTATTTAATTGAACGCTTTTTAAATTTCATTTTCTGCACCTGCTCTTCGCCTAGCATAATTCCTCCATAAACCCTGGAACCCTCTGAGGAAAGTGTTTGAGATGTAACAGATGGATTAAACAATAGAGAATCCTATAACTCAAACAGTAACAAGGTGTTCACAAGACCGTTTTTGGTTTTTAACCTTTTACTTATTAAAACGCTTTGGACTTCAGTTAAGCTTCTTTGCTCAGCTTTCACACCACCTTTGAAACAGAAACCCCAGGCACTTTGACAGGTCATCTGTGTCACTGTAATGACTATAGATGCCTCTGCTGAAATGCTAGGTGGTAAATTCCTGCTGACATAGACCAGAACAGCTGCAAACTTTGGGACAGTTCAAGTCAGCATGGGTTATCCCTGCCTCTTACAGAGATACTCCTAAGTAAATCACAACAAACATCACTATCCTCCTATAGAAACAGTAAATCAAAGCTAGATTCATCACAAAAACAGTGAGTGTGTGTCTGTGAAGGAAAAATACAGGTTTAAACTATTAATGGACCAAAGATTAACCTGATAGTATGTTCCAAGAAAACTGGGTCTGAAAGGCGAAAGGCAAGAGGGAAGAGGAAACAGTGTTTGGTTACTGTTGAAACAGTCCTAATTTAGGCTGCACATGTGCATTTTAAATGATTAGAATATAAAACTGCCTGGAAAAACAAACAAAAATATATGCAACAACATGAATAAAGTAAAACGTACTAACCTAGCAGCTGAAATCTACCTAATTTTTTGTTTCTAGCCTTCTCATTCTCCCTTTCTCCTGTCTATGGTTTGCTCTCTTCTGTGCATTCCCCCACACCCACCCTTCCATCGCCTGCATCTTTCTTTTTCCACTTTCTTTTAAGTGGTCATATAGCCCAAAAGCAAAACCCACCTTCGCCCAGGGTTTGAAGAGTCTGTTTCTGTCCCTGTGTGTATGTACAAAGCAGGTGGGGACTGAAAACAGTATTCTACTCTCAAGTACCACTTACCACACCCAGCTTCCCGCATTTAAGAGTCCAGCTCTAGGAGAACCACTCCTCTAGCTAAGGTCAGTGTTTTAGCATTTCCTAGGTAATGAGCTTCTTCACACGTACTAAGAGTTTAGAGATGCTTATGAGAAACTGATCTTTAATTTTTTAATTAATAATTGCCATGTCAAATGTATCAACTGTATTAGCAATTTTATTAATAGTAGAACCCTGCTAGTCCACATTAATTGCTAAGAGTTATTAGCTAGAAAACAAACACTATGCATCATATATAATATAGCTCAAGAGGAGCCCTGTTCATTTATTTGACCAATGCAGTTTACACATATTTATAGACCTTTGTAATGCTCTAGCAAAAGATACTATTTAGTGTGTTTTGTGAAAGTAGCAAGTCTCAGTAACGTGAAGCCTCATTGCCACACTCTACTATTAAATCTTTGCTGAGAAATTGGGAGAGACACTGGTCCTCTGTGTGTGCAAATCACGCAGTGTATGCATTAGCAAAGTGCATTCACAATCCAGGGGATGATTTCTTCTACCCACTGGAAGGTGATTTTTTTTTTTTTTTTAAAGAATCCTGTCTGCTCTGTATCTCCTAGCCCTAAAACACTGCCATCTTTCCCTTTCCATAAATCATCCTCAACATCCACACTTCCCCTTCTCCTCTTCCCACGGCTCCCACACACACAATATCTGCCCCAACTATCCTCTGCAGATACTAAGTGAAGGATAAAGCTTAAAATCAATTGCACACCCATTTATCCCACCGAAGGTTGCCACTGGCACTACTTATCTCCCTTGTCAACAGCCTCAGCAGTGAGGTCACAGACTGAACAGGCTGAAGGGACTGAACTATCCTCCTCTATCCCTAGAGATGGTGCTTCCAGGCCAGAGGGAAAGCGTCTTTTAGTACAGCAACATGAGCTTCACTAGACAAAGGGGCCACACATAGCAATGTGGGAGAAGAAATACTTTCATATGGGAGAAAAAAAGAAAAGGAGGACTTGTGGCACCTTAGAGACTAACACATTTATTTGAGCATAAGCTTTCGTGAGCTACAGCTCACTTCATCGGGTGCATTCAGTGAGCTGTAGCTCATGAAAGCTTATGCTCAAATAAATGTGTTAGTCTCTAAGGTGCCACAAGTCCTCCTCTTCTTTTTGCGGATACAGACTAACACGGCTGCTACTCTGAAACCTTTCATATGTGAGGATGACAGAAGGACTGTAATGAGTGCTGGCTATTTGACGAGAGCCTATAACCTGATTGCAAACTAGACACGATTACATTATGCTCGAATAAAGACTGGGAGTGGATGTGTCATTACACAAAGTAAAATTATGTCCCAATGTTTATTCCCCTCCCCATTCCCCCCAACTGTTCCTGACACGTTCTTGTCAACTGCTGGAAATGGCCCACCTTGATTATCACTACAAAAGGATTTTTTTCTCTCCTGCTGGTAATAGCTCACCTTACCTGATCATTCTCGTTACAGTGTGTATGGTAACACCCATTGTTTCATGTTTCAAGCTTATGCTCAAATAAATTGGTTAGTCTCTAAGGTGCCACAAGTACTCCTTTTCTTTTTGCAGATACAGACTAACATGGCTGCTACTCTGAAACCTATAACCTGATTGTGTCTCAGGAATTACTGACAGGGTGACCCCAACCACAATGGATACCTTCTTATTTATAAGCAAAACAATACAGCTATTTATTAATATTAGCAAGCACATGCAGGCAATGCTCTCTAGAATTCAGTGAATGTCTTTGCGGGCCCTTTTAGCTCAATATTCCAATTCCAAAAAACAAAAACAAAAAAGAAGCAAAGCAGCCTTTAGTTATAGTGACTTTCTGCCTTTCCCTGGGAGGAGCTAGGTAATGGGAAAAACTGCTAACGGCGTTTTACCCTGAAAAATAAAGTCTGCCCCACACATATTATTTGTTTGTTTGTTTTTAAATCTCTTCTCCCTCTTAACAAAGCTCTCCTAAAACAGCACAAAGCCCACTATGCTCTCCTGGCTCCTTCCCTCCCCCCTCTGAATACCACAGTGACTAAATACGAGTTCTCCTTTAAATAAAACAACAACCACTAAAAAAATAATGCAAAGCACTGAAGCAGTCATGAGACTCCTTGTGCATATTTGGCTGGTGGAAGTAGCTGGAACTCCCTGTCCGTTGGCTTAGGCCTGTAAGCATCTGAGGTTTTGAAACTACGATCTAAACCAGCTTTTCTGCTTTTTAAACAGCCTTGCTCTGGTTCCACAGAACCGGCACAAAGGTCGTAAGAAAGCATCTGGTGTCTTTTTTTTTTTTTTGGTAAGCACATTTCAAGTGTTTTTTATTTAAATAGATAGCTTTATGCTTTCCCAAATTTTTATTTACAGCCTGCTTAACTAGGGTGACCAGATGTCCTGTTTTTATAGGGACAGTCCTGTTTTGGGAGACTTTTTCTTATACAGACGCCTATTACCCCGCACCCCCTGTCCCGTTTTTTCCACAGTTGCTATCTGGTCACCCTACGCTTAACTCATTCCAATGTTTCCTCAAGTTCTTGCTAACCTTTCCTGTATACATGGTGAAGGAATGGCCAGGTATGATCTCCTATCCCTGAAGCTGGCATGTGACCTGCTCAGTCACTCCGGGTGGTGTTTTCACTTCTTTAAACAATAACCAATGAGCTCTATGGCAATTATGAGGGAAGATTACCGGCCACCCCATCACTGAAATCAAAACTTTACCAAACCTTCTGCCCCAAAACGTTTCACGGTGACCGAAGCACTGGCAGTGTGATGAATCAGGCTGCATAGGGACAATATATATGATGTGGAGAGGTAGTCCTCCATACCACTGTGATGACTCTGATCTCTTTATAATTTTGATTTGCTTTCAACCCGCATCACACTGGCCTCTCCATCGCAACCCCTCTACAACCGTCACCTATTAACATGCCATTGGAAGCAATGGCACATTTCCATCAGCACAGCACGTGCATTCTATCTAAAACAACAACACAGCAATGAAGTGGTTAATGTAGGACTGAAGCACCACAAATGCTGAGTGGTCATATACAGCCATCAGAAAGCTAGGATTTCTTGCCTACTGCATCTCCTCCATGTCCTTCTTTGTATTAATGCTTCTTTCACACACAGGTTTTCAGTTACCGTGATGCAGTCAGATCTGACTCAAGACCCCACACAGACGCAAGAAATTTTTCCTAGGACTATTAACTTGTAGAGAATAAAGGAAGTATCTCAAAGCCATACACTTACTTTGCCAAGTGGTTCGTGAGCATCTGCAGCATCTGTCTGTTTTTTTCTGGGAGCCGATGAACAAGGCTGTGGATCTCGGAGATTCTGGACTCCTGATTCTCCAGCTCTACATTGGGTAACAAGGAGATTATTCCATCGGCTACCTGCTTTTTTTTTTTTTTTTAAACAGAATAAACCACCCAGATCAGGACAGAGATTCAATCAGAGATGTAGGTGTCTTGAATACATCTGGGCGGGAAATGGTTCACCCATCCCGTGAAGATTTTCAAGATTTCAGAGATCGGAATGGACAATAGTCGAGCTACCAAGTCAGTCTCTGTCTCTCAATCCCTCCTGTTGGACCTTTTCCATTTTAGATAAATAATTAAATATTTGTTGCACCAGACAGACTTGGCACTCAACTGAGATGCAGGCGACTCAGGTTTAAGTCTATCTTGCGGGGAATATTTAATTATTTATACTAAGCGGAACAGCTCCCACAGGAGAGACTGAAATTGGCAAAGGAAAGACTTGAACCTGGATCTTCCACATTGTAATCACCAGGCTACTGGCTACTCGGGGGGGTGGGGGGGGTGGGAGAAGAAGGGGTGTCTGTCTTTGAAGTTTTGGTTATGACAATTGACATTTTCCCAAAAAAACAGTTGTTGAAAAATTCCTGACCAACTCTAGCATGAACCCCTGGTTTTGCATCATCTCTCTATTCAGCTGCACTGTGGGTCCTCAAAATTCTAAGGTTTCTTTTTACCCATGTAGTCCCCCATGATGAAAAAAAGTTTCTAAAAAAAAGGGACACACAAACCAAAAGGGTGAACTAATGGACCGAGGATGGAGGTTGACAAAATGCCAAGCAAAGCCAAGGCACTTACAACCAGAGACCAGGCTGATTGTAATTCAAGTGGCTACCATTTGGCTTGTTTCAACAGAGAAAGCAGCTGAATGTGCTTGTATAATACATGTTCAATCTCCATAAGGTTATCTTTAGCCCGATAGCTAGAAAGGTTTTGACAACTGGTCATCCTTATTTCATTCACAAAAGTGGAAATATCTCAATATTTGCATTTCATTTATAGCATGAGGCCTTTGGTGAGAAAGTCATTGGAAGTCATCTTGTAAAAAGCCATTCTTTGGATATTTCACCCTCCCTTTCCCTTCCAGGAAGGGCAGGTTCAAATGGAGTCATTTCAGCACATTAATATACCACATGAAAGACTAGCAACATCAGCAGCTGCTACGTACCTATTACTTGTTTTGAGATTCAAGGATGCTAAACTCTTTACAAACAATTAACTGACCCTCACAATGGCCCTGTGAGTTTAGAAGGCAACAGAAATAAATCTGAAACATAGAGAATTTGAGTGATTTGCCCAAGGTCAGTGACAGAGTTGAAATAAGGGAACCGGAGTCCTGATTCCTGGTCCCAAACACTAACCATTCAATATCTAAGAACAGCACTGAACACCTTCATATCTAATAAGGTCTGCAATTACCATAATTACCCACCCAACAGAGCCCCTGCCTCATACAGTGCACAAAATGGACAGTGCTCACTTAATGAGCAGCTATTCAATATTTTGATTTCTCCTCACTGTTCAATGTGTGGCCCTAGGCCTTGTTTACTGAGCACTATTCCCGCTCTGTACTGAAGACAGAATTGCTTATTTCTTCATAAAAAGAAAAGAAGTACTTGTGGCACCTTAGACACTAACAAATTTATTTGAGCGTAAGCTTTCGTGAGCTACAGCTCACTTCATCAGATGCATTCAGTGGAAAATACAATGGGGAGATTTATATACACAGAGGACATGAAACAATGGGTGTTATCAATCACACTGTAAGGAGAGTGATCACAGAAGATGAGCTAATACCAGCAGGAGAGCCGGGGGGGGGGGGGGGGGGGGAGAAAACCTTTTGTAGTGATAATCAAGGTGGGCCATTTCCAGCAGTTGACAAGAACGTCTGAGGAACTGGGGGGGGGGATAAAGATGGGGAAATAGTTTTACTTTGTGTAGGACACCATCATAGGGCCAAATCACATCAGCCACACTATCAGAGGCTCGTTCACCTGCACATCTACCAATGTGATATATGCCATCATGTGCCAGCAATGCCCCGCTGCCACGTACATTGGTCAAACTGGACAGTCTCTACATAAAAGAATAAATGGACACAAATCAGATGTCAAGAATTATAACATTCATAAGCCAGTCGGAGAACACTTCAATCTCTCTGGTCACTCGATTACAGACCTAAAAGTCGCAATATTACAACAAAAAAACTTCAAAAACAGACTCCAACGAGAGACTGCTGAATTGGAATTAATTTGCAAACTGGATACAATTAACTTAGGCTTGAATAGAGACTGGGAGTGGATGGGTCATTACACAAAGTAAAACTATTTCCCCATGTTTATTGCCCCCCCCCCCCCCCGTTCCTCAGACATTCTTGTCAACTGCTGGAAATGGCCCACCTTGATTATCACTGCAAAAGGTTTTCTTCCCCCCCGGCTCTCCTGCTGGTATTAGCTCATCTTAAGTGATCACTCTCCTTATAGTGTGTATGATAACACCCATTGTTTCATGTCCTCTGTATATATAAATCTCCCCACTGTATTTTCCACTGAATGCATCCGATGAAGTGAGCTGTAGCTCACGAAAGCTTATGCTCAAATAAATGTGTTAGTCTCTAAGGTGCCACAAGTCCTCCTTTTCTTTTTGCGAATCCAGATTAACACGGCTGCTACTCTGAAACCTGTTATTTCTTCCTAGACTTTTCTCTTCCTAGACTCATCACTTCATTTCTGAGTGCTTTGCAAATATTAGTGAATTTATTTTCACAACACTCCTGTGAGGAGGTGAGGGGGTGGAGCATGTATAGAACAGATGAATCTTTGGGGAGTTTAGAGGCTAAAATCTAAGAAGTCTCCACCAAGCATGTACGTGCTACAATTTTTGAAAGGCTTACAACTTGGCCAAATTTGGGCAGATTTTCATGGGGACAGCAAAAGCTAGCCACTGACATCCCTTACCAAATTTCAAGTCCTCCTCAAAAGTATGGTGGCACTAGAGCTTTGGAAAGAAAAGGTAACAAGAACTTTTTAAAATGGGTAAAAAAAACCCCTTATTCTTCCCTTGCCTCATTCTCAGAAACGAGGCACCCAATTTAGCTGAAATTTTCCCAAAAAAATCAGCCCGAGGTACACACTTCATGGAAAATTTATGCTCAAACAGTTAAGTGTGACAAAATTATAGGCAACTGAAAACAGAGTCTAAAAATGGGAAGTGACAGGCAATCTCAGTAGGTGGTTGTACCAACCCTTCCTATAACTGTAGTAGGAATTTGGAATGCATCTGTGTTCTATAACGAGACTTCAATGGCTAACATCCACTTGTCACTATCGCTGCTGAAATGAGTGGGGGATTCATTTCATGGGGCTGTATCTTCACTGCAGTTAGAACCAAACTGCTACATAACAGCTGATCAGAACTATGAACCTCAATGGTAAAACAGAAGGACAGTTGAAAAGCAGTGCAAGAAAGGATGATAAAGACGGACTTCTGAAGACAGCACAGATTGAATTAGACTAATGGAGAAGCACTGCCTAATAAGTGCTACTGTCACCTGTAAGTCTGAACTGCACGCACATTTCGTACTGATAGCTACTTTGATTAGGGTGCGTGATGTTTTTAACTGAAGTAGTTATTGTGCTACAACCCCTAGGGGGAGCACAGTTGTACTGATACAAAGGTGCTGTGTGGGAATAAGCTGTACTAGCATAAGCATTTTTATACTGGTATAGCTGCATCCGCAGTAGGAGAATTGTACCGCTTTAATTACACCAATGATACCAATATAATTAAAGTGGTACAACTTACGTTCATAAGGTCCTAGACATCAGTGTTATAAATAAGGTTAAGATTTTGTCATGGGGGTATTTTAGTAAAAGTCACGGACAGATCACGGGCAGTAAACAAAAATTCACAGAATCCCGCAACCTGTCCCGTGACTTTTACTAAAAATGCCCCGGGGGGCAGAAAGGGGAGGAAAGACTAACAGTTGGAACCCTCTGGAGGCTGACCACTGGCCTCTGCTCCAGTTTTGCCACTCCTCCTGTGATGTTGACCCAGCTTGGCTGCTGCTCCTGTGGCAGGAGATGACCGCTGGTCCCAGGGGCTACTCTGGCCCTGACCGCTGCTCCTGCTCCAGCCCCGGGGGCTGACCCGGTCCCAGGCTTTTGCTCCGGCGGCTGACCTCCAGCTCCAGCCGCTGCTCCTACAATGGCAGATGCTGACTGCTGCTTCAGTCCTGACTGCTGCCCCTGCTCCAGTGGCCCCTGCTCTGGCCCTGGGGGCTGATCTGGTGGCCCGGGGCCACTCCTCTGGCCTCACCACTGCTCCTGGGCTGAGGCTGACAGCTGCTCCAGCCCTGCCATTGATTAGGTTTGTTTTCGCTGAAGCTGAAGAAGTCACAGAGGTCTGTTTAAGTCATGGAGTCCGTGACCTCCATGATAGAGTTAGATCTTTAGTTGTGGTCAGGAATGGTGTCCCTAGCCTCTGTTTGCCAAAAGCTGGGAATGAGCAACAGGGAATGGATCACTTGATAATTATCTATTCTGTTCATTCCCTCTGGAACACCTGGCAGTGGCCACTGTCGGAAGACAGGATACTGGGCTAGATGAACCCTTGGTCTGACCCAGTAGGGCCATTCTTATGTTTAAGTAATAGCCAACATAGATTTGTCAAGAACAAATAATGCAAAATAAACCTAATTTTCTTCTTTGACAGAGTAACTGGCATACTGGATAGGGGGGAGGTTGTTGACATGATAGATCTTGATTTTAGTAAGGCTTTTGACACATGACATTCTCATAATCAAACTTGGGAAATGAAGTCTAGATTAAATTACTATACGATGGGTGCAAAACTTGTTGGAAGACCATACTTAAAGAGTATCAATGGTTTGCTGTCAAACGGGTGGGAGTTGGCAGGGTATATGTAAGGGGACCTGCCAGGCTTTGTCCTGGGTCTGGTACTATTCAATATTTCCATTGATGACTTGGATAGTTTGGAGCAGAGAGCATGTTTATAAAATTTGCAGATGACACCAAGCTGGGAGAAGTTTCTAGCGCTTTGGAGGACAGGCTTAGAATTCAAAATGACCTTCACAAATTGGAGAATTTGTTGGAAATCAACAAAAAGAATTTCAATAAATGCAGTGCAAAGTACTGCACTTAAGGAGAAGAAAAGCCAATGCACAAGAACAAAAGTCAATGCACAAGAAACAATGATATAGCTGGCTAGGTCTGCTGAAAAGGATCTGGGGGTTAGAGCGGGTCACAGATTGAATATGAATCAACAACGTGATGCTGTTGCTAAAAAAGAAGATATAATTCTGGGGTGCATTAACAGGAATGTCTCATATTTAAGATGTGGGAGGTAACTGTCCTGCTCTACTCGGCACTGGCGAGGCCTCAGCTGGAGAACTGTGTCCAGTTCTGGGAGCCACACTAGGAAAGATACAGACAAATTGGAAAGAGCACAGCGGCTGGCCAAAAAAAACCTGATAGAAGGTTTTGAAAACCAGACTTGTGAGGAAAGGTTAAAACTGAGAGGGAGCCTGATAACCATTTTTAAATATGTTACGGTCTGTAATAAAGAGGTTGGTGATCAACTGTTCTCTGTGTCTACTGAAGGTAGGACACGAAGTAATTGGCGTAATCTGCAGGAAAGCAGATTTAGGTTAGATATTGGGAACATCTTTCCCAACTATCAGAATAGTTGAGCATTGGAACAGGCTTCCAAGGGAGGTTGTGGAGTTTTTAAAAACAGGTTAGACAAACACCTGTCAGGGCTGGTCTAGTTTTATTTGGCTCTGCCTCAGCCTAGGGAGCTGGACTAGATGATCTTGAGGTCCCTTCCACCCATACATAGCTATGCTTTCACGACATCAGGACTGAAAAATACAACTAATTAGAACTCCAATAACCCACCTGTGGTACCAATATGTTTTTCTCCCACTTCCCACCCAACAGCATCTAGACTCTGTTTTTGTGTGTGTGATTTTTTTGGTTTTTAAACAGTACACCCAACAACATGCCCCTTGCATCTCAATTCTGATTTTGTTTTACAGCATTAACCAAAGTCTATCTGGCATCAGGAGTTCAGTGGAAGAGTACCGGCATTGGGGTTAAATTCCTTTGCAAGCAACTGAATGTTTCCCTTTAGAAGGCTGTGACAAGCACACATGCACAAAAACTTACTTGCTGCTTTGATGAAGCTTCTTTGAAACTGGTACATCATGAGTGGTCCAGGGAGCATTCTGGAATAGGAATAGCAATACATACACATTTGAGCAATAAAATAATCACTGAAATGCAGCTTGGAGTCTGCTGTTCCCATAAACCCATTCTTAAATCATAAAGGGCACCACTAAGCAATACCAACTTTCCTAACTAGTTTCCTCTCATCAGGAAAAACATAAAATACAGAGGGGGCTTTGTTTTAGTCTTCCTTTCCGCTCTTTAACTGAATCAACTACCTCTGCAGAATTACCAAGATATATAAAAGAAATAACACAGGCCAAACCTCCCTATATTCTCGAAACCTTGTATTATATATATAACAAAATACTACAGCAACTTGATGTTAAAATATGTCACAGAAAACAGCACTACAATTCTAATGATCATCATCTCCAATCCAACCATTTCTGTGCATGGAAAACTTAACATGTATTTTGAAGGAAAGCTTGTGTGAACTTTGGTGTTGATGAAAGCGAGAGACCAAGAGCAGTGGCAAAGGCTATGCCTGGCACATTGTAGTACTGTGCTAATTCTCTCCGTACAGATTTTAAAATGGATCGCAATCCTGTCCTGCAGCTTCCCTGATATTTTAGTCATAGGGCTCCTCTCAGATTTGCCTATACACTTCAGTCCTGACCTGTGAAATGACCTACTATTCCAGTCCTGCGTCTCATATTCTCACCTTATTCCTGTGCTAACAGTTTAGAAACTCTTGGGAGCAAAGATTGCCATTCATGACAAGTTACGTGCGGGCTTTGTGATCTTCCAGGCTGAGATCAACCAACCTAACTACATTTGTCACCCACGTTGGACTTTGTTTCAATCTCTTATGCTTTAAAAATACAGACACGGCAGGTAGAAGCATGTTCTGCATAACAGAATACGTATTGCTACTTGCAAACTAATGAATATCCCTCTTTTTGGATTAGGAACCACCACTGCAGTCTGTGGCGGCTCATCCCATCTCTAAGGGTATGTCTACACTACCCATGTTACAGCACAGCCGCACCATGACAGGGGCAGTGTCGACACACTATCACTGGGGGAGAGCTCTCCTGGAGATTAAAAAAAAAAAAAAACACACCCCGAACAAGCGGTGGGAGTGCGGCTCCCGGCGATAAAGCGCTGTCTAATAATGATAATAGCTTTTCAGCGCTAAAACTTTTGTCGCTCGGGGGGTGTTTTTTCACAACCCTGAATGACAAAAGTTTTAGCGCTCAAAGTGGCAGTGTAGACACAGCCTAATATTACCTGTCAATGCATAATGCAATGCAATAAAAATGAAGGTTAGGATGAGAAGGGGGCCATAATTAGAAGTTTGTAGTTTATTAATTACTGACAAATTCTTGCATATCTTTATTACTAAATAAATACCAGGAAGAAATTAATCTCAAGGAGGCACCAAAGGAAATAGTGTGATGTTGGCTCTAACATTCCTCTCCACAGTATCAGTTTTCTCTGGACTAGTGCTTCAGTAAATGATGTTACATGTCATACTTATACAATAATAGAAGATAACCCAGCTGTAACAAGGGCATCAGTTTTCATATGGTTGGACTGTACCCACATGTACAGTTCTATGCCTAGATATCAAAGAAAGCCTTATGAATTTTCATGGTCCTTTTGGAAATATAAACTAACTCTGAACTTTCTGCCACTAAACCATCAGGACAACAGATTTGCTAGACAGCAGCATACTGGAATGCATTGGGTCTTCGCTTACAGGGAAAAGCCTGAATCAAGAGACAAACTTAACAGTGAGGTACATAAGAAGAAGTGTTTATAAGTTATGGCTGTATCACATGAGTAGGGCTCTACCAAATTCGTGGCCACGAAAAACTCATCACGGTCTGTGAAATCTGGTCTTTTGTGTGCTTTTACCCTATACTATACAGATTTCACAGGGGAGACCAGTGTTTCTCAAATTGGGTGGGGGGAGGTCACAAGGTTATGTTAGGGCAGGTCATGGTATTACCACCCTTACTTCTGCACTGCCTATAGAGCTGGGCGGCCGGAGAACGGTGGCTGTTGGCTGGGCGCCCAGCTCTGAAGGCAGCACCCTGCCAGCAGCAGGGCAGAAGTAAGGGTGGCAATACCATTCCATGCCACCTTTACGTCTCTGCTGCTGCCTTCAGAGCTGGGCGGCCAGAGAGAGTAGTTGCTGCTGACTGAGGGCCCGCCTCTGCAGGCAGCAGCGCAGAAGCAAAAGGTGTCGATACCGTACCATGCCATCCTTACTTCTGCACTGCTGCTGGCACTGGTTCTGCCTTCAGAGCTGGGCTCCCGGCCAGCAGCCGCTGCTCTCCAGCTGCCCAGCTCTGAAGGCAACGCCACCGCCGCCAGCAGCTGCAGCGCAGAAGTAAGGGTAGCAGTACCACAAACCCACCTACAATAACCTTGTGACACCCCCCCCCACACACACACAACTCCTTTTTGGGTCAGGACCCCTACAGTTACAACACCATGAAATTACAGATTTAAATAGCTGATACCATGAAATTTATGATTTTTTAAATCCTATGACCGTGAAATTGACCAAAATAGACTCTCCACATTAGCATCTGTACAGTACTCAGTAAATTCCAGAAGTCCTGCCCAAGAATGCATGGGGTTCAGTGGAAAAGCCAAGGTGGATTCTTTAAGAACAGTCTCTTCCTTAGTTATTTTAAACTCGTTCTCTTGACTAGAAGCTCGGGTAGTGGGCGAGGAGATCCCCAGGACATTACAGAACACACTTGTGGAGACATAGAACACAGGAGGCATTTCTCCCCTACCTCAAGTAAGTTTTCAGTGCACTGGTGATAGTCTTTATCTCCCACTCAGCACAGATGTCCGTTTCTGTTTCAGAAGCTGTTTTGGGATCTAGAGAAGAAAGGCAACAAAAGAATGAGTGGCTCAAAGAGAACACATTAAACAACACAGTCACCTCCAAAGCTGCTACTGTGGGGTTACTCTGAAAGAAGATCCCACTGCTCAGTTTCTCAATAGTCTCTCCAAATAACCAACACCAGCAAATACTTTGAGCCTTGAGAGCTGTTCCTGCTTACATGGATATGGATGAAGATGGTGACCACAGGCTGGACACTAGGACTCACTTGCATGTGTTCAAAAGCAAAAAGAAGAGGAGCTCATCACTCATGGCTGATGGGACCAATAGTTTTGTTTCAAGCGTGACAATAAAAAAGGGTTTCAAGACACTGCTGTGCTTAGGTACTGCAGCGACGGAAGCAGAACAGTATCAGACAGACTAGACACACGCCGTTTAATTTAGACTTTGGGGCACAACTGCAGTATAAATAAATACATCAAAATAATAGAAGGACAATGGCAGCAAGGCATGCCTAAATGACTGGCAAGTGACTTGGGCACACAGCAGTACAAATAAGTGGTGGGGAACAGACAGTGACTGCTAGTAACCAGGGCCAGCTGTATCATACAATTAAAGCAGGCAAGTGCCCAGAGCAACAAAATAACAGGGGCAATAGGACATTCAGTAAGTGTGTGCATGAGACACTGCTGGCTGGAAAAGGCAGACATTTGCTTGCTTGCCCAGGGCAGAACCACCACTAGACCTAGCCCTGCTGGCAACTGAGGAAATTACACATGCACTTTACCCGCTTTGTTCTGCAGCTGGAGTAAAAGGAGGAAACAAAGTTGGCGCACACAGCACTATATAGCAGGACACTGGCACAACAGCGTGTCAGCAAATTATCCACTGCGTCACTTGACCTGGTAGACCCTAGGTTGCCACTCCAGAAACCTGCTGCCAGATGAGTGCTTTTGCCAGCCTGACATTTGCTGCTAGAAGGTGGAGGGAGAACTCAGGCCATAAAGTTCCCATTGGCTTGCAAAAGCAGGAGCATCTGCAGGGACCCTGCTGGCAGAGTTCTACAGCAAGGAAGCTTATACACCGTCAGCTTTCTCTAAGGCATACGGGTGATGGGGAAAGCAGCGTATTCTTGTTTAATCTATTTGTATCACAGTGAGGGGAGAAATACCAAACCCTATTTTTAAATGTTGTAGAGCAATGAGTCTGGGAAGGCGGCACAGGCTGGGCGGGTTATTGGCTTAGAAAAATCATATTTTGGTTTGTTTTTTCACCTCTAGCCTCTTGATGTCATTCTATTCGTTTTCTACATCCTCTTCTCAGCAGACTGTTCCTTGGCATCCTTAAAGATTTTTTTAAATGTCTGATTCATCCCTCCCCATCCCCAGAGTCACATGCAGAGATTTACAGAAACTTCTGAACTTCCACAACATGAGCAAGCCCTGGAGAGATGTCAAATATTACTGCAAATCTCTTCATTCTAGGGGCAATCCGGCTCAAACAGCAAGACAACAAAAGACAGAGCCTGGCTGTAAGTGAGCAGAAATTGGCAAGTTTTACATGTGCAAGCCATTGCATGAACCACATCTAGTAAACCAGCTATTTAGCCTTCGCCAGGCCTCCAACCAAACAAACCTTATGTAACATTACAGAGGAAAAAAAGACTCAAACAACAGTCAGGCTAGAAGGCTTTTTATAGCAATAGTAGGCAAGTTTCTCAGAGCTTAAGCACTTCCATTTTAATGTACTTCATTTCCAGGCCAGCCCTGTCCAGAGACTCCCAAGCAATCTTTGTTTTCAAAAAGGGCTGCCAATTTCTGCACCTCCCTGTAGATCTCTCTGGTATGCTGGGAGTTTGACTCTTCTGATCCTCAGAACCTACCTGGGAACAAATTAAACTCTTCTGGCAGTCTCTGAGTGCTGTGTGTTCATATTCATATCAGCAGTTTCCTTTCCCACACTGACCCTTGCCCTCCACATGTGCATGCATGCCTCTGCACTGTGCAGCTTTATCTCTGCCGTTCACCTTCTAATTCCCGAGGTTGCAGCCACCATCTTTGCCCAAGAAGGGTTGGTTTGGACACAGGAGCTCGTCCAGGCAGTCACTGGGCTCAACACTTAGCAGCCCAGAAAGTGAGACGCCTAAGCTAGGAGTGGCAGCCAATGTCTCCTGCTTGACAGTGCAAAGCACTAACCACCAGCCCTGCCCAAGGGCTGTTTTTAACTTTATGAGTCCCAAATCCACACATTCCTTCACATGCCACCATGAAAGCACAGGAAGAGAGATGGTCCATTGCACCAGTTGGAGAGGGGAAGAAAACCGCTGCGCAAACTGTGGCCAGATCAGAGTGAACCAGCAGCTCACCTTTTATGTCAAAGTGCTCATTTTCCCAAGGCTTCTCCAGCTACGCCGTGGTGAGTGGCTACTCTCCAGCCCTTTCCTCTGGCCAAAGAGACATACAAAAAAATCTTCCTCCGGCTGGCATGGATACACACAGAGGGAACCCATTGAGGCTGTGGATGGCTGCCTTCCTCCAGCCCACAAAGACCAACTGTCCACTATTACCACCCTGCCAAAGGAATGCTCCTTCCCCACTGGCTCCTCCTAGGGCCGGTTGCAAAAAGCACTAACAGAGCCTGCTTCGTGGTTCTGCTACAGTCCAGCCAGGCCTCCAGTTAAGCATTCCCCCAATAAAAGGGAGCAAAACTTTAATTAGCAGTGAAATTGATGGTGTAGAGCCCAGTCATGCAAGATCCTGCTGAGTGCCCTCAACTCCTTATTCCATGGCTAGAGACGCTCAAGACCTCACCAGATCAGGCCCTGAACATGAAGGGAACATTTGGCAATGCTGTTATCCTTCCGGGTCCTCAGCATTCTGACTGCCTCTGTTTCCACTGGCCCAACAACCTGCTCAGCCCACTTGTGGAGACTGCCAGGTTTGGCTCCCCTACCCCAGCAGGGCCCAGGAGGACTGTGGAAGCAGCTTGGCGCACACAGAGAGAGGACAGGTAAATGAACAGCTGTAAATGGCTCTTCCGCACCCTCTGCTGGATGATTTCAGGAAAGGCTCTCCCAGGCTCCGTGAGGTGGCCCAGTCATCCCCAACCCAAGACAGGCTGTTACACTTGGCATCGTGAGGCTCATATAAAAGGCCATCAGTGGAGATCCTCTTGGCTCCTCAGCAGTGTAAAAACACAGGGAGAAATTCTGTGCTGCACCTTGTAGAGGCACAATATAAACTTTGCAATTGGGTGGAAGGAGCTGGGGGGCTGAGGAGGTAAGTGGCTTAAAGTCATTTTGCACCCTCCTAATCCTGGGCTGTTTCAGGAGCTGAAATGGCCCCCAAAAGAACTTAGGCACTCAACCCAATCTACTGAGAACCTCTGTAGTACACAGCGCCTTCCCCACCCCCATCATCTGCAGACCCTGGCATACCCCCTACACTGGCATGTATGGGACATTCATTGTGCTGCCTTCACAATGTCTCTGCCAGGGGAATTCTCTGGCTGGCTCTAGGGCTTTTATGGCCTGAGAGCACAACAGCATATGGGGGCCAAAATGGGTTTTAAGCTCAATATGGTGCACCTATCTGGAGTGAAGGAGCCTGTTCATTTATTCTGTTTTTATTTTTAAACACCGCTTACTCCTCTCCTTCCCCTCATCTCTTCGGTGGGCCTCCCCTCCCTTTGTGTATTTCTTTTTTAAATTCCCTTTAAGAAAGAAAGAAATGAACAAACAAACAAACAAACAAACAAACAAACCACATGCAGCTGTTCTGCACGGAGTGAATATGAGGCTTTGGCCAGCAAGATGTTTTCTTCCAAAACCCAAGATCTGAAACAACTGCAAAGGAAGTTGTGCTTTTAGAAACCTGGAGTCATGCTGCCTGTTCTCTGATCGCTGTAAGCCTCCAACTAGATCAGGGAGCGAGGGCTTTTTTTGAAGTCATTGTTTGTAGTTAGACAATATTTAAGGCAGTATTTAATCAGTTTCTGTGGAAGCTCTGGTAAAACATCCTAATGCCATTACAGTAAAATAATGATTTGAAAAGGCAGGAACCAGTTTTTTCTTCCTGCAGACTTCTAGCATTTTGTACCCCAGTGCTACAGGGCTAAAGGATTGCTGAAACCAGTTACCATCAGGTGGCTGTTCAGTGACCTATGTGAAGTGAGTGGGCATTTTCAGTCCAGTTCCTAGCAGACAACTGTCCATGTTCCAAAGATCGTCATGACAACTGTCACTGACCATTAAAACCAAATTACACTAAAAACTACCATCACATTTGCATTAATTGGCACCACTGGTGGTAACCCAGGTAAACGCTCAGGTATGGAATCTGCATAACAAGTGAAGATCCTGGCTCCTCCACGTAAGGATCGTAAGGATCGAAAAGCATTGTCTGGTCACCGTTTGAGAGAGAGAAAGCCATGAATAAGTTCCTCTTGCAGGCACAATTACATGCTTCTCATTGCTTTTGTGCTTGTTTGCTTTCCGTTTCTGAGTTCGTTTACTGTCTAATTTAATTCTCAATCTCTTTAACTATTGGTAGGTGAATTTGACTATATTAATTTCCTATATTAAATGAAGAGTGATAAATAAAACCCTAGGCCTTGATTACAAGCTCGGGACACTGACTGAAAATAACCCAGATATGAATGAGAATAGAAAGTGAGCCAGATCAGACAATGGGAGTCTTTCCATTGATCTCACTGAAAACTGGAGCGGGTCCTTCTGATGCAATTGAAAAAGTGCTTGACTGCCGGCCTGCAGGAAACATAGAATTCCGAAGCATATGAGGATGACTAAAGCCAAATAGAACGCTGCTGGGTGCAGCTGATTACCCTCGATCATTCCCTGGATTCAACTTACTTTTTCTGCACTCATTTATAATATGTTCCTGAATTTTAAAACAATAGGTAAAAACTGTGCAATTTTGAAAACAATTAAAAGTTTGTACTGAATAAGAGTTCGGATTTCCTTAAAGGCAATGGATTTATTTTAAAGAAAAACACATCAAAAGGGGTAGTGAAAAAGATCAACATTCAAAAAAAATTCTGTATTAATGACAAAAATCATGTGTGTGTCACACAGACACCACACAAACTAACACAATCCTTCCTAATCAGTTTCAGTGCAACTTGCCATCTGACTTGCATTTTAAAAGGAGACCATTTTTATTGGTTAAAAATAACTTGATATGGTCAAAATGAGCAGAAGTTAAAGGCTTTTTTAATAACAGTGCCAACACAGCAACTCAGAGAAGACTCAACAAGATGTATGTTTAGACAAACACAGCAAAGATGAATGTGAACAATAATGGGAGGTAGAAGCATGAACATTTCTTCTTCTATGATGGAAGATGGAGATGGAAGAAGTCAACTTGTCCGCTCCCACCACCATACCACCAGTGCAAGATCCTTTCCCATGCATAGTTACTAGGGTTTTGTCCTGCCTCATCATAAACGTCCCACAACATGGAGCTTCCACTGCGTCTGAGCTGTTATGAATAAGCTTAACCAACAGACAGAGATTGATATTTTGATTTAAAAGGATCATGTGGTGATCGTCTGAAGAAAAACAAGGCAGCCCCAAACACAACAGATTCCAAGATCAGCAAAAGTCAGGATGTGGGGTTTTGTTTTGTTTTTTTTTTTGTTTTTGTGTGGGGTTTTTTTTGTAGACAATAGCTCTGGTGACTGAGAGGAACTGTGGGCATCATCTCCAATCATGAGCCTGCCCACCCAGGCATACTACCAACTATACAGCTCCCATGGCACAGTGAATCAAATTAGCTGGGGTCACAAACTTTCAGCTTGATGTTAAGTTAAATGACTAAGAATGATTAAACACTGGAAAAAACAAGCACTCTGATGGAAATACAGCGAGATGCTTACATACAATGGCACAGCGGCTCCCCAGGGTCTGATTCTTCCAGATGGTGTCTGAAATGCCGATTAGCCTATCCAATAACATCTTTCCCAGAAGTACTGTAGCCAGTGTTGCAGAATGTCTTTAGTAAATTTCTGGGAGACGTTAAGGGAGAGGGGAACAGTACTAGCCACCGCTGCTGTTATTTCAATTCCTCACCACTTTCGCTGTGATAAATAGAGCTGCCTGGGATACAATCATGTTACCAGGTATTAATTCTAATAGCCACTTGGGTGACATTAAGATGGTTTCAAAAACAGCCATAAACACATTTCATCATAAAGGCCAATGGCTATAGGAAATCTCACTCACCGCTGACTACACTGGCAAGGATCAGTAGGATCACTCAATATGTTATACTGCACCATGTATCTTAATAAGGAGCCTTTAAAGAACAGATTTGCATGCTAGTTCTATTACTATACTGTGTTTGTGCTCATGTCTTAACAGTACAACACTTCAAAAACAGCTGTGCTTGATAAATAAGTAATACTTTGGAGATTTTTAATGGCAGGGGCTGAAGAAAGATAAACACTTTACAAATGTTGATGAATTAAGCCTCAAAAGAACCCTGATAGAGAGGTATTCACCATTTCACCAGTAGGGAAACTGAGGAGCAAGTCATTTGCCTTTGATACACAAGTCCCACAGCAAGAGCATGGCAGGTACTGTATTTGAGTCTAAAGCAGCTACTGCCAATGCAAAGTGCTATCTGCAAATACCTCCAAGCTGAGGACAGAGCAGCATAGCACCTTCTGTAGAAAAGTCACACCGAAGGCCTCCACAGCGTGTGCCATTTACACCAATCACAGCTCTCTGAAACCTGATCCACTTGCCATTTAATCTGTATGTGAATCACTAATGCTGACCACATTCATTTCTAAATATAAGGGAAACCTGAAGTTGTAAGCAAAATCTGGCTCCTTAGGTCATGAGGTTTTGATCTAAATAGTCAACATTTGAACAGGATGTTGCTTTTACATTAAACGCATTAAGTCCAAAAAGACCGGGGGGGGGGGGGAGGGGAGAGGAGCAGAGCTCAGTTTGGCAGTGCCTTTACAGAGAGCTTGTGTCAGCCTGGAGGCTGGAACTCAGCAAAGATACTCCCCTTGGGTTCTGTTGTTAATATGAGGAGGTCAAGACATGCCCTTTTCCAGCCAGACAATAACAATATTGAAGATCAACAGGGATTAAAACAAATTGCAACCTACTTGGGTGACACCCCTAATCTTCTAGCCTGCCAGCAAGCTTAGGGCTCATTGCTATGCTTCAGACATCAGCAGCTAATGAAGACATGGCAGGCAAGACACAAACACTGACTATATCACCACATTGTGAGGCATGAAGCCAAAGACGGAGTGTCTTCAGCTACTAAGGAGATGATGTTTTTGGATGGTGGCCAAAGGATTGATTCCTCTCAGCACTAAAGAACCCACAAAGGACCAAATCCAGCTATCTGTTACAGCCAGGGAACCTTATACTGAAACAGATATATTTGAGAGAGCGGAACCGAGGCCATGATTTGGCCCACTGTGTGGAGCCAGTAATTCCAAATGCTTTGATAGTTCTTAATACATGCATTCTGGTTAAAAAAACTAAACAAAAAACCAGAGGTCCTGGCATATCAGATCAGATTGTGCGGTAGGTGCACCCAAAGTAGAAGCTTATGTTTGCCAGTGGCCAGTACCTAATGCTTTTTTGAGACAGGCTGGCAAACATATGACCCATGAGATCGATCCAACCCAGATGATATAGTTACGGGGCCCATACGGAGAATCTGTGATAAACATTCGTTAAAACAATAGCCTTTATGGCTGCAGAGATAAACTTCCAAATGTGAACAGAGTGTGACTGATGCAGTGGTGTCTGCCTTAGTCTGCAGAGAGCCTGGAACAATGACGTGCAAGTGTGACCGCCTCTGTCCCCGTTAACCTCATTGGACTATCAACTTTAAAGCGCGATTACGAAATTTCAGTGTCAACATTAAACAAGTTAATCACTGATCACTTTAGTACACAGGGTTGGAAATTGGAGTTGCTGCAAGGAGGAAATGCAGAGGGGAAAAAACAGAGGAGGATCAAAGATTGAGAAGGGGGAGAGAAATCAAGAGAGGACAATAGAGTGGACAGAGCGGCAGTCCAAAGGGTAGAAAGCATAGTAGTCCCAAGGGGAGCAGATTTTCCAGCAAGTGATGAATGTGACACTAAGGCACTGAACAAATAACTAAAATATTCAGTTACAGACATATCCTGTAGAAACGTGCAGTTTCCACGGTAAACATCTGATGAAGTGAGCTGTAGCTCACGAAAGCTCATGCTCAAATAAATTGGTTAGTCTCTAAGGTGCCACAAGTACTCCTTTTCTTTAGACATATCCTAATTCATATTGGCCTACCAGGCACTAAACAGCATGAGATGGGGTTGGAATGCTACCACGTTAACTGACTGTTTACAACTTTTCTTAAGTGTTTTTTTTCATGCATGTCTAGGGTGCTTGGAGCTCTGGATGGGTATTTTTCCCTATGGAGTTATTAGAGCTAAAGCAATAAATGAAATTCTAAATGCAGCTGAAACAGGGCTGAAAATCACATGCTTCAACTTACAGCAGGTTACCTCTTTGGAAATCCATGTGGAAACGTCCTCCTGTCATGGCTTCATTTCAGATTCCAGAGCGGGAAAAAAAGCACAGAACTGCTCTCTTGTGTGAGCAGCTGTATCTGTTCTAAGTTCTGATGCACTTTTGCATTGATATATCAACCTGCCCATGCAACGCTTTGGCTCCTGTTGCACATTGCTACTGCCACATGAACAGGGCCAGCAAAAGGGGTAGGTGGCACAGGTGACTGCCTGAGACAGCAGATTTTCAATGCATAGTGAAGTGAGGAATGCCCCTACCTTGATCCCGAAGAGTCACTCCCACACGCTTGCAGGGGCAGCAGCACTAAGTGTGAGTCAGCCATGGACTGCAGATACTGCTGCTGGTAGGATGTGAATGGGATTGAGGGACTTGCAACCCCTGAGTTTTGTGGCAGAGCACAGAGTGGAGAGACAATGCCCCCCACCTTGATACATTAAATGAAATTTTGGGGCCCAGCTGGGTCTGCTTTGACCTCTGAGGTACTGAATCTCACTATTCAGTTGTGCTTGCTAGGAGGTCTTCAGTGTTCAAAACACCCAGGATTTGTAGCTCTCCATACTTCACAGAGAGAGCAATGGAATTGTGAAGGCAGAAGGCAGACTGCAATGCAGAGGGGCTTAGCACAAAGTTGAAACCGGAAAGGAGATGGTGACACATTATCAGGCTGTTCAGCATACACACAGAGAGGAATAGTAGCCTTGAACTTCCAACAGGAAAAATCTTTCTGAGGTGGGAGGGACGTCTGAAGGCCTGACTAGGACTCTGTCTCAAGTGGACATTCTCAAACACTGGGCTGAACCTCGTTGGTCAGACACAGAGCCCTAACATGTCAGCCCCTTTTGCCCTTCCCTTTAGCATATTCATCTACAGGTAAAGAAGCTCTTCCAGGAGGGAGTCTATTGAAAAAACAGATGAAATTATGGAACAGTCACTGCCCCCCATAATCCCACAGCAGCTAAACCCACCACATACACTTGCTATCCCCATCCAGTTAATTTACACTATTCGCTTCACACTCTGACCAACTGTTAGGATGGCTGTGTTGAAGTCTCACCGACAACAGGGTTCTTTTATGACCTGCTATGGGAAGAAGTTAAAAACAAGAAAGTGGATGGGGGAGGGCTAAAATAACTCTGCTAGTAGTAAACATAGCTGGACAGGAAAATTAGATCTAAAGGGAGAGCAACTAGAACCATGAGCAACATGAAATAGAGACAAAACTACTGGAGACAAGAACAGAGGGAGCATGTGGCAGGTATAGGAATAAAAGCTAACATACGGTTCAACTATTTTTCTGAAGGTTACAGGCTGCATTTGGGAAGACTGCCAAGATTTGCAAAGCATATGAGTGAGGCACAAGCAACAGACCAGGTGAAATAAAAGCCCCTTTAAAGTGAATGCCCTACACAATTCCTAGTGTTCCAATCCCCACACTCTCCTGACCCCTCACAGAACATGTTAATGAGAATTCATTTCCCAAAGTGGAATTCCCACCCCAGGTTCTGGTATTTCGACGACAGCCTCCGTCATCAGGGCTGGTAATAAGCTGCTTCCCTCTAATGTGGATTTGAGACACTTACCCATTAAGATACTCAATAGCTTTTGAACTCGGGAGTTTACTCCAACAATTCGGTAGAGCCCTTGCTCATTGATCCCTGGAAAAATAAAGAGGTTACTTAATTAGGGGAATGTTAAAAGATTAACATTTCTTTCATTTCCTTGGCTTTGCTAATAGCTGCAGTAATTAAAACTTCCACCAGCTGCATGCAACACTCTCAGCCTGGCTGTTCTAGAAAGGGTTGAGATTTGGTTTTGACGTCTGGGTTTTTATGTATTTATTACGAAGTGTTGTCTCCTGATCAGCTCAGGAATCAGAAGATGGTGATGGACAACAGAAAGCAAGGAAGCACCAGAAACAAATATTTGATTGGCAACAGGCAAGTGGGTGGGTGCGCTGAGGAGTCTGATGTTGGTCAGGGACCGTGTCTTTCCATGTGTCAGCAGAGTGTGCAGCACAATGTGATTCTGATCCAAAGTAAGGCTTATGGTAGTACAGAAATAAATAATAAAGGACAAACAACACAGATCTACTTTGCTGTTACAGACACTAGTCAAAGGACCTGACTAACTGGAACTGAATGTTCCTCCAGTCTTACTGAAGGGAATGAGAGTTGAGGGCATTTTGACCTTTGCAGGTCTAAATAAATGTATTGGCTTTGTTTGCCTTTCTTAAACCAGGGTTTTCATCACAGCCAGCATGTTATTTGAACAGAGTTTGTACCACGGACAGCAGGAAAATCTCAATAATGCAAACTATTTTTCTTCATTTAGGGCGTTGCAAAACTTCACCAGCCTGCAGCTCTTCAGTAACCACCGCATACTCTATGTCCTTAGGATATGAGCCTCAGCAGCACTGCAGTATGGCAAATACTCAGTTCCTAACATCACCCAATGTTCTGAATTCCCTTACAGGTAGGAAGGAGAACAATGGGCTGGGACTCAGGAGACCTGGGTTCAAGTCTGGATCAGCTACAGATTTCCTGTGAGACCAATGGGCAAGTCACTTTCTCTTACCTGTGCCCACCCCACCTGTAAAATGGGGATTTCTCTACTTTACAGGGGTATTGAGAATAAAATTCATATTTGTTTGAGAGGTGCGCACATTAAATTATACCCAAAATTAGATTTCAAATTAAATTCCGCTCCCAATTTTAAAAATCTAGCCCAACATTTCTTTGTTTATCCTTCAGTTCCTGAGATCTGCTTAACACCTGTGTTCTCCAGTTATTCAAGCTAAAGTACATGGCCAGCTAGGACATCTGTGCCAGCCTATAATGAGGTATATCAAACATGAGACTCTGAGGGTTAATAAGTCATTTCTGTGCACAAAAAGAGAAGGTAAGCACAGACAATGCTAAAAACAGATGCAAGACCTTCCCTAAAAACAAGGGCATCTGGTGAACTACTATACCTCTTGTTTCGACAGCATGTATGCATTTCCTGATAATGCTGAATCCAATATTATCCAACTGAGCAGCTGAAAGGAAAGAAAAAAACTGATAAAACACTTAGCCAATGGGGATGATTTCACAATGAGCACTCCATTCATCCAACAGAATCATCTCCAAGATTGAAACAGATATTGTATTGCTTTTTAAAAAATAATTTGGGGGGGATAAATTTGGTGTCCACAAAAGAGAAAGACTAACGCACTAGCTTTCTTCAGAAACAATGCAGGCAAGTACATACATACATGCTCATACATCTCATTTCAAACCCCCATGCTGTTCCAATCCTGGGGCTACACACAGCTCTGCCAATGCACTTCACTCTCGACCTGCAGCACCCCCTCCAATTCTAGTACCAGTTCCCTGCAGAGATGCAGGTTTGTGCTTGTTCACAACATTCATTCAGGACCAGGATGCTATCTCCTGTATGGGACTTCTGGCTGGGAGGTCTGTCAGTCTCTCTCATTTGCCACAAGCCACATTATTTCAGATGACCAGTCTCTAAACATTTCACGAGTCCCCTACTTCGCCTCCTACATGAGTTATTTCCTTCCTACTCTCCATCCAGCTGAAACATGATCACTGTTGCTGGAGGGGTGACTTTACCTTGAGGGTTTCCTCCTGTGTCAGACTTCTGTCTGCCTAGATATGTAGGGGGATTGGTTCTTTTGACTAAATTTCATGTTTTGCTTATTTTATTTTTTTAATTGTATGATAAGGTTGGTGCGTTTTGATTGATGCCCTATAAAATGTGCTAAATAAGCAACTGGAGAAGGAAGAAAGGTGACCAAGGGCAGACTGGAAGGTAACAACTGGAAGAGGCTGGAGGAGAAAAATAGGAGTGGGGATGAAGGGAGAATGGAAGGAGGATGGAAAATGGGAGGTGAAGGTATGTAGCAGTGAGTGTTACCCAGTGAAGAGAGACTGGAGGGATGGAGTCCTTTGGCAATGGAAGAAGGGAACAGATGATGGGGGTATGTATCTGAATTGCTGGCTGAAACAACGAAGGGCTCAAAACTCTTTAAAGCAATGTTTTCCAAACTGCACCCCATGGCCCACTGCGCAGTTGGTAGTGATCCAAGAAGCCACATGGTGCTGAGAGATTAGAGTATAAGGAGACTTTGCCCAAGGAGGAGAAAACACCTATCACCTTAAAGACACTACATAATACTTCCCTAACACGGTAAGTAAGCATTGCGAGTTGACCTAGGGAGGAGAATGGGGTTCAAGCAAATCACAAAGAGGTGGAGATGTTTCCTCAAGACACAATCTATCGAGATGTGGCCCAGGCTACAAAAAAAGTTTGAGAACCCGTGACATAAACCAGCAGGAGAGATCTTGCACTGTGATTGGTTGGTTCTCCTTCACCGTCTAGGAGGGAACACAGCCAACTCTAGTCATGACTGACCCACACAGGATTCAAAAACTAACCTACTCCCCTGATGAACCACCTTGCATCCTAGGAGCATTATATTATTCAAGCAAACACCTTTGAGTCCCAGGCTGTAAAATGCCCAATTAAAAAGGTTTTCCCCTTGTGGCTCGCACACAATACAACAGATTTCCCTCCCTCCTTTGCAGACTTGCACAGTGGAAGTAGAATCCTTTCTTCTATTAGTGCTAATGAAATATTTATTCTGTGCAAATTAGGATGTCCTGAAGGAATCCAACTCTTGAGCCTGAGAAGAGGATCTAAAAATTTCATACTAATGGAATATAACTCAATTAACTCGTGCTGTTGCAGTATTTCAAATTTAATTTAAACAAGTTATTAATACTTGTACCCAAATACCTGCCGGGATCCTGAGGGAATACTTATCCCTTAGTCAGCTCTCAGTCAGTACATGGGGCACACTGCCTCCAGTCAGCTGTTTGTCAAGGAAAATTACTTCTCTTATTTGCAGAGATTTGAGAAATATGCAGAAACTACCCTGAAAGTGCATTCAAGAGTGTGCAGAACTTTATGCACCACCTAAAAGTCCCATTACAGAGGAAGCATGATCTAGTGTTTACAGGAATGAGAAGAAGTCAGGAGAAACGGGATTTATTCCCAACTCTACACAGACTTTGGACAAGTCATTTAACCTCTCTGTGCCTCAGCTGTCCCATCTGTGAAATGGGCAATAGAGTACTTCCCAACAGTGCCTCACAGAAGCGTTGTGAAACTGAATTCATTAATATTTTTAAGTGCTTTATGGTCTTTGGATGCAGGAGCAGAGAAAAGTACTATTTTATTTCCTCCTACATAAATACAGGTGAACATCAAATTTCAAAGACACAAAAAGGTACTATTTCTGGGCTCCCAGAGGAAAGTTTCAGAGTCCAGGAATCACGGCGGCTTCACAACAGGAGCAGTGCAATATTTTTCCTTTACCCCTCCCCTGACATTTGGTAATCCAAAAGCACATCGAACACATAGCTGATTCACAACAATAGGACAGTTTGTTGGTTGTCCGTAGCTTGCAAGGTGCAGCCCCCTTACTAGTCAATTTTACCTGTCACCCCAAGTCATCTGTTCATTTGTTTTAAAAGTTCTGTGCTGATACCATTACTAAAATGACGAATGGCAAGAGAAACAGAGACAATATCACTTCTCTAAATTTATTTTTCTAGGAAAACCTGCTGAAATGCTGAGCCAACACACACACGTTAAAGAATGCTCACATTACAGAACATTCACAATGGCTATGAAGTTTTACATGTCTTGCTAACTGCCATGGGTCCTTTAACTGCCCTGCTATTCCCCAGGAACAGATACAACGGATTATCTGGGGCACTGTGTTTTAGTTTAGGGTTTCAATAGAACAAATCAAAACAGAGCAAAGCTATTTAGGTCCACTTCCGACCTCTTCTGCCACACGACCCCACAAACCTTAGGCACTCAATATAGAATAAACTGGATATGGCAGGCCTACTACTACTTTGACAGTCTTTAACATAAGCAAATTATTTAAAAAAAACAGTTCCAGCAAAACCAGAGTGCCCGACTACTGATTAGGAGTGCCTTGGATTTCAGGTGCCCAACACTGCAAAAGGGGCCTGATTTTCAGAAGGGCCTCCCAAAATTACTGGTCAAAATTTAGGTTGGAATGTTTTTTGCTGTCAGTATGGCCTACCCTGGATTCTCCCCAACCCCTCCAGGTGCTACTTTTCCCTGCTCCCCTGCAGCTTTAGTTAAGTTCCTTCCATGTTTGATATTGAGAACGTGAAGGTTACAAATGGGCATTCTCCCTCCTGCGCAGTTTATTCCAACTCCTGGAGATTCATCTTGAGCCCACTGCACCACTCAGTACTGACTGAGTTACAGCTAAAGCGATCATAGCAAGACCTTTTAACAGTGTTTGCCAAGACAGAGTGAGGAAGCAGGAGCAATCCCTCCATATGAAAGTGACAGAGTATAATCCTCCCCAAGCTGTTGAGTCAGCTCTTTATGCTCCTTGCTGAGCTCTGGATCAGGAAAGGTCAGGGATTTATTTGCAATCTTGGTATCCTTATGCTCTCCAGAAATACATAATTAAATAAATATCCAGGCAGCCTTATTTATCCTTTAATTTGACTTTTAATGAGCACCATAAAAAGCTTGATTTCCACTCTCCCTCACAGAAGCTTCTTTTTATCTCTCTTGTTTACTCACTGACTTAGCTCAGAGATGACAGATCATAGCTGCATCTGGAACTACTAATGCCGTGATCCTCAACACCCACGCCATTCACCCTAGGCAGCTCCGTGATCTGCAGCACAAGGCTTCAGCTTGATTTTCCCCAAGTCAGCAGTCAATTCCCGCATTTAGAGTATTTTTGCTAACATCTGATGGTCTGGGAGTGGATGGAATGAGTGCGTGTGACTGAAAGCTTGTCTACATTACCGGCTGGATTGGGCTCAATTTATCGTGTCTAGTATAGACGCAATTAATCAACTGCCAATCGCTCTATCATCAATTGTACTCCACCTCAACGAGAAGCGCAAGGGGAATCGATGGGAGAGTGTCTCCTGTCAACACGCCGCAGTGAAGACACTGTGGTAAGCAGATCTAAGTACGTCGACTTCAGCTACATTATTCATGTAGCTGAAGTTGCATAACTTAGATTGATCCCCCTCTGTAGTGTAGACCAGCCCTCAGTCTGTTGCATTTTGAGCTAGCACAGTGAGCTGCGGACAGGAGTTGGAGGCTAATGGCAGCAGAGAGAGTGATCCCTCCCATCTGCCTTGAATACACATGGTGGCCAGCATGCCTCTCAATTCTCTGTAATAAGGGGTGTTCCTCATCCCCATCCTATATTCTCTCGCTCATATTGTTATTTATTTCCATTAGAAGTGCAGAATTGCAAAGATGAAGATAACTGTCATTTACTAACAGAAATCGAGCTTCTGCTCTAATTATTCGTTCATTTTGAGCCTCCTATCTTGCGACTGGGCAGTGGCAGGCTGAGAGGTACAGTATGTGGAACCAAATTTCACGGGATGCGGCTTGCCTCGGTGTTTCCCTATGCCCCACTTCAGTGGATGGATGTGGGTCAAGCACACACACGTACAACAGTATTATTGT
The DNA here is from genome assembly GCF_965140235.1 of Caretta caretta. NCBI lineage: Eukaryota > Metazoa > Chordata > Testudines > Cheloniidae > Caretta > Caretta caretta. The sequence goes on along the minus strand of NC_134213.1, from coordinate 16,681,556 downwards.
AGAAGTATTTCAATGCACAACTGACCAGAGTATCAAACCAAGATAGTATTCACACTATAATCTGGCATAGAGATATTTTAATCAACATTTGACAAGCACCACCATTATTCCAGCTTTTTTGCTAACTACTTATCCTGTTTTATGCAACATCTTGAACTACTCTAGTTGGACCCGTCTCATCTTGAATTTTTGCCATGTACATTATTTCTATTTAATCCCTTAATTCCATCGTTCGATGCTGACACTGCAACTACCTGAGAATAGGGGAAGGGGGAAAATCAGCCTCGGGCTGATCTTGCTGAATCCAGACTTACAAATGTCACACCACACCAGCTACACAAGATCAAACAGATTCCTCTGCAGACATTATACAGCTTTGTGTTTTAGAGCAGAACAAAACAAAAACTATCTCAAAGAGTTTTAGGCAATTAAACACCAATGGAGGGAGAGATAAATGAAGAAATGGAGACCAGGAAACACGAGATTTGTTTGTGTGATTTAAAAGATGAAGAACTGATGAGATGCCAAGATGACAGGGAAGAGGAGCTGCAAAGCAGAAGGCTCTCGCATTGAACACATTCTCACGGAAACTAGATGTAGGACAGAGATCAGGCCAGTGTGGGATAAGTGAAGGGAGTGAGGTGGTTTGTAGAGAGCATAAGGTCTATGAAGAGTTTATAAAATTAAGGTGGACAATTTTGAACCAGATTCTGAAGTGAATGGGGAGCCAGTGGAGTCAGAGAAGGAGGATGCAGTCATTCATCTTCTTCCTGTACCAAGTCCAAATGCCCTAGAGTATTTGTTTTCAGAGACTAGAGCAGGGCAGCAGAACATGACAGGTCTTCTGGATTTTGCTAACCAAGGAATTAAAATACACTTAGTGTTAGAAGTTCATTGAAATTCATTCCTCCACCCCAGACATCATCCCTCTCTCAAGTCACTCCCTTTACTCTCTAAGCAGAGCAGGATAAATTACTTTATAGGATGCTGGCCCCTCTGGCCACTCACTAGCTTATAAAATCCGATGGCTCCGTAAACTAAGACAGCAGCCAAGAAGCAGACTTCAGTACAACATCCTGGGTCTCAGACCACTGCAACTAGGGCAATAAAATAGCCTTGTTGGCTCTGGGAGTCAGGACTTAGACACAGACTCCACAGGAGCAATCAATCACTGAATCAATTTTAACATCATTGTAGGGAAGTTCCATACCCAGGATCACATGGCAAATAACCTAGCCAATGACCTAGTCTCTGGTGCTCCCTGTCCCTGGAATCAATTTGAACGGAGCTGGTCATATGTACAGTTCAATTCATACATGCTTTTTAAAGGGCACCAGACCACAGTTGTATCTTTGGACACATGAGCAGCTGCTTTAGTTTGGGTTACCATATGAAAAAAATTGGTTACCTACCTTTTGTAACTGTTGTTCTTTGAGATGTGTTGCTCACATCCATTCCATTCTAGGTATGCGCACGCCCACGCACCCCATCGTCGGAGACTTTTGCCTTAGCGGTATCTGTAGGGTCAGCTGTGGCACCCCCTTGAGTGCCGCACTCATGCGTCGGTATATTAGGTGCCGCTGACCCTACGCCCTCTCAGTTGTGTCTTGCCGGCAACTCCGACAGAGGGGCAGGAGGGCGGGTCATGGAATGGACGTGAGCAACACATCTCGAAGAACAACAGTTACAAGAGGTAGGTAACCGGTTTTTCTTATTCGAGTGCTTGCTCATGTCAATTCCATTCTAGGCGACTCACAAGCAGTATCTTCGGAGGTGGGCTCGGAGTTCACAGTTTGGCAGCTAAAAGTACTAAGAAGGCTGTAAAAAACCACTAATGCTCTTGCAATCTACAAGACAAGGCGTTCCAACCAACTGTCACAGGCAGTAAGAAGGAACTGAGAGCGCGTAGGGTTGGTGGCACTTAATATACCGATGCATGAGCACCACACCGCCGACCCTACGGATACTGCTAAGGCAAAAGTTTCTGACAACTGTGCATGTGAGCGCACACACACCTAGAATGGGATCGACATGAGCAAGCACACGAAAAAGAAGAATTGCCAGAGGTCGACTTAATAATATTTTACTTTTATGTACACACCTTTCACCTGAGGATCTTGGTGCACTTTACAAACACTAAATGCAGTCTGTGAAGTAGGCAAGCAGCCTTCTCCTCATTTTGCAGATGTGGCATGGCGAAGGAGAAGCTACTGAAAGACAGGCACCTTTGCCCAGGCCTTCCCAACTGATTCAATCCTAGATTCTCAGTGCACTAGCGAAGCTGCAGGCAGCAGAGGAACGTGGTGTTTGATCTCCTCTCGAATGCCTCAACTTAAGCTTTGAAAAGCACCCAGACACCTTGGTGAGAAGGGTCACTAAGGGTATGTCTACACTGCAATTGAAGACCCCTGGCTGGCCTACATCAGCTGACTCTGGCTCTCGTGGCTCAGGCTAAGATGCTGCTTAACTGTGGTGTAGACATTCAGGCTGGAACTGGAGCCTGAGCTCTGGGACCCTCTCCCCTTGCAGGGTCCCAGAACTCAGGCTCCAGCGGGTTCTGCAAATTCAACACTGCAATTAAACAGCCCCTTAGCCCAAGTCAGTTAACTTGGGCCAGCCCCGGGTGTTTAACTGCAGTGTAGACACACCCTACGTGGACTTACTACTGCTGTAACTAGTGACTTTCCCAAAGCTACACAAAGTCCGTGGCTGGGAATAGAAGCCAAGAGGAAACAAAGAATCAGCTAACCCACTCTCTTCCCCTTGAGAGTAAAAGTACACTGTCCCTACAATGCCACTAGTCCCTACCAGAGCCAGAATGGAGGTCTGGCTAGGACTTAGCCATACTGCCAACCAAATACTGGGTACCATATTTACTCACACTGTCACTGCACAAATGCACTCTGGGAGACATCTCAAGTACAAACGGTGCTATCAGACTAAGTTTTAATCTCTCTTCCCTTCAGCAGGGTCAGACATTGGTTTGTGTGGCACAGAGCCCCAAGCTGTAACCTACATAGTCCCTGAAAGAATCAGTAAAACCTTGGTTTGTCACTGTGTCCCTAAGGAACCAGCTGTTAGTTTGAGAGGAGGCATGTCAATATATTGCAGCTCCAACTGAGTGAATTTAGAGACTGGCTGGGACAATGCAAGCGACACTAATTGTACCACTCAGAAGCAAGGCTAAGACAAAGTTAGCAGCACTGCACAGCCCACCTAGGTATCGAATTACCTGTAATTGCACCATCTTGTATCACTCACCACCTCTATAAAAAACAAAACTGACAGGGATGTAAATCTTGCCTTGGAGAGGGGGGAAAAGTTGTGGGGAGAGGAGCGGGGGAGTGGGGTTGAAATCATTTTCTGTTTGTCAGCACCAGTGGCTGGCAAGGACAGAAAGGGAAGCCATGCCACCAGGCTGCTCGGTCCGCTGAATGTCAGACCTATCAGATGAAGGAGCTCAATGTCCAGAAGCAAGTCTGAAATTCCCCATTAGTGTGTATACCCTTTCTCAGATTCAGGAGGGGAAAACATTCTATTTATAAGCCGCACCGGGATCCCACAGCAACAAAGGCCTATGATCTCATGGGGCTTTCATCTTAGCCACCAGCTGCCTAAAAATGGCAACAGGACTCTCGTCCTCCTGCCCTCAACACTCCAGCCCTCCCTTAGCTCATGCCCTTAATAAAGCTGCCAGTGATCTGTTCAAAGAGTTAGACACCAGTGGGAGCTAAGGAAACAGACAGTGTGTAAATAAACTTGCCTGTGATAAGTGGCCCAAATGAATATAAAGGGTCCAGACTGCCCCTCAAGAGGGCTCCCCAGATTTATTGGGGCATTGTATATGGAGAGCCTAAGCCAGGCATTGCAGAGCCAGTGTAGGCTTTGCAAACTTAGTGTGCCTTAAACAAAGGGAATGATGGGGAATTAGAAAATGCAAGTGACCATGGAAAGCTTCCCAAGGACGTGTGACCTGAACTCTACCACTGCCAAGGTGCAGTGTGTTTTAAAAGTAATAATAAAAACTGCGATCATTTTGCAACCTGACCATTTACAAGAGGTTACAGGCCCAGGTTAAGGTTCTGACTGATCTTTGTTCTCTTCCTCCTGACAATCGACCTGTGCCTTATTTCTCCCAGCCATAAAATGGGTATATGAGCACTTTGAGCTCCTCTGAGGCAAAGTGTCATATAAAGACAAAGTATTACTCCTTTGCACAGCCCTCTGTGAACATGAAGCACTATGTCAGGGCTGGGTGTTCGTCATTTTGCTTTGCACGGAAACACAAAAATACCAAATGTGATTAAAAACCACATGCAGCCAATAACTAGAGATGAATTCATATCAGGAAAAGGGAAGCGGGGGAGTGGAGGAGCAAGAGCTGAGAGCAGCTGCAAAAAAAAAAAAAAAAGCATTTACAAACCTTCCCTCACTTAGTGTCTATGTCCTATCACAGTGAGAGGTGCTTCCAGGCAACTGTGAAGACAGGTTCCTGTCCTAGAGAGCTTACAATTGAAATATTTACTTGTTTAAAAAGAAAGTGGGCTTCAGTGTGCCCAGTAACATTAGGTGCTCTTAAGAGCTTAGAATAGCTGCAATTTGGAGGATATCTATGCTAGCCCAAACCTATTGAAAACGGTCCAATTAAGCATTTTGAGACATAGGAGGTGAGAGGTGGGACAAGGTGGAATTGCAACACCTAGGAGCAATGGGAGTACTCTTCTGAGTCCAGGAGGCATTGATTGTCTGGGCCAAGGAGTTAACAAGTCTTTAAGATCCATCTTTTGGGCTCTTTTTCAGAGATCTGACTGGGCAGGGTCTTCCCAGTGTATCTGTTGGCACTGGCTTGCTCCATAAGACTTTCACACAACATAGTCCGAGTCTTCTTTTGGCAAAAAGAAGGCTGGCCTACTGGGCCCTCCCATTGGTTGAGTTGGAGAGACGGAAGGATTGGTGTGGTGTTTTTTTTATTTATTTATAAATATCAATAATATTAAACAAAATCATACTTGCTTTTTATAATCATCACTCTCATATATCAAGCTCTTAATTCCTCAGAGTGCTTTACAAACTGATGCAGATCATCATCATCCCCCCAATTTAATGGATGGGGAAGTCTGAGCATCATGCTCCAGTGCGGATGAGACAAGAATTACAGTCTCACCTCCCAGTTTCTTTTGTCTCATTCAAAACTGTTCCATAATTACAGCCAAATATAAGCAACAGACATGGCCAGATCAGTAATGACTGCATGCTGTGATGGCGTGCAGGGCAATTCCTATTCGCGGCACCTCCTCCTCACAATGCATCAGTTTTCCCAAGCAACAAGATCTTGCTCTTAAAAAAAATACTTACTGCCTTCACTTTGATTGTCTTTGTTCAAGTTGTAGACCTGGAAAACAGAAGGGAAGTCTTTAACCTTTTAGTTATATAAAGATTCCACATGTAGTTACTTGAACAATTATTATGCATTATTTACAATACACAAATGCCTAGAGGCCCCAGCAAAGATCATAGCTCCTTGGTGCTGGATACAGTACGAACACATAGTAGGAGACAGTCCTCGCCCACAAGAGTTTACAACCTAAACAGACAAGACCACGAATAGGAGAAAGCTAGAATTATCATCTCCAGTTTCCCGGGGGGGGGGGAGGGGGGGAACCAAGGCACAGTGAAATTAGGCAACCTATCCAAGGTCACACAAGGTCTGTGTCAGAGCCACACACATAGGTCTCGATCCCAGTCCAGTATTTTAACCACAAGACCTTCCCTTCCTCAACAATTCTGTCTTTAGTGACATGGCACCATTAAGTCCTGGTCACTTTCACGTCACCAAAGATGCATCCTGATGGGCACTAAAAGCTAAATCCTGTTAACTTACCACAGCTAAAATCCCTGTCAAGATGTAGGTTTCAGGGTAGCAGCCGTGTTAGTCTGTATCCGTAAAAAGAAAAGGAGTACTTGTGGCACCTCAGAGACTAACAAATTTATTAGAGCATAAGCTTTCGTGAGCTACAGCTCACTTCATCGGATGCATACAGTGGAAAATATAGTGGGGAGATTTTATATACACAGAGAACATGAAACAATGAGTGTTACCATACAGACTGTAACAAGAGTGATCAGAAAAGGTGAGCTAAGAGACTGAAGTGTTCTCCGACTGGTTTTTGAATGTTCTAATTCTTGACGTCTGATTTGTGTCCATTTATTCTTTTACGTAGAGACTGTCCAGTTTGACCAATGTACATGGCAGAGGGGCATTGCTGGCACGATGGCATATATCACATTGGTAAATGCGCAGGTGAACGAGCCTCTGATAGTGTGGCTGATGTGATTAGGCCCTATGATGGTGTCCCCTGAATAGATATGTGGACACAGAATAAATGGACACAAACCAGACGTCAAGAATTAGAACATTCAAAAACCAGTCAGAGAACACTTCAATCTCTTTGGTCACTCGATTACAGACCTAAAAGTGGCAATTCTTCAACAAAAAAACTTCAAAAACAGACTCCAACGAGAGACTGCTAAATTGGAATTAATCTGCAAACTGGATACAATTAACTTAGGCTTGAATAAAGACTGGGAGTGGATGTGTCATTACACAAAGTAAAACTATTTCCCCTTGTTTATTTCCCCTCCTACTGTTCTTGTAAAGGGCTGGAAATGGCCCACCTTGATTATCACTACAAAAAGTCCCCGCCCCTCTCCTGCTGGTAGTAGCTCACCTTTCCTGATCACTCTCATTACAGTCTGTATGGTAACACCCACTGTTTCATGTTCTCTGTGTATGTAAAATCTCCCCACTGTATTTTCCACTGAATGCATCCGATGAAGTGAGTTGTAGCTCACGAAAGCTTATTCTCTAATAAATTTGTTAGTCTCTAAGGTGCCACAAGTACTCCTTTTGTCAAGATGTAGTCTAGCATGTTTGAAGTTCTGTTGGTTGCTTCTGTTGTCTGTTAGGAGGGAGCTGACCGCCCATTCAGCGAACATATCATGATGGAGGGGCCGGTGGGCCAAATTTAGTGAGTGGTGTTGTGACCTGGCACAGGGGGCACCAGTGCCCACTGAGGGCCAACCCCTGAGCAACACTGCGGCTCCGTGCGCCAGGTCGCAATAAGTGAAGTGCCGGGACAGGCATTACCATGGCAGGGTGAGTGCAGGGTAGGCTCAATCTCCAATCTCCAACCTCCCCCCTGCCCACCACCACCCCGAGACCTCCTCTCTGCTCCAGGCTGGGAAGAGGGTTGTTGTGCTGGGGGAAGAGAGTGCTACTATGGGTGGTCACTGCCCCCTCCGCAGGGCAAGGAGGAAAAGGTGGAGGAGAAGGATGCTGGCCTGTGATTTTGGACTGCGGGTGGGTTGCAAAAAAGGAAAAAAGCAAGCAGTTGGTGGGCTGCCTTACTAAAAAGTTTGGGAGCCACTTCAATTGTACACTTCACTCCTTATCATTCACATGAGGCAGATGGGCAACCCTGAGTGTGGCAGAGACCATTAGAACCAAAAAATGTAAGTGCAGTCTTTGAACCAATGCTGCAAGCTGTGGGTAGAGCTTTCTTCTGGGTGGGAACTAAGTTGTGAAGCTTCTTCACAAGTGAGACAAGAAGCATGAGGAATTGGTTCAATCACATCCCCGAGCAGGTTGTCATTCCAGTTCTTAACAGCTAAGGAAGGAAAGTTTTCAGGGACCAGACTGGGGACACTGTTCCTTTTATGCTAGGATCCAAACAATTCTGACTATACATTTCCGAACAAATATACTTCTCAATCTCTCCTTCTGCGCCATCCATTACCATAGTATTCCCCCCCTCCCCACACACACACACACTCCTGACAGAATACTGACACCAACTCATACCAATCCCATGATAAGAAATTTCCTTTAAAAATTACCCTGGCCTCCCCTGCTACTGATGGATATGATAGATCATCTCAGCGGGCAGGTGTCACAGGCACTACGGTTGCCTTGGGCCAGGAGGCTGCCTACTTGCTCCCAGTGCTCTGATGTGGCTCCTCCCCTGCAGTCAGGCTCCTGGGAACAGAGCTCTGAAGAAACCACAAGATCTGTAAACTAAACTACAGTCTCTCCTTCAAACGAACAGTAGAGTCTGGAGCAAGGCACCTAACGTTATTAATCAAAGCAAGAATACAAATCTTATTGTTCGGTAGCTCCTGTCCCTTTCTTTTCCCTCAGTTTCCTACCATTTCTTGACAAGCAGGTCTTAATTTGGACGGTAAACCTCTTGGAAGTAGAGATAGCAGGTCAAATCATTGCCCCATTGAAGTCAATGGCAAAACAGGAACTGACTTCAGTGGGGCCAGGATTGCACCTTTTGTCTTTTGTCCGTAAATCATCATGTGCATTTATTGCAACTGTAAAAGCAATAAAGTTTCACACCTTATAGAAACAAAAGAAAGGAGGCTGGGGAGCATGCTTGGTCAAAGTCATCTGACAAGAAAACTAACCTGCACTCACAGTATCGCTCTCCCGTATGGCTTCTGGATCTTGGAAGGCTCCCCCTTAGAATAAGCACACCTTCAACACATAGCATTTGCCTGATCAATGAGCAAGAGGCTCCTAGGGGCACATGCAACCAGCTGTTCAGGAGATGTGGCATTAATCTAGGTTTGATTTGAATAAATGAGCCATGGAGAACAAGCTTTGTAATATAACAAACAAAGCGAGGAAGGCAGCCCAGCCTACCAAGGGCTGTACAAGTAAGTGGGTGAGCACGTAGGTGTGCAAAACAGTACATTTGATAACTATGGAAGATACAAGTCCTTCAGAGGAAACCAATCTCTATTAATTCATTTTCTTGTCTTCTCTCCCCTCCCCCGCTAAAAGGCCAAAGGAAAAAGGCACCCTTTCATTCTTATAGAGAGGCACATGCTCTTGCTTCCTTGTTGACCTGGACACCAGCGTTGCGACCTGTGATGAGTTTTAGTAGAGAGAATCAGGACAAGGCAAACTGATCTAAACTGAAACTTTATGTACTGAACCAATGGCTGCAATTAAATACAGATAACCATCTTAAAAAAAATCACTTGTCTTCATGTCATATTGTCTTGTTGCAATATTTTTTATTTACACATAGTTAAGCCACTTAAATTGATGCATCTCTGGGGAATGTCAAAAGAATATCAAGTTATCATTCCTAGAATTCTTCTGCTGGTAACCCTTACCACCATTATAAGGGCCTTACTGAGAAATCACAGTAGCACTTCTAGGAATTATACTGATATGTAAATTAATGGAACAACATAAAATTGAGGGACCAGACTGGGGACACTGTTCCTTTTGTGCTAGGATCCAAGCAATTCTGACTATACATCTCCGAACAAATGTACTTCTCAATCTCTCCCTCTGCGCCATCCATTACCACATATTAACTTCAGTACATGATACTTGAAAACTAGAGACTCCTTTGGCAAGAGAGAAACTGTTTTAAACATGTACGCTGGGGGGGTGACTTGACAGAAAAAACAGCTGCAGTAAGCAGAAGTATTGCCCTCCAGGGAGAACATGCACAGCAAAAAAAGTAAAATATGTGAAGACAAGCAGGAAGGTGAACAGAAAAACTAAGACTGATTGTGAAGTCTCTGACTTTCCCCAAAGCACTCCTCCCTCTATCTTCAAAGAATCCACTCTCTCAAGCATCTTTAGGGGAAGGACAAAGCAGAGCTGGAGGTTAACCCCTTGTTCACTAAGGCTCAAGCAGCAGTCTACATCTTGCCTTTGAATCCTATTCAGAGCTGAAATATACTCCATTTTAGTGCACAGCATCCACCCAGATACATCATGTGACACTGTTCTTCAGGTGCCTTTTTTTTTTTTTTTTTAAAGCTACAGATAAGTTCCCTTTCATCAAATTGACGGACTCATCCACGGTTCTAGTTTTCACACATATCCGTGGCTGTCCAAATACACATCTCACTGGATCCCATATAATTCAAGCTCCAGATGGAGTTATATATTTTCTTTCCAAGTTTGGTCTTATAAGACAAGGGTGATTGAGATTGAAACTAGTTTTGAAAAGAAGGGAAGCAGATTTCAGAGACACATTGAGTAGGTCTACACTCCGGCTGGGAGCATGCCTCACAGACGCGAGCGAGCTCATCTTGAGCTCTTGCGCTCAGGGTAGCTAGGCGGACCGCGCAGCGCTGACAGTGGCTCAGGCTAACTCGGACCCAGGGTGTAGGGTGAGTCCGAGCTTGGCTGGCTAAGCCTGAGCCTCTGCTGGTGCCACAACATCCTCACTGCTATATTTAGCACACTGGCTCGAGCTGACTAGCACGAGTCTATCCCAGCGGGGAGGCTCACTCCCAGCTGCAGTGTACACGTACCCATATAGTACATTGACGATACTAACAGCAAAGCACCTGTGCAGAGTAAAAAAGGGCATTTGTATTTCAGTTTGTCATGCAGCTATAAAATGATACGCGGCCAATCCTTCATCTCACTCACTGAGAAAAGACATCCCTCTCAGTGTGTTAATCCTTTAGCCCAGTTCTCTAACAATCATGCTTTCTGCTGATTGCCATTATTGAAATATCCTTTAATTCTGCAAAAAGCCATTGGGCTTAAAGAGGAATTCCTTGTGGTTTGATTACATTCCTCCAGTATTTTGGAATCAGAAGTTTTGGGCCACTTCACTGTTGCAAAACCCCAGGTTTCTATTCCTAAAAATCCCTGAACTCCACCACAGCAAAAGAGTCCTTTTCTCCAGGAAAAGGGTTTGGAATATACATGATTCCATTTCAGTTCAAATTCATTATGAAAAATCCAGCACCATCCAAAGTATTAAGTGAAACGTTTAACCTTCTCCCACGCAGCACAGGAACTTCTGCAGGAAGTGCCCAATATTTTTGAAGAAAGGTGCTTGCTAGGACAAGAGCCAGTTTTCCAAGTTTGGAGAGAGTTCTGTTAATGAATTATTTTCAGAGGTCCAAACCCCAGGTTCTACTAGCGCCTTAAGGACTATCATCTGTCCCTCTGTCCGAAACGTCAGCGGAGTGCATCCAAAATTCTGCTGGCATGTACTAGTAGAAGTCCCCTTTGGGGTCTTGGAAGCTCTGGATAGCTGCACTCAAGCCCAGGGCATTAAATCTACCTGTGTAAGTGAAAAGTTGGTTACTGGATGGATCTACTATACTTGCATGAAGACTCCAGTTGAGTTAGGTGGTAATGCAAAGCAGATAGGTTTTAGGTTTGTTGGTCGGGTTTGTGTTAACGCAAGATACCACATATTCTTCTTCTTTTTTTTTTCTTTTTTTTTTAAAGCCAGATGTCAGCTTGGCCTTTGATGTGCGAGTATCAAAATGTTACGTTCAATACGCCACAGATGGTAATATATAAACTAAGTTGATCGTTTTGCCTCAAGTGGTCCTAAGCTGGCCAAGGGCAAACCAGGTGCAGAAGTGCAAAAGATAAATGTGGCAGTTGTCCAGGAGACCAAACCAACACTGCAGCCAGGGCAAAACTAAGAGATGTTTGGATAAGTGGTGAAAGTTAGACTTGTGTAGATTTTGTTAGACCTATTTATAACCACTTGGTGATAATGTAAGGGAGTCTAAGCAAATGTAACAAATACCTTCCATTTCATCAGCACTGAAATTAAATGAGATGTCCTATTTTAAATGTACACCTTCTAGCACCCTCTGAACAACTGCTTTTCTTGCTACACTCATTTCTCCTGAGCTCTTCAGCATGTGATTAATACCATTTTAAACACCCTGGTTTCATCTTTCCATTTGGCCTAAAGCTGCCAGTTAAGAGACTGGTTATCTGACAGTTTAAAGTTTAAAAGGTTGCAACAGTCTGCAATGCTTGTGAGCAACAACTGCCGTAGGCTGGACTTGCAGCTATCTGAAGTCTTAGCTCAGTAAGGCACTTCTGCATGTATTAAAGTGTTTGACTAAATCAGTGCACCTAGAGATTAAATGGTCAGATCTCTTGGTGGTCAACTATTGTGCCTGTTTGTGTTTGCAGATTTCATTATTGGTAGCCCCAAGCAGCCAAAATCCATGAGTCAGGTCTGAAACGCATAAGAACCATGAGACTGGCTTAAAAATCATGAGACTTTTTAAAAATAATAAATTTGGGGGTCTTTTTATTTGCCTTTTGATTTCTGAGCCTGTGGCAGTAGTGGGGTTGCTCTGTAATAATTTATGAATACCAGATTGTGATGGGGTTATTGGGATCTTCACATTGTGAAGAGGTCAGTTTAGCTTAACAGCAGGCTGCTGGAAAAGCAAAAGAAAGCAGGGCAATGGCTCACCTATATACCCACACATGAGGGACGATACAAAACCATTCACTCTGTGGGCTACCTCTGACCTTCTGCTGAGCTCATCACATGAGATTGCCAAGGGGTTCCATCCTCATGCATTGAGAGAATGAAGAACTTTGATCAGAAGTCTGTCTCTATAGGGAAGGGGGCAGCTGCTGAAGAGTTATGGAAAAACAGCCTGACACACACAGTGCATAGGTTACGGCGACTGGGGAAGGGAAGCCAGCTTGGGGTCTCTATCAAAGGATGGAGTGATTTTAGGTGAGATAGACATGTATAAAGAGCTTTTGTTGTTTTAAAATCCTTTTTTCTCTTATGTTATGCTTTATTCCTACTGTTAAGATTCAACAATACTTTGGTTTAAGAAGTAAACCATGTCTAGTCACGCTATTGGTCACAGACTCCCAAAGGGAAGAACTACAGGTAACAAAGCCTGGAAAAAGCAGTCAATACACAAGGTGTATCCAGTATTCAGGGTCTGGTCTATGAGAGAGGGAGAATCACAGGATTCCACCCCACAAAAGTGAAAGGCATGAGGCCCGAAACCGGGGTGGGGTGGGGGTGCGCACAGTGGTTCAGCTAACCCAGTAATGATGACAAATCTTTCAGATTATATTCAAGTCACATTTTCAAGCTTTTCTTGGCAAAAAGGAGGGATAGAAACTTGTTTTTCTTTTTTAATCTTTTTAAGTAGGGCTTTAAGGGAAAACACTGTGAAACACAAGATTTGCGATAAAGTCCTTAGAGTTGGTAACACTGGGTTTTGCACAACATCAAGGGCCAATTTCAAAAATCATCCCCAAGACTCTAAATTTACAGTTTTACAAATTCAAAAAGATTTAGACCTGCTGGCTGTGTATTAGATGTACTGGTGTTGAAATGGATATTGAAATTGACCTAGTGAGTTCTTTGAGATTCTCCCTTCGGAATGCTAGCTGGAAATAAATAGGTTTGCATGTTAGCAGGACAGAATAACTATACATATAACTTTTCAAGCATATTTCAAATACTTCTGAGTTACCTTCTCTGTTGGTAAAATACCCTGGCTAAATATGTGATAGCTCTAACTCAAAAAAGTTCTTCAAGGTAATCATTTCATGAAAAATAAAATAAAACAAATCAAAACACAGATAGGAATAAGAAAGAAACTACTATCCATCTTTGTTTATACTCCTCACTTTCTACCACTGTCCACTTCCACAAGCTACAAAGTTTGGCAAAGAAAATATTTGCTTTTGGGTTAAGAATCTGTGCTCCATATCTCATCCTATGGAACAGGTTTAGTTGGTGAAGCTATAACTCTTGAACCAGAGATTAATGAATAACCTACAGGCAAATCACTAACATACAGCACTGCAGTCAAAATGTCATAATGTCCTCCTTAATCATTCCCATCTGATTGTATTTCAAGATCCAAGAGAGTCTTCACTAGGAATTTCAGAGCTGGTGTTAATAAATAGGTGGAAAACCACTGTACATTGGTTAATATGCAAGTCCAAAATCCAGCTAATTGTAGTAGCTATTTTTCTCACCTTGATTTCCAGAAACTAACCTTTATCAAGACTATATACTTAGGCCAAAATTTTCAAACTCTGATGCCTTAAAGCTAAGGGCCCAAATCCATATTTTAGTAGCTAATTATCAGAGTCCCAGGCTGTCAGAAGTGCTGAGCAAACCACGCTCACATTCAGTTTAATGGAATCTGCAGCTGCTAAGCTCCTCTGAAAATGTGATAATTTTTATTTAGATGACTAAATAAGAACTTTGGGGCCTCATTTACAAATGAATCTTTTACATTTTTTTTTTCATATTACAGATGTTACTGTAACAATTCCAAAGTTAAGTGCACATAAGGTAAACTTAAAAACCCTCTATTCCACATTTTAATTTGGAGACTAAATTAAATCATTAATTCAATACTTAACACAATGACTCTTGAGAGGACAACTGAATTTTCCATAGTATGTGTTTGGTAAAATATTTTGCTAACTTTTGTAGAGGAAACAATTTAAATATGCACACATTAATAAGCCTGGGAAATTCATACACTCACACTTCATCTTTGAGTTAAGGTAGGTAAACTGTTTATTGGTAGGATATGCACGTTAAAAAAAGCAAGTTTCCACTACTTCCCTTCCATCACTCAATGGATCTGTATTTCCCCCCTCAATATGACCAATCAGCGAGCAGCCTACACTGACCATATATGTAATACTTTGAATGGTCCCTTACAATCTGTGTTAACTACTTATGCTAAACAATCTGTTCCCCCTTACATTTTGCTATGACGCTAGTAGTATCTATCCCACACCTGAACAGGAGCTGTGTGTGGCTGGAAAATTTGTTTCTCTCACCAATAGAAGTTGGTCCAATAAACAATATTACCTCACCTACCTTGTCTCTCACATATATGTAAAATACACCAGCACACACAGGGATTTCAGTTCTGTAATTTCTACATAAAAATTAATACCAAACTTAGAACTACCATTAACTAAATAAATCTGAATTTTCCCAAGCACCGCAGAAAAATAGATCTTTCAGCCACCATTTGCAATCTGATATATACCTCACTCTCATGATGATTGAGCATAGAGCACAGAACCACTTACAATCTAATTTATGAAAAACACTTCAACCCTAAACATATGAACATGCAACCAAATAAATATGGTTGGAGTTCAACAGTGCCTGGAATTTGTGCAGGGTGAAGGTGACAACTTGTGGGCTGCAGGTGCTAAAAAGAGAAGTAGACAGAGGCTGAGAAGAGGAACTTGTGAAAGAAAGTATTCAGTGACTTAACTGCTTATTTCCTTGTTTTATGGTTCATGCTGGTGGGTTATGAAGTCTAGCACCTTCCAGTCTGAGTTCACATAAATGTTATAACATTACTGACACACACCTATATACATATCTATTTTGTATGCACCATTGTTTTTAGGGCTTGAAGGTTAGATGCCTGTTTGCATATACTAGAATGTATCAAGAAAAGTGAGAAAAGGAGTGAGAAAGCCTGGATCTGTGCTTGAAATGACCCACCTTGATTACCATGCACATTGTAGGGAGAGTGGTCACTTTGGATGAGCTATTACCAGCAGGAGAGTGAGTTTGTGTGTGTCGTTTTTGGAGGGGGTGAGAGAACCTGGATTTGTGCAGGAAATGGCCCACCTTGATTATCATACACATTGTGAAGAGAGTGGTCACTTTGGATGGGCTATTACCAGCAGGAGAGTGAGTTTGTGTGGAGGGGGGAGGAGGGTGAGAAAACCTGGATTTGTGCTGGAAATGCCCCAACTTGATGATCACTTTAGATAAGCTATTACCAGCAGGACAGTGGGGTGGGAGGGGGTATTGTTTCATGGTCTCTGTGTGTATATAATGTCTTCTGCAGTTCCCACGGTATGCATCCGATGAAGTGAGCTGTAGTACACGAAAGCTCATGCTCAAATAAATTGGTTAGTCTCTAAGGTGCTCCTTTTCTTTTTGCAAAGACAGATTAACACGGCTGTTACTCTGAAACCTGTTAGAATGTATCAGAAAGTTTGAAGGCTCAAGTTTTGACACTCTTGATTGTGCCTAAATGGAGAAGAGATATAGAAGATAGAACACTATGTTCTGAGAGATGGGAAACAACAGTGATTTATGCAAACACCTATATGTGAATCTCAGACAGACTTACTTAAAGATAAGGTGTGTGGAAAATCATCTTTGTGAGCACACTTGACACAGCTACAGAAGTTAGAAGAGATCCAGCACTTGGCTCACAACAATCTGAGAAGGAAAAGACCAATTCAATCATCAAGTCAATCCCCTGTAATGAAGGATTTTTTCTTGCAGTCAAGACCTACTCTTCTACCCAGACTTTCTGTTTAGACTACAGCATGCTGTCAAGGGGGCAGGCCCTGCCAGATTCTCTCAGCTTTCAAGAAGGAGCCTAGTGTTTTTAAAGCAGTGACCAATATAAGGAAATGCTGCAACATTGTGCAATTTCCTTGTGATTCACGTTCAGAAATCCTCAAAACAACCATCAACGACTTCCTCAACTTTCAACTCAGGAGACCAACAGGCAAAAATAAATATATAAATAGAAAGCATGACCTTCCCCAAAACAGGCAGTCTAGCTTCCATGTCAGCTATTTGTAGGCAGGTGGACCAGAGGGGGTAAGCTGAAGTTTTACCTGAATGAGTTTGAGCCCTTTATGGAACAAATCAAACCTATATAATGACACATCTCCTGAACAGCTGGTTGCACGTGCCCCTAGGCTTGCTCATTGATCAGGCATTTGCTATGCTTTGAAGGTGTGTTTATTCCAAGGGGGAGCCTTCCAAGACCCAGAAATCACATGGGAGAGCAATACTGTGAGTGCAGGTTAATTTCCTTGTCAGATGACTTTGACCAAGCATGCCTCAGAGGGTGCGGAATCCACCATTTGCTGTAAAGCCTGTGTCATGCCTCTTCTATGCCATAGACAATGGCAGGTTGCTAAACCTTGATGGTGCCGATTCAAGTGGGATCTGCTTGGAAGAATGGGATGGCTGAAGCCTAAGGAAACCAGTCTGACCAATTCTGTCTACAGGGCTGGGGGTTGGAGTTGTGGAATTTATCCAGACACAGAACAAAGATCAGCTGTTCCCACTGGGTCTTAAAAAACGGAACCTGAGAGGATATCCACAAATGTTTTCCACTGACAAAGTTTGCTCTCCAACTACTGTTTGGAATGGGCTTTTCAGAGGACACCTTGCAGTACCCCAGGCCCTTCTAGGAACAGACCAATCCTGCCCTGCCAAGTTAAGTTAAAGCCCCGCACCCTGCAAATGTACAAAAACTTCCCCTGGTGACCTACAGGGAAGAAGGTTGGAACCGTAAAAAGCATATTAGACCAGCCTGTAAAAACTGTTAACATGAAAAGGATTTTAAAGAGAAGAAGATTCCACAGTGAATTATTGATCAGATTCTCTTTTTTAGAGATGATAGCACATTGCCTGTGTTTTCACAGGAGTTACCATCAAATACGCATTATTTCACGGCAACTCAGGAAACAATTTAATAGGAAGTTGGTATGATCAGCTTTTTCAAGCTAGCTTTTAGCACATAGGGGTGGCACATTTATGGTCTGTAAATAGCACAAGGAGGTGTTACTGATTCCGTTTAACTTAGTCCTGGTCTACAGGTAAAACTTTGGTCAACCTAGCTACGTCACTCAGGGTTATGAAAAATGCACACGTCTGAGAGGCATAGTTACACCAATCTAGGCCCCCAGATAGACACCACTAGGTCGATAGAAGAATTCTTCCATTGACATAGCTACCACTTCGCAAGGGGATGGATTTCTTATAGCAACAGAAAAACCCCTTTTGTTGCTGTAGCAAGTGTCTACAATACTGTGGCATAGCTGCAACTACACTGCTGTAGTGTTTATAGTGTAAACGTATCCTTATGATAAATTTATGTGCTTTCATAGCTTCCTGAGACAGACCAAGTGGAGGGCTGTCTGTGCATTTACAGGCGAGGCATTTACCGTTCAATTTTAACATGGCTCTCTGGCTATAAATGAAGATTTTAGTCACCTCTACATTTCCCGATTTTGTTTTTCATTTCTCAACCTTGGAGGGTGGGCAGGGAATTTTATAAACAATGATGTGGCCTGTAGGTGGGCACACAACTGAAGGAAAGGAGAATCTCCTCGACCTTCCCCAACCTCATTTGCATAGCCCATGTGAAGAGCCAGTCAGAATTGTGGGCCCTGAACTCTAGAACAAGGGGCTGCTCCCCATATTCCTCTGGGAGCATCAGAGTGTCTCAAAGGGAGCAGGAGGGACAGGGCCATAGCTCTGCTTCCCCGTCCACGGGCCAGCAGAACTAACTGGCTAGATAGGAAAAGAGGTGAGGGGAGAGACTCCCCACAGAGGACTTTGACTGCAGATGTGCAGCCTCTAGATGGCTAAGAGCTCCAGGAAGTGTTCTGTGATTCCACACCATCCCCGATGCAGGACTGTGCCTAAACAGCACATTTGAGCACCCCTCTGCCTTCACTTAAGCATCCCAAAGCAGGACCATCCTTTACAACGAAAACCTCAAGGCTACTTCAAACCACAGCAGCCAGCTCAAAGGCCCATTAGAAAGAAAAGTTTGGAATTGCCAGGACCCTACTTTAAAACCAGGCCTCAGCTTTTGCAGGCGCAATCTTTGATTATGTGCCTACACTAACTGCCAAAAGGAAGACCCATCGATCCTGGGTGCAATTCATTTTGAGCACAGCCTAAACAAGCAGCCCCAATGGACACATTACATGTATTCCTCACCAGGCCATTCCAGAGTACCTAGTGCAACACATAGCTGCACCCCAAACAACAGCTGCTGCTTCTCACTGTTTAGGACATTGGTGGCTCTAGTACGTCCTCAGTGTCATCTTGCAGATTCTCAATGTGTATGGCTCACTAATCACTCCTGGACATCCCTTGCTTTCACCTCTGTCAGCACCAAATACCCAAAAGCAATTTACGGGTCTGATTTGTACAATGCGTAATGGCTATTACTATTATTAGCAATGGACACATTTGTTGGACTCTAGTCTCAAAAGCAAGTTCCCCGAGGAAAAATTCTAGGTCTTGAATAACCCTGAATTGTTTTCTGCACCAGAATAGCTGCTTCAGCTGCCATGGAGTTGAGATCCTGACTTATCCCACTGTTGTGCCATGCCCATTAGAGAAGGCTACTACCGTATATAATACAGACTGGCAGAGGCAGAAAAGCTGCCATTATGCTAAATGACCACGTGTCCAACTGCAAGCCTGGTTATTGTGCTGCTGTTTGAGTAGTTGAGACTGTATGGAGATGAGAGAAGTCTAAATGTCCAGAAGAGATAGCGAAAGGAGAAGAGTTTCCACTCTGCCTATAGCAGCCTCAAAACCAAAAACTGCCAACCTCAGTGCTGGTCCCCTGTGTTCCAGAGTCCAAGAGTTGTCTGCAGCAGGCACACAGTCAAGCTTGGCGAGCTGTCACAGAGGGGTGGCCAGCTTAGAACACCGCCCAGCGGCAGAATGACAGCAGAGCACGGAGGGGAAAAGCCTCATGTGGAAAATAGTGACTCGCCTTGACACCTGGTAGGCTCCCTCTTCTCAGCTCTGCTGTAATCTTGTCTGCAGGCCTGGTTTTCACACCACAAGCCAGATTTTGCTCTGTTGTGGCTAGAAATAGCCTACCAAGCTCTCAGAGCCAGGAGGATAACTAAAGGAGAGAGAACTTTAACCTTTTCAGCCCACATGATTCCAAACCCCTTTGAGGAAGGAATGTGCCTTGATTCTGAGGTACAAGATTCGACAAGTTTCATAATCCTGCTATTAACTTCTGGAGGACCATTCATTTGAGCCTTTAGGTCTAGTATCCCTGGCAACTCCCTGTTTCCTTCCTTCCTTCCCTCCTGCCTACTGTACAACACAGAACTAGCATGCTGAAGTCCATGCATCTTCCCCTCTCCTCCCTCCTTCAAATGCAGATTTTAACCTCACAGTGATGTTTGCATTTGATAATCAAAGTGAAACATCTGGGGGCTTGAATCCTCAGTTTAGGTCTTGCTCTGCTGTGTGTCAGAGCTAAACTGAATGATGACTCTCATTAAAAATTAGCCGGCATTTTATTACAAGTGCAGGCATTCCCAAGTGCATCCAAAGCTGAAGTTGGCTGGGCTACCTGCCAGCCATCTGGACTGCTTAGCTCAGCTCAGCTATATAACTCATTATGTTTTGTATCTAAAGAAAAAAAACTACTGGGGTCAAGCTGTCAACCTACCCTGTCTGAATGTCAAAGAGAAATCCAGCAGCAGGCAGCTGAAAGCAAGGGAAAGCAACAAGGTACAAACCATGTTAGACATACAGTAGCCTCCCTCCATAATAATTTAGCTAAAGGTCAACTGGTTTAGAAAAACAGATCTTTGGAGTATCTAATAAAGTGAAAGATTCACAGAGCAGTATTTTAAGTAAATTTCAATGGCACAACAGCGGAACATGCAGATACATGTGGAAAAGTCAAGTGATTAAAAGGGGGAACCTCTGCTCATTTAACAACTTCCCCTAGGTTTTCTAGGATGTATAAACAATAACGAAAACCAACACTTCTCCTCCAGCCCAGCCAAAACCCACACCCACCCACTCTGCCTTTCACCTCTTCAGACAGTCAGAGCAAGGATACTAAACTAAGGGTATGTCTACACCACGAAATTAGGTCAATTTTATAGAAGTTGATTTTTCGGAAGCGGTTTTATAGTCAATTGTGTGCGTCCCCACTAAGTACAGTAAGTCATCGGAGTACATCCACAGTACCGAGGCTAGCATCGACTTTCAGAGCATTGCACTGTGGTAGCTATCCCACGGTTCCCACAGTCGCCGCTGCCCATTGGAATTCTGGGTTGAGCTCCCAATGCCTGATGGGGCAAAAACATTCTTGTGGGTGGTTTTGGGTACATGTCGTCAGTCGCCCGTCCCTCCCTCCCTCCCACCCTCCGTGAAAGCAACAGCAGACAATCGTTTTGTGGATTTTTCCTGGGTTAACCGCACAGACGCCATAGCACTGCAAGCTGGAGCCCTCTCAGTTCACCGTCACCACTGCTGTTGTGGGCAAGTCTTCTGTGGGGGCTGCTGTGATCCAAGTAGCCAATGCAATCATTGACGTTCTATTATCAAGGGTAGTGACTCTGGGAAACATGCAGGCCTTTTTAGATTTTAGATGCATCGTATTCCTGTCCTTTGTCGCTGGTGAAGAAGTCTTGCAGCCGTACATTCCACATGTAACAGCTCCAGGGCTCCTGCTCTTTTGCCTTGGCCACACAGCAGCAGCTCCTGGGTGCCTTTGCATCAATGGTGAACGGCTCCACTGCTTCCGCTGCAACTCTGCTACCCTGATCTGGTGCAACACTGCAGCAGACGGTGCAGTAGGACTGCGAGCTGTCCTCATCAATGGTGTTTTGCTCGCTCCACCACTTCCACTGCAACTCTGCTATCCTGATCCCCTGAGAACTGGAAGCTTCTGCCTCAGGCTGCTCTCCCAGCTGGCAGCCCCGCGCAGTCGCACCTATCCCTTGCTCCCATGGCTCATGAAGCCTGGACAGTAGTAAGGAACAGTTCAACTATAGGCTGAGCAAGTGCAGAATGGTGGTAAAATGCACCGTTGGACATTTAAAAGCTCGCTGGCGCTGTTGGTCAGACCTCAGCACAACCAACATTCCCATTGTTATTGCTGCTTGCTGTGTGCTCCATAATATCTGTGAGAGTAAGGGGGAGGTGTTTATGGCAGGGTGGGAGGTGGAGGCAAATTGCCTGGCGTCCGATTTTGAGCAGCCAGACACTGATTAGAAGAGCACAGCAAGGCACGCTGCACATCACAGAGACTTTGAAAACCAGCTTCAGGACTGGCCAGGCTACGGTGTGACAGTTGTGTGTGTTTCTCCTTGATGCAAACCCACCCCCTTTGTTGATTTTAATTCCCTGTAAGCCAACCACCCTCCCCCCTTCAAAATAAAGTAACTATTGTTTTGAAACCATGCATTCTTTCTTTATTAATTAAAAAAATTGAGATAACGGACAAGGTAGCCGCGCGTGATACTGGGTACATGTGACCATTCCCTCCCTCCCTCTGTGAAAGCAATGGCAGACAATTTCTCGCCCTTTTTCCTTGATTGCCCGTGCATACGCCATAGCACTGCAAGCGGGAGCCCGCTCTGATCACCGCTGCAGTTGTGAGCATTGTAAACACCTCACATTTGCCCTTGGAGATTTTGGCATATATATTGGCATTACCTCTTTTGGAACGGAGTTCTGATAGCACGGATTCGTCTCCCCATACAGTGATCAGATCCAGTTCCTCCTGTTCGGTCCATGCTGGAGTTCTTTTGTTATGCTGGGACTGCATGGTCACCTGTGCTGATGAGCTCGCCAGGCTAGCCAAACAGGAAATGAAATTCAAAAGCTCCCAGGGCTTTTCCTGTGTACCTGATTAGTGCATCTGAGTTGAATGTGCTGTACAGAGCGGTCACAATGGAGCACTCTGGGATAGCTCCCGAGGGCCAATACCGTTGAATTGCGTCCACACTACCCCAAATTCGACCTAGTGATGTCGATTTTAGCGCTAATCCCCTTGTCGGGGAGAAGAACAAAAATCAATTTTAAGAGTCCTTTAAGTCGACAAAAATAGCTTTGTCGTGTGGACAGGTGCAGGGTTAAATCGACCTAATGCTGCTAAATTTGACCTAAACTTGTAGTGTAGACCAGGGCGAAGCAATAACTAGCTTAATTTTGAATTATGTTAGATCATCTTTATTTAAAAATGTCTTAATGCAAACATATCTCACATTCATTCTGCTGTAAAACATATTTAAGTGTGATAACTACTCCCAACCATTAAAGGTAGTTAGGTACTTCGATCATGAGCTGTCTGGGGCTCTTTTTGTTCTGTGTTTGCACAGTACCTTGCACTATGGAGTGCTGGTCCATGACTGGGTAGGAGCTTAGTAATACAAATAATAAACAATAATTAGGCACCCAACTCCCATTCCAAGTCAACAGGAATTGGGCCTTTGAAAGTCTTTGTGCCTTTGAAAGTCTCCCACTAAGAAAGTAAGGGGATGTTTGTTGGCTCCTCAAAAGTCCAAATGGGAAGGCTCATTATGTGCAAGGTAATAAGGCTTGTTGCCTACAAAAGACCATCTCAATTACCCATGGTGACCCCCTAACCAGCATAGAGAGCAGTGGAGACCACCAAAAACCTACATCCAAGGTCTCCTCAATCTCAACATTGTTTTTTAGAGCAGGACAATCTCCTCAAATTGTCGGAATGTTCCTCTCCTAATCTGCGACAGAATATTCCCCTCTCCCCACCCCTGACATGAACGCAGAGTTTCCTCCCCATGAATTTTTTTTTTTTTTGGTGGGATGGGAGTGGGCGGGAGGGTTAATAGTCTACTTTGGAAAAAAATATTAATAATTTCTACAGTGGCATACGTATGCATGACACTTTAAAATTAAAATGTAACATTCCCCGCCCAAAACAGCTCACATATAAAAGTTAAGGCATGGCATGGCCAGGAATGGTAAACCCTGGTCTGTTTGGAGCATGGAAGGGGGTAAATCATTGGTCAACCTAGCACTATCTATACCCGGGCTTAGGTTAGCATAACTAGATCTCTTGTGGGATGTGAATTTTTTACACCCCTACGTCATCCTAAGTTTTAGATGTAGGCCATGCATCTAAAGACGCATGGAGGCGTGAAGGAGGAAAAGACGTGAAGGAGGAAAAGGTTAAGTCACGGTGGATCTGGTCAGGCAGGTATATAGGCTGTGTAAAGAGAAGTGGTTTGATGAGAGTGGAAAAATGGAACAAGGGATGTGGTTAGTTTCATGGGCTGGTTACACAAGGAAGTCCTCCCTTCATTTCCTTCTCCTATTCTAAATTAACAATAGATATTTTAGCTAAAACTCTTCCACTGAGCTGCCTCCTATGCAGTTGATTGGTTCTAGTCCTTCAATAGTTAAACAGTTCTGCTATTTGTCCAAAGTGAAAGCAATCCAGGAACTAAGGAGAAAAGAAAACACATCCTCTCCCACCCTTCTTTTCTATTGGCTTATTTGTGTCTTCCCCGAGAGAGTAACCTCATAGCTGGTTTCAGAGTAGCAGCCGTGTTAGTCTAAGGTGCCACAAGTACTCATAGCTGGAGAAGCCTGGGGATAGATCCAGCAGAGAGGTGGGTGCCTGGATCCTAATCAAAGCTGAGCAACAGAATGACTCTATGACCTGGAGTTAAGACACTTATCCTGTCTCGGCCTCAGTTAGTCCATCTGGAAAAATACAATTTAAAGAAGGAATAGCAAAAACCAGTAGCTGCAGACAAAGTTTCCAAGGAAAATACTTTTTTAAAAGGCCATTTTCTTATCTTTAATTAATAAAGATTTTGCTAGCTTCCACCACTCAACTTACAACAGCTCTACATTGCCTCAACACTACTGGAAAATAGAAGCAGATACAGGCTTTCAAGAGATGATAGCCCACACAAAACCATTACAGATTTTGACATAGGCACATTTGAAATATAGTGAGCCAGTTAGGAGGTTCCCCCAGGGGAAATGTATTTGAATAGATTAGTGCTAGGTGAGACAGTTATTTTCTTGAAATATTTGTAGGCACGTATCATGTTGGTATCTGGGTCCAGCAGGGCAGAAATAAAATCACAATGCATTCCATTGCTCACAACAGGCAATAGAAATAGTGCTCTCTCCCTCTCATAGCCAGACATAAAAATATTCTACTCAAAAGATGTGACTTGTACTATGTTCTGAAGGTCAGCAAACTAGAGCTCTGAGTGAATGCTGAAAATGCACTGCCTTCAGTCTTCAAGAACAAACGCACAGGGACTCCGTCTGCAAATGCACCTTAAGGGATCTCAGCTGTTGTAATGGGGCACAAGCAGACAGACAGTCTCTCAGGTAACCATTTCTCAACAGATCTATAACCCTGAAATGAACCCCGAAGCAAATGGAAAGCCAGTGCAGATCACAGAGCAGAGATGTAATATGTACACTACAAGGGAAGCTGGAACATGGGCCCTGGATCTTTGCTGTACACTCCACTAATCCAACTTCAAGATGGCAAAAGGAAAGTCAAATATGACAATGGATATGTAAATGAAAAACTGAAATCTCAGCTTGAAGCAAATGAAAAAGGGATAAGAGTCACCATTCCAACCCGGAATTCCAGAGCAGCTATGGATACAGAAGGGCCAGACACAAGAGCATCCAGAAACTGCAAACCTCTCTGGTAAAGGGCAGAATTAAAGTTATTTTTTTTAAAATGACATCTGGAATCTAAAAGATGTTTCTCCCAGCTTTTTAATAGATCTCATCTGGGACTGGAGTGCCTTGTTAAACAAGAAAAAAAAAAAAACTTGGTGCATGGAGCACAAGCAACTTGGAGATAATGGATTATATACAATTTATTAAACTACCAAAAACTGAAGCAGCACTTATCAGAGGGGTAGCCGTGTTCGTCTGGATCTGTAAAAAGCAGCAAAGAGTCCCGTGGCACCTTATAGACTAACAGACGTATTGGAGCATAAGCTTTCGTGGGTGAATATCCACTTCGTCGGATGCAGCACTTGTAAGAGACTCATTATTCTTCCAACACCTAGAGGCTCCAGTCAAGGACAGTGATGTACAGATAAAATGCTACCCTTAAGAGCTTGCAATCGAAATTCTACAAGTGGGTTTAAACAAAGGACAGGAGGGTGAAGGGAGAGGAAGGATGAAGGGGACAGAGGTAAGAACATGGAGATACACAGAATAGTCAGTGTGCAACATGGTGAGATTCCTGATTCAGGTTAGAAGTTTGGGTTGTGGTTTTTTGGGTTGATTTGTTTTTTACCCTCTTGAGGACAAGACGGACACACAGAGAAATATTAACAAAGAGCTACAGTAACAGGCTGAAGTGTCGCGGCAACAAGCAAAGTGGAAATTGGATAGCTGGGAGCGAGGTCTCCATCTTTTTGGTCACTCAAAGTAGAAATGTTGAAACTTGACCCATCTCCAGCCGAACATAGATGCTGCTTGCACTTGGTGTTGTGGTCAAGAAGCATTTCTGATCCTCTCAGGCTGTCAAGCTTGAAAGCCTGTCTCTCTCACCAACAGAAGTTGGTCCAATAAAAGATACCACCTCACCCACCTTGTCTCTTTAATATTTTAGAGATGTGATACAAAAAGAATTAGCAAGCTTTAGACCTAGCCTAAATGTGAGGGCCTAGAGAGAAGTCTAAGTTGAAGATGAAGCCCAGGTTACAGGCCTGAGGGACAGAGAGCTCTGTTTTGGCTATGCTGAGCCTGAGCTAGTGGTTAGACATCCACAAGGGGATTTCACAGACAGAAGTCAAGATTTGAGGTTGGGCAGAAGACGACAGGTCTGCAGCAGAGAGCTAGAGCTGTGACTCACTTGCATCGAGATGGTAACTGAATTGAACTGAGATGAGATAACCCAGAAAAAAAGGTGTAGAGGGAGAAGAGAAGGGGATCCAGGACAAGACCCTGTGCATACTCTCCTCCCACCCAGAAAGCCGTAGAGGAGCGATGAGAAGGATCTGACGAAGGACACACTGATGAAATGATCAGAGGTAGGAGAAGAACTAGGAGAGGACAGAGTCACAGAACCCAATGGAGGACAAGATTTCAAAAAGAGCATGGTCAACTGCATCACAGGCATTGATGCATCAAGGGTGAGGCCGGAGCAGTGGTTCTCACCTTTGCCTATGAAGAGTTCATTAGTGACTTTGGCAAGAGCAGCTTCCGTGGAGTGCAAGGGGTGGAAGCTGGACTGGAGAGGGTCTAGGGCAGAAACAGAGAGAGGAATTCCAGATGATCGGGGACACCACATTCAATGAGTTTAGCGATGAAAAAGAGAAGGGACACCCCACACCACAATTCACATAGGAATTTAAGGATGCCATCAAATTCTTCCTGAACAACTCCAAGAGAAACTTTACTACCTCATCCCCCATAACCCCACCCCAGGGACCTTCTACATGCTTCCTAGGATAAACAAACAAGAGAACCCAGACAGACCCATCATATCTGGCCAATGCACTCCTATGAAGGAATAATCAGAACTCTCAGAAACACCATCCTCAGACCACTCACCACCACACTAACCTACCTTTTCTCTCTCACATTACATTTTGTTAGTTTTCTCTTGGAAGAGATTGGTTAGCTCTTGTACACAAAGAGAAGTGGGAGCAGGAGATGGGAGGGCTTGAGAAGCGAAGTAAAAGTGTAGACGAGGCTGAAATTGCAAGCGTGAGATGAAATTAAGTTGAAGAGGTAGAGTTGCTTATCTAGGAAGATGGCAGAACTGAAGGAGGAGAAAATGAATGTGTAGTGGAGAAAGTCAGCCAGGTCATTGGGCTTTCTACCAGCAATGTGCAAGCAGGAGTGGCAGAAGCAGACAGAGGGGGTGAGCTAGGGCAGACCTTGCGATGGGAAACAGGGGCAGAGAGAGTTAAGGGTGGAGGAGAATGAAGCAGCGAGAGAATTAACAGCTAAATTAATGGAAGGGCAGAGAGGGAGGAAGGAGAGGGCTGAGAACAGACATGAATCCTCAGTGCTGATGGACTGGAAGTCACAGAAAGACCAAGACACTGGGTGGAGGGGGGAATGGATACTGCTGAAAGAGACCAGGGGATGGTGAGAGAGAGAGAGAGAGAGAGAGAGAGAGAGGGGTGGGACGAGAGCAGTGCTTGGTAAGTCAAGTGAACAGCCATTTTGGCAGGCAGGACAATTCAACCAGGGCTGCAGGTCAAATGAAGAGGTGAGGGTGAGGAAACCTGCAGCAAAGGTGTCTGACTCACGTTCAATATGGAAGTTGGTGTCGCAGAGGATGAATGGGAGATTGTGAGAGAGAGAGAGAGAGAGAGACAGGAGTCAAAATCAAAGAGGAAGATGGATAGGTAGGAGCTATGTGGATGGCAGGGGACAGCAGCCTGGAAACAGCCTGAATGGGAGAGAGACCCCAAACCCCTCCATGGTCTGGTCCAGGGATGGGAATGTCAAGAGCATTTTGGCCCCAAACCAAAAAACCTCATTGAATATGGAAATTTCTGTTTGGACTAAAAAGCCCTTTTTTCATTGGGAAAAATAAAAGTTGAATGAATAATTTTGACCAGCTCTAGCAATTAATTACTTTTGATAACTATCAGTTTGGGATCAAATTTACAACCAGTGTCCTAGGAGTAAAATGTTGCTGATGATATCAAAATCCTAAGCAAGTAAATCCTCTATCTGGTCATTTGCTGTTACTATAATATTGTATCCTCAGTAGATACCATTGACCCTAGTCTCAGACAAAGGGAGTTTTAATGCACTTCTGGAAGGCACTCAGATGCGATGGTGATGAGCATGGCATAAGAACCTACACAGAATAGAATAGATGAGTGACAATTAAGGTGAATTAAAGTGATCCAATCAATTCACAACTTCCAGTTAGTTACGGTGTAATGTGAGGAGATTGGAAGTGTTTAGTTCTTATCTAACCATGGTGTGTTGTGGAGTTATGACTGAAGCCCTTCAAGTTAATTTATTTTTCTGAATGAGCCAAAACGATAGGAATGCAGAGGTTTAAAGCATTGGACTGAGTTCAAAAGACACATTAATTTCCACTGGGAAATTACTCTTTCACCATTTTGTGTAATTAGAAGAGGAAAATGAAAAACAATTTCAGAAAAGAATTCCCAGCAGCAAAATTTAGGGGAGGAGGGTAGCAGGCTAAGTATTGGATGGGAATGCAAGATTGAGTTTTGCTACTGTTTTGCTACAAAACACAGAAATGGTGTAACACTAAATTACTTTTCTAAAGCAGAAATACAAAGTCCGGCTCCATCACCACTGAACACCTGTCAGACAGAGGACTGTGGTCTAGAAGTCAGAATCAGGGATTAGAAGTCAGGGCTCTTCACATGTATTCCCCAGTCTGCTGCAGATTCAACTTAGGCAAATCACTTAAAATCTTTTAGCCTCAATTTTCCTATTTGTTAAAAAGGAGGAAAAAATCTAGTCACATGGGGAGTCCCAAGGTATAATTGATGTTTGGAAAACATTTTTGAGATCCCTGGATGAAAAGGTCATTAGATGTAGTTGTACTATGAAGTGGTCTTTTATGGGGATGCTCAGAGAAGGATTAGCTGAAGTTAACACACCTAAGTCTTCCTATACGAGTACTTATAACAAACTATATTACCAATACCACTGGGCAGCTACAACCAGTGGAGCTGCAGAAGTTCCAAAAATCTTAGCATGGAAAAAAGACCTTGGAGCCAGATGCATGCAGGAAAGGCTGGGGAAGTTCATACATTCACTGTCTTTATGTATCTGTTCTGCGAACTGAGACAGAAAATAAGTTTCCAGGGCTGTCCATTTGGCACAATTCACGAGTACTAAACAAAGTTTACATTAAAAAAAGACCATAAACTTTAAACAGTTCCACAAAGTGGCATTTGACAATCCTTCCAATGGGGACACTTCTTAAAATGTAGGATGAAGATAATATTTACAGCTGGCAGAGCGTTGCAAAAGGGGAATGGGGAAGTTAGCAAGGAAAGACTGATGTATTCTTATCCTGGTTTCAGAGGAACAGCCGTGTTAGTCTGTATTCGCAAAAAGAAAAGGAGTACTTGTGGCACCTTAGAGACTAACCAATTTATTTGAGCATGAGCTTTCGTGAGCTACAGCTCACTTCATCAGATGTATACCGTGGAAACTGCAGCAGACTTTATATACACACAGAGAATATGAAACAATACCTCCTCCCACCCCACTGTCCAGTGGGGTGGGAGGAGGTATTGTTTCATATTCTCTGTGTGTATATAAAGTCTGCTGCAGTTTCCACGGTATACATCTGATGAAGTGAGCTGTAGCTCACGAAAGCTCATGCTCAAATAAATTGGTTAGTCTCTAAGGTGCCACAAGTACTCCTTTTCTTTATTCTTATCCTGGAGAGTCTCAGAGGCAGATACACATTAGAATGTCACAGCTCTAATTCAAACAAAATCATTCTGGGGAGCCATTGTGTCCCCATCAACTTTCCCACAGGCCAGCATCCTGTTTCTAGGGCCCTACATTCACCTGAAATCTCCACACATCCTGCCCCATTTTGTGGACTAGAAGTAAGGTCCCTGGCCATATGCGGCACATTAGACGTACATGGCAAGGACCAAGGAATTATAAAGCACTGCCCAGTCCAATCTAAGACAGCATCAGAGAGAGATCTCCAGTGTGCTACCTCTACACCATACATCCCCCTACACCCTGCACCAAGAGGTCATGCCAAAGAGCTGTGTCTGGGCCTTCTACAGTACAAACTTGATCTCATTTCAAAAGCACTTCAGAAACGTGGGTGTATTTGTATTGTTTCTTTCACAAATCCAGAGAGAGGAGTTGAGATTTATTAATATGGTCACAGCAGATCACCATGGTAACATGCAATCCCAACAACAACTGAATCCAGTGTCACTGAGCTCTCTGCACTGCCTCTGAATAGAAGCTGAATGGACGGCTCCATGAAATGGGGCTGAAACGCAGCTTATTAACACTGGGTAAACTTCGCACTCTGAACATCCGTTCCCCCTCTGTGACGAAGTGGGACTGTTCTTAATGTTTCCTCTGAATACTGTAGGGGTGCCTCAGTTTCCCCTATGCATTTCTTAAGTCTCTAGGTGGTGGGATAAGGGGGTGTAATTGTTGCAGAGCAAAGGGTCAGTGTACATAGATGGCCGACACTCTGTCTCCTGGCAACTGATGGCCTGGGCCCTTCCCCACTGCAAGGTGATAGCTAAAGGATTGGAGAACAAAGGACTCAGGTGACCTCCTGACCCGGGAAAGGGACAAAGCTCAGAGGAGGAGGGGCTGGAGGATGAGTCAGTTTGGGCTGACTGGGGATGTGGAGTGAAGTGCAGATGTGGTTGTCTGGCTCACTGCCCCCCAAAATGGACCCGGCTAAGGGGTCCTGTTCTCTGTACCTACAAGCTCTGTTTTAGACCATGTTCCTGTCATCTAATAAACATCTGTTTTACTGGCTGGCTAAAAGTCACGTCTGACTGTGAAGTTGGGGTGCAGGACCCTCTGGCTTCCCCAGGACCCTGCCTGGGCGGACTCGCTGTGGGAAGCGCACGGAGGGGGAGAGGATGCTGAATGCTCTGAGCTCAGACCCAAGAAGACGGAAGCTGTGTTAGCTTTTTGCCCTGAAGACAGGCTTAGTCTGGGGCAGGGGGGTGTCACGGAGTCCCCGGGCAATGCTCTAGAAGCCAGGCAGGACTCTTCACCAGAGTCCTGCCTGGCTTCGTAGGGAGCAGTTCCAGAGCATTGCCCAGGGACTCCGTGACACCCCCCCCTGCCCCAGACTAGAGCATATTCACATGCAAGAGGGAATGGTGTGAGGAAAAGGAAACAGAGAGAGGGAGGAGGAGGGGAAAATAGATAAATACTGAAAATGGGAAGGGGGTTGTGGTTTAGACGATTTTCGTCTCCATTCGGTTTACTTCAAAAATGCTACCTGGCTTTAAAAATGCCAGCAGCTCCTTTAACCTGACAGCAGGAGGGAAGAGACCAAAACAATGTTTTCGTCAGGAGTGGTGTGCTGCAGTTTGACTTTCTTTTTTGGGGGGGGGGGGGGGCGGAGGGGTAGGGACGAGAGCGGTGACTTCTGGCATCCAAGCTGCAGAAGATGGACTTGAACTGCTGCTGTTTGGAGGCAATGAGATTAGCTGGAACAGCAGGGAAGGGGGAAGACCAGAAGAGGTTTGAAGAGTTTAGGTGGTATGGCTTAAAGGGGCAGGGGCGGGAGCAAAACTAGCACAGTTGGGAAGAAGGAACAAAACTAAGTGGGTGGGGAGGAAGGGAAGAGGAAAAGGGACACGGCTGTGTACTCGGTTACTCTGTACTTGGCACCACTGCGAGCTTCTGGTTCTCTGCTGCCCCCCTGGAAGTCAGGACATTATTGCTGCACAGTGCTCAGAGAGAAAGTCAGGATTCTCCTTCAGCTGCTGCTGTCGTGCTGAAGGGGCTGAGGGAGGGGGCAACCACTCCTTGCTGCTCAACAATGTCTCCGCCTCATAAGTCCACTCCAAAAAAATAAAAACACTGCGCTGGAAGACCTGCCACATGCAAGCAGCTGGAGGGACTGAGACTGGTGCAGGGTGAAGTGAGACACTCTTTCTCCCTTCCTTTCTCCACCCACCCCCCACACCTCCACCCCCTTCCCTCTCACAGCTGGGCACACTGCCTCTCACAGCATGCCAAGCCACTTCTGGCCTGGGGGGGAGATCCCAGCGATTAACTCTAGGGTATCCTGCGTGGCCACTAGATTACCAGGTTTTGGCGCAGGGCACTTTTTCCACCCCACCTTTTATATAGCTGAGTTATAAGCCACTGAGAACAGGGGAATGGCAACAGGCCAGTTGCTCTGCTGGAGATCCCAGCTCTCCTTTACCTCCAGGCACAAGTGCAATGAGCCTGTTGGTCTCAGCTTGCCATCTAGTGGACAACAGCCTACATGGCAATTCACCACACCCAAATCTTTTCTTCCTCTCCATTTTGTGTTTTTCCTGGTGGAGAACCCCTCCCACAGCATTTCAGCCCCTGCCTCCTCTACTGGCCTTTCCTTCCAAACACTGCGAGAGCAACGTGGCATCCAGCTGCTGTAGTCTTAGCGGCAGAGCATCCTGTTGCATACTGTACGTAAAACTGGCAGACGCTTGTATAGTCTTTTGCTCTTCTGGTTCTGGAAAGAGCAAGCTCAAAAGGAACAGAGTTCTGTGCTAGGCAGGCTACTTACATTCCTGGGATTGTTAACCATCTTCTCCATCTATAGCCTAACCACATATGCAGGTAAATAAGAGTGTGTATGACCTTAACAATAAAAGCAGAGCTTTCTCTTAGGGCCAGAACAACAGCTGTATTAGCAGAGTGAGATGCCATTTAACAGGGCTGTCAGAAGACAACACCAGTGCATGGCTTCGAGGGTTACAAAGGAGTCTGTAGGAGGAGCAGATAGCACAAGCAGAGTCACTTTGCAAAGACCAGAATGGATCTTATATACACTTTTAGTGGGTCCTTTGAAACAGATTTCAGGAGGAAAATTATGCGACATGCTAAACATGAGTCTGCTTCTGTAGAGCTGCAGGTGGCTCAGCATCTCTGAAAAAATCAAGCCTTATGTGGTCCCTTTAAGGTGCCTAGTGCTCTCGGCTCCCACTGACTTCACGAAATTTGAGGGCTGTCAGCACCTTGCCGGATCTGGCACTGGCAGAGACCACATGCTCACTAACAGATTGCAAGTTTTTCGTGCAGCTCAGCAGTTACAGAACTCAGGCTCCGGGTAGGTCTACACTGCAGTTGGAGGTGTGACTGCAGCTCAGGTAGGCACAACTGTGCTAGCTTTAATCTAACTAGTGTGGCTAAAAATAGCAGCGAAGATGAAGCAACACAGATGCTGCAATGGGCTAGGAACTTGAGTAAATAGCCAGAGTTCCAGGTATGCTGTTCAGCTAATGCTGAAGCCCTTGCCACCACACCTTCACTGCTACTTTTAGCCACACTAGCTAGATTAAAGGTAGCAGGGGGTGTCTACATGACCTGCAATCACCTCTGATTGCAGCATAGGCGTGTGTGTGTGTGTGTCCAGATCAAGCAATTTATCCATGCATTGAAGTGGCATGCTGAGGACTGTTGAAACTCCTTATGCCATTTGGCTATTGACAGTGGATTCACTATAATCTCAGAGCAGCAGGCTGTAGTTATTAAGGTCAGGTGCACGGAGCAACTTCAAAAAAAAAATTAATCCAAAATGGGAATCTAATAATCCCGGAAGATCAAACAAAAAGTTCAGTATGGGTTAGATTTGAATGGATGGAATAGACTGTGGGCCTCCGTTAGTTCAACCCTAACCACGACTGAGCTTTCTAAAGTTCTCAGCACTGACAAATGGGGCTGGATTTTCCACAAGAGCTCTGTGCCTGTTTAGGAACCTGAACAAAGCAACCAGAAGTGCTCAGAACACAGCAGATAATACAGTGGGGGAGGCTGCCCTTTGGAAAAATCGGGCCCTAACGTCTATTATTAATTCTCTCCACGAGTTATCCTGGTGAACTTTTGGAAGGTTGTCAGAATGGAACCGGAGAACCTTTTGATGTTAGTTTATCACTAGTTTTCATTCATTGCGTTATGGATTTATTAATTAATTAATAAAGAATGCCTAAAAGCATGCTAGGGGTTTCTCAGAATGCAGACACCGTCCTTGCCCACCCAAGCTGGTAAACTATATTAAGGAATTAAACAGAAAGAAAAACAAAAGGGAAAAAATGGACAAGAAAGTCCTGTTTTTGTAACTCCATTTCAGTCCTGTTTTTGTAACTTCATTTCAGTCCTGTTTTTGTAACTTCATTTAATTTCTTCTTCAACACTAGGAAGAACACAAAGCAAGGATTGGCACGGATTGCCTCAGCATAACCAAGGAGATGGCCTATTTCGGTTTACAGCAATGACAACCAGTTCCAAGAAGTGACTTCCACCCGAAATGATCAATATAAAAGTATCTCAGTGTTTTATTTGCTCTCCCACTTTTTTTTTTTTTTTTTTGGAAGGGCAATTACCATTTACCTACTAAGACAGAGCTGCTCAGATCTTCCTGTACCATATTTTGTCCCCTAGAATTCCAGGATGTTACATTCCCCTTTTAACAACACAGTTTTGTAGCTATAAACTGGTCAAGGCCATGCAATGAGTTAATATAGCTCAGCCAGGATGTGACTTATGGACTAAGCTATTTTTTTGTTTGTTTTAAGAGACAAGGTGGGTGAAGTAATATCTTTTATTGGACCAACTTCTGATGGTGAGAGAGGCAAGTCACACAGAGTTCTTCTTCAGCTGTGGGAAAGGTGCTCTGAGCATCACAGCACAATGCTAAACAATATGTTCCACCTGGCATTTTGCTGTGACACTTGGAGTACCTTCCCCAGACCTGAAGAAGAGCTCTGCGTGGCTCAAAAGCTGGTCTCTCTCACCACCAGAAGCCGGTCCACTAAAATATATTACCTCAGCCACTTTGTCTCTCTAATATCCTGTGACCGACACAGCTACAACTACACTCATTTTTCTTGACAAATAGATTTTAACACCAAGTTCCAAACACTTCAGAAAAGTTGTGCCACATTTCAGGATGTGTTTATATGAAGATGATCTTCAGGGCTCTGATCACTAGTGTTTTGGAAAGCAGTAACAAGGTAACACTGACCCTATGATCTCTCCTCTGGCTGGCATGCTCGGTGCAGACTTGGCAAGGAAAGCCCCACTCTTACTAAAATGCTTATCTTGTTCTGTTCTCTGCCACAAAGCAAACAGCCTAATTTATGCCTCTTTTAATCCCACAATTTACCACAGTCACCTTTATGAGAACAAACATTTTATCTTTGATTCAGTATAAAGAAGAAGCACTAGCTCCCCCAATACATACATTTCAATATTTGACTTGTGGGGCGGGGAGACCAGTAAATTTTAATGCTGAAAAAAATTAACAAAAAGCCAGTTTAAATGTTCTGTGTTGAGACGAAGACTTCCTTTGTTTCTAGCTCCATTGAATGATATAAATCAAAGGAAACTTGTGATTTTTAGTACAACTAATTACACTAGTGAAAGCTAATAGGAAGCTAAAGTCATATCTATCTGACTTGCTCTTAGCACTGAAGGTATGGTAAATATTTGTTAAAATATCTTGGCTAATAACTCACATTCCATATTTAGTCCTGGTTAAATAGTAGCACTGCATTGGTTTTTAGTTTTAAAGTAAGTGCAATTAAAAAAAATTCAACTGAATCCATTTTAATATTGTTACACACTGGGCTTCTAAATTTGTTCATGGAATTATATCCAACACTATCAATTTTTTTCAAGCAAGAAAACACTGGAAGTGAGATCAGCTTCTTTTCTAGGACAGTAAAATAAAGTAAGAAAAAAAAAGAATCACAATGCATAGTTCTGGGAGTCTAGGGGTTAAACTTACTTATTGTGCAAAGCAAACTTTGTGGGGTAAACCTAACAACTGACATCCTGGTGTCAAGACAAAACCACACAAAACAAATTTACAACCCAATTTCCTGTAACTTTAGAGACGGGGAGGAGGTGGATCAAGGACAAGGAATCTGCCTTATCTACCAACATACAGAGCTTTCATCACTAATGCCTTATGACTGCAATTCTGCACGATGCTTCAGTAGGCGAGAGTGCCAGTGGTGTACACGGATGGCCACTTCAAAGTGCTATAAACATCCATCAGTCGTTGCATCTCCAAAACGATAACCTGCATAGCTAGATGTACTAAACCAGTGTTTTTCAAATCGCGGGTCACAGCATGTAAGGCGCTGAGTTGCCTTGCTCTGGTCAGCACTGCCGACTGGGACGTTTAAAGTCCCGTCGGCGGTGCTGCCCAGCTAAGGCAGGCCAGTGCCTACCTTTTCTGACACCATGCTTCACCCCAGAAGCAGCCAGCAGTGGGTCCGGCTTCTAATCAGGGGGACCATGGGGCTCTGCGTGCTGCCCCTGCCCCAAGCACTGGCTCTACACTCCCATTGGTCGGTTTCCGGGGGAAGAGAGGTGGTGCCTGCGGGCGAGAGCTGCGCAGAGCCGCTTGCGCGCCTCCACCTAGGAGCCAGACCTGCTGCTGGCCACTTCCAGGACGCAGCGTGGTCCGCGGTGCCAGGACAGGTGGGAAGCCTGCCTCTGCACCCTGGCTGCACCTCTGACCGGGAGCCACCAGAGGTACGTCCGCGCTCCAACTCTGGGCCGCAATCCCGGGCTGCAATCCCCTGCCCCAGCCCTGACACCCCCCTCCAGCCCCCTCTTACACACCAAACCCCTCATCCCTGGCCCCACTGCACAGCCTGCACCCCCAGCCCTGACCCCCCTCCCTGCACCTCAACTCCCTGCCCCAGCCCTGAACCTCTTCCTACACCCTGAATCCCTCATTCCTGTTCCCACCCCACAGCCCTCACCCCCATACCCCAACCCTCTGCCCCAGCCCTGAGCCCCCCCACACACCCCAAACCCCTCATCTCCAGCTCCACTGGGTCACAGGCATCAACAATTTTCTTCAGCTTGGTCCCCAGAAAAAAAGTTTGAAAACCACTGTACTACACTAGCAAGCCACCTAAACAGATGGGCATTACGGGGAAGAAAATAAATGTGCAGTGGACAGTATGAAGGACTGGTTTTGAACTAGTTCACATAAAACTAGGGCCCCCAGCATGAAATCTGGGCTACTCAGTATAATTTACTATTTTATAGCACTTTTTGCATGTGTGGCTGTCACGGAGTCCCTGGGCGATGCTCTGGAACTGCTCCCCATGAAGTCAGTCAGGACTCTGGGGTAGTCGCCTTTCTGTGAGCAGCCTGTCTTCAGGACACACAGCTTCCACCTTCCTGGGTCTGACCTCGGAGCATTCAGCATCCTCTGCCCCTCCGTGCGCTTTCCCCCAGCGAGTCCGCTCAGGCAGGACTCCTGGGGAAGCCAGAGGGTCCTGCACCCCAACTTCGCAGTCAGACGTGACTCTCAGCCAGCCAGTAAAACAGAAGGTTTATTAGATGACAGGAACATGGTCTAAAACAGAGCTTGCAGGTGCAGAGAACGGGACCCCTCAGCTGGGTCCATTCTGGGGGGCAGTGAGCCAGACAACCACGTCTGCACTTCACTCCATGTCCCAGCCAGCCCCAAACTGAAAACCCCCTCCAGCCCCTCCTCCTCTGGGCTTTGTTCCTTTCCCGGGCCAGGTGGTCACCTGATTCCTTTGTTCTCCAACCCTTTAGCTCTCACCTTGCAGGGGGGGAAGGGCCCAGGCCATCAGTTGCCAGGAAACAGGGTGTCGGCCATTCTCTGTGTCCAGACTCCTGCACACACCTGCCCTCTAGGCTCTGCAATGATCATACACCCTTACCCCACCCCCTAGATACTTAAGAACTGCCTAGGGGAAACTGAGGCACCCCCACACTATTCAGAGGAAACATTAAGAACAGTCCCACTTCATCACAGTGGCACTTTACAAACAAGTAAAAGACAAGGTCACTGACCAGAGGTGTTTACAATCTGTGGCACAGATCCTGTAATCCTAACAGACTGACCGTACCATCTGTGCAAAACCTGATGCAGTCAACAGGACGAAACCTGGGTGAATGAATCTGTGTAAGCAACTGAAGGACCACAGGGCTTATATCATAGAATCATAGAAGGTTAGGGTTGGAAGGGACCTCAGGAGGTCATCTAGTCCAACCCCCTGCTTGAAGCAGAACCAATCCTCAATTTTTGCCCCAGATCCCTAAATGGCCCCCTCAAGGATTGAACTCACAACCCTGGGTTTAGCAGGCCAATGCTCAAACCACTGAGTTATCCCACAAACAACAAGGTAC
Source organism: Caretta caretta (assembly GCF_965140235.1). Lineage (NCBI taxonomy): Eukaryota > Metazoa > Chordata > Testudines > Cheloniidae > Caretta > Caretta caretta. The sequence continues at coordinate 16,643,295 of NC_134213.1, read as the reverse complement.
AGTGAAGCTATCCTCACAACAAAAAGGTACAGTGAAGTTGGGGTAGGGAGAGTAGAAGATTAGAAGGACAAGAGAAGGGCAATTTGTGATCATGTCATGTGTTTTACTGTACATGTCTTGTTCGCTCTTTTAATTGAGTGTGCTATTTTTATTATTGCCGTTAGGAGGAGGAAGCAATATTACCATCTCACTTCTGTAGCAGCCACTGCAGAAACCAGATGGGTTGTAATTTAAAAGCGAAAAGACAGCTCACATATGGGAGCCAGAGAACTTGGTTTGAATTATATAGAAATACTTTCTTAATAGGATTGCTTCCAGCTAGACAAGAAGCAAAGGGAAGGACTGGCTATCATGTACCAAAAAGGGGTCCCAAAAACTCAGGGGGAAAAGGAAGGGATGGGATGTGCTGGGCTTTTAGCATTATCACATACACCCAGTTGGACTAACCCCATTTCTTTCTGGTGCCTGCCAACTTTCCCTCTATGCATGAAGCCTTCCTCAGGAGACTGTTCCTGGAAATGAGGAGTCTGTAGCTACAATTAAGCACTACCCAGAACTCAGTTTTAGTGTCAGAGTTCCATGGGGAGGCAGGGGGGAAAATCAGTATTTCATATGTTTGAGTAACTGATTAAACATCACAGTTTCTCCAAGTCTTGAAGAGTTTACAGGAATCAGTGAGGAAATGCCGTATTTTAACAGTAACCAGGACACATACACTTAAGCCTTTTGGTTTCTTGAACCATTGCAACCAGTCCAAGAGTCAGGTTTTGGCCTGACCAAAACTAGCCTTTGCTATGCAACCACCCCCTAAATTGTCACAACAGGTGTCCAGCCCGCTGCATACAGGCATGTTTCACCTTTGCTTACTCACCACTTCTCTACACACAGCCAGCATCAGATAAGCAACCAATACAGTCATTGCCCTAATGAATCAGACCCAAGGTCCATCTAAATCAATATCCTGTCTTTCACAGCAGCCAGCACCGGATGCTTTGGAGGAAGCTGTGAGACACCCACAGTGGGTAGATATGGTCTCATCCTGATCTGAAATAGACAGAGACTAACTTAAACCCTGAAGCATGAGGTCAAAAACTCTTCCAAAATGTATAGCTATTGATGACAACAACTCCAGATATTCTTGTTATCTACATAAATGTCCAATTCCTTTGTGAACCTTGCTAAATTCTAAGCCCCAGTGACTTCCTGTGGCAATGGAGACCTACAGCCTAATTATGCACTTCCTTTATCAATTTTGAACACAGTGTCTTTTAAATGGTGAACATTTTGAAATGTGAGGGTCACAACCTTAAAATGTTGCCCAAGAGTTTAAAGAGCACCTGCAGTCATGCAATTCGAGCTTCATCTCAACCACTGCTTTAATCCTTAGGTAATAATTTTCTACTTCGGGCCTCAAATCCGATTGGTATTTATATTACATAGGAACTAACCTTGACTGTTCATTACTGTGCTGTAACACATAGTGCTAGAATCAAAATTACAACAGAAAACCCATGCATTATCAATATTAAAATTCCTCCACATTAACCAGCAGAAGTGGCATACAAGGGAAACCTCCATCTTCTCCACTGCTTGTGAAACCCATTTGCTGTGCTCCTTTGGCAAAGCAGGAGTCAACACAATCACAAGATGTGAGCTACTGAAGGAGGAGGTGTAGCACTGTGACTCTTACTGAAACACTGTAAAGTCCCCTGAGCGCAGCAGGCCCCAGAAAACCCTGCGAATCACACACTCCATATGTTCTTCCTTAGATCTTGTTGCTGTGCTTTCCTGCTACCACAACACAACAGCACGGGAGCTATTTGTGCTAGTTTAGCCTATGTTCCACAGGAGCAAAGGTAGCCAGAGCCTTCAAGCCATTTAAGCACAGGAGATAGAGTATTACCTCAAATATTTAATCAGAGTTTTAAAGGAGTCTCGTGCCAGAACCAGAGAGCTGCCCCATGGATACAGTGCCCATGGAGGTTGGCAAATTCAGCATGACACACTGCTTCACAGCAGACAACTGAGCTATCAAAAGAGCCTTTTGAGTCTTCTCAACCGGTATTCATTACTGTCCCTTCTTACCGGTTCCCGGCCATCCATAGCTTCCATCCAAAGCTTTCGGTCCTCTTCAGAAAGTGCTTGCATGGTGATCACACCAGGCCTGTGGAGAAGAAAGAAACACTGAAAGTGAAAAAAGAAAAAGAGGAATTAAAAAAAATTTTTAAAAAATAAAAAAAAAAATCAATCAATCAATCTCATCAGGTGGACCAGACAAAAGGGAAAGATACATTTGACATAAGGTTCAAGAAGATCCCTTCTGTGCTCCAGACCTGGACTTTGAAACAAATTAAATTAAGCCTCAAGGCATCCACCCAATGTTTTACAGGAGAACTAATATAATACTGGAATAGGACATTTGACAACAAATTCTTCTCTCCCCTAGCCTGGTACAACTCTATTGACTTCACTTCTACTGCACTGATGTAACTGACAGCAGAGCATGGGCTGTGGAGTTTATTGAAGGTATCCAAAACATCCAAAAAGGAGCAAGCAGGTTTCAATAATGAATCCAAGGACATTAAGGGTTCACAATAACCTTGGCATGAACACCAGACAACAATTGCATAACAATAGCTTCACTGGAATGAAGCTTCAGTGAAACTTGCACCCTGAACTTGGAGGTCTGAACACCTCCACAAGTTTCCATAGCTGCAAATTGCTACTGATAGTCCAAATTTATACCCACCCACTCTAATGATACCCTAGGTTAAAAAAATTTGTTTTATATTATATGTGTGTCTATATACCAGTAGCTGTGATGGGTTAATTACTTATTCGAATTCATGGATTGCTGCCTGCTCTCCAGCATGGGAATCTCATTTTATTCAGTAAAGTCAACCAGTAGGTTTCAATGGAGATTCATCCCTCTACTACACCCAAACAACACAGGAAAATGCTGATCACTTAAGAACTGTTACTCCTCCCCACGTTGGAGGAGGCAGAGATGAAAGTGAACGAAGATTTTGTATACTGCTTAATATAAATCCTGATGAGATCTGCTGGCACTGCAACCAGACGGGATCTGCCAGTAACTCATATAAACAACTATCAACAAGGGCCTAGCCGGGCGTTCCTCATTTATCCAGAAACTTTTCCATTCTGTACCCCAGTTGCCACTGTTTGCAAATACAAAAAAAAAAAAATCCAATATTTTAAGTACAACCCAAGTTAAACTTTTATCACTCAGGTTCATACAATCTTTGAACAACATGAAAAGTAGAAAATTCAGACCTCTTATTGCTTTTACACTTGGAAATATACATATTTTCTATTCACTGTAGCGCAAAACGCCCTTTCCCCACACCCTGTTTTCTCTTTTCATTCTTTACTCTTCTTTCCCTATTCACATTCACTTTAACAAGTACCTCTTTCCCCATTTAATCTGGCCACAACCATACCCCAAGGCTGAAGTATATCACAACAGCTCTATGCTGAGATTGATAAGACACCACTCAAAGCAATAGAAAAAGCAGCTTGAATGGTGCAAATATCGTTAAGAACCCTAAGGAGGAAAAACACCTCCGATACAGTGCTTAACACAGCACGTCAGTGTACAGAAGCCTTATGCCTTCCATAACTGGGATCCAGTTCTAAGCCACTTTCACAAAAGTTAGAGAGAATTTACATCCTGGGACATATAAGCACTGTAAATAATAGCTAGCTCTTCTGTAACACGTTTTTCCTGCAGATCTGAAATTACTTTACAAACAAGGGGCTCATTGATCTCATTTTAGGGATTGGGAAACACACACAGGTGAACTGAACTGCCCAATGCATATGTATTAACCCTCACCCTGGCACTAGCTAGCACCTACTGCAGCACAGACTGCTGTCCTGGGGAGAGAGATGGGCCAGGATAGGGCAGCCTGAGCTAGGAAGGGGGTTCAGAATCTACCCGAAGGAGCAGTTGGAAAAGCTCTTAGAGAAAGAGAAGAGTCAAGATGCTGAGCTAGCAGATGAACCGGAGGCTGGGTAGGAGGTGAGGTGATAAAATAAAAGAACAGGAGAATAAAAGTAGGGGACTGGGAAGTGAGAAGGAGGAAAGGTTTCAGGTCAGGAGAAGCAGAAAATTTTAAAAAAGAAGACAACGACCTGGGTAGGTGAGCAGGCACTATTAGAGAAGGGAAACAGAGGGAAATAAAATCTACAGATCTACCAGAGAAAGAGTATCAAGGGGAAAAAACCTGAAAGGAAATATAATTGGTGAAAAAGAGAATTGCTCAAAAAGCTGTATTAGATGAAACAGAACCTGAAAAGGTAAACAAGAAGCCTAAAGTACATGAACGGAGAGAATGACTGTTTAAATATCTACTGACAGGATACAGTTCAAAAGGTGCCTGGTGGACCAGTGAGGGCCCAGGAAGTGAAGAAACCCTGCTTGTGGGTAAACTCAGTGAAAAGAGGTACAGGCACAAGAACATCAAATCTAAACATTGAGCACTTCAAGCCAAAGAGAAGCAAAGCAGCCAGGAGAAGGAAAGCTAATTATACTCTGAAATGATACTGTATATTGTTAAGTAACCTCTTTTGTTGTGGTTAACAACAATGCATTTGGTACAAACTGCTCAGCGTGTACAAGCTCATAAAAGGTTAATGAGTTGGTAAGCTATAGTTTATTATTACAAGTAGTAAGTCTGGTAACGTTCTATATTATTTATGCTCAAGGTCCAATTTTGGGTTTTTCCCTTATAAAGTTCTAAAAATTTAAAATGATCCCTTTTGTCTTGGTTTGCCTCTGCCTCTCCTCAAAGGCAGCATAGCCTAGTTTAGCAGGTCACTATACAGGGGGCAGGCTGGGAATAGAATCAGGTCTGTAGATACCCAGTTCAGTGCTCTATCCACTGGACCACACTGCCTTTGTAAAATCTTTTTTTTTTTTTAGACTACCTGTTCCTTTTGCAGGATTGAAACATGGTTTAACACTGTGCACAAAAAGCATGAGGATCCTCAACACGATTGACAACTTTTAGCATGCCCAAGAACTTGGATGAAATTCTGCATTAGAGGAAGCAACATATGAAGTGTGCTGCCAAGACCAGGGAGTGGCAACGGGATTTGTAGGAGTGTGTCATGAAGGTTTATTTAAACAGGATACAATTTAATGATTTGGTTTTTAATGTGATCCTACAAATCCTAATTTATACTTCTGCAATCAGTGACTGCAAACTATCTGAGATGGCCCCAGTTACTGTCAACTTTGAAAGTCTGTATCAATATCCGAGTATAGTGCGTTCAGGTTTCCAAAAGAACATCAGTGAAGCCAAGTCACATGCTGCCTCATTGGGATTCAAAACAAGTAAACAGAGTCTAACTACTGTGCTGCTTTCATAAAGCCAAGTTATGGGGAACATGATGCCTCATTCTGAATTTGATGTTTGAGATAGTGTATAGGGTGCGAGGTTTTCCCCTTGACAAGTTATTTTCAGTCCCTTTATTATTACAGCTCACTTTTCGTGACTGAAATGTACAGCTTCCCTGATAACAGGGAAAATACAACCACGCAATGGTAGGAGGCTCGGTGAGGAGACTGAATGCATTCGGAAAAGTGTGTCGGAACTCTCCTTGCAGGAATATTTGGGTGTCGTCACTCACAAAAACCATTTAACCAGAGGACTTCTGACATTCATCTTTGTATACATGGCAAGTGCTCCAGCCCCAGAACTGCAGCAAAACTCAATATGAAGGATCACTGCTCTCTGTAGCAAAATACAGCTCGTGAGTCAAGAAAAGAACAAGCACACTGACATCACAGGCTTTATTCTGGCTGCTGTCAGAAGAGTGTTCAGGACATCACATGTCTTCCTTTTGGTATTACATCTCCAGTAACAGGCAAGGGCTGTGAGAACCTGAGTTTCCAACATGCACTGCTCCGAGATGATTCAACAGGTGAATGAAAGCTGCATGACTGTAATGATGTCTATTTGACATCTGACAAGAGCAGAGCCTCTGCTAGCCAGTAAAACATTACTAAGAGACTCCATTTTAGACCGATTGATGTTTCTGATCCTTTTTCTGCAGCTTTGGGGCACCTATAAACAAGCAGCAGAGGACCAAGCCCAAACCCTGCAATCCACTCTCTCAAATATCATGTTGCCAATAGACAATTCACCAAGGACTATTACAGACACAAAGCCAGTCTCAGTTTACCCCGTAGAGGACAAGGGCTGCTCAGGCTTGCAGCAAGTTTCGGCCCAAGTAATCCAGAAAGAATGTATGTTATCTTTGTTAATCCCCTCGGTGAGTCAGTCAGTACTCACAGGCTTAGTGCTTTGGAAGTTTCTCTATTTTCAAAAGGAGAGGAAACCACTGAAGAAGCTTCGCTCCATTTGGAAAAGAAACACGTCTTTAAACCCTATCCCAGTACTGTCAAAGCAAGGAACAAAGCTCTGTACCTGGTAGACAAGAGGATTTAACAGTGGAATCAGTACCTAGTGGGTGGATAATTATTAACAGTATTTGCTGAGTGCAGACGATGAACCCTTTCCTAGAAACATCTTTCTGAACTGTGGAAGGTTGGTACCAACCTCTCCCTTGATGGACAGAGATCACAGCATGTGCTCTTTTTAAACCCGAGTTTTTAAGTTAAGGGCAAACCGCTACTGGGGACGCTAACATCCTCATTAAGGATCACAACAACAAAAAAATCCCGACTTTTCTCAGTTAGATATGTGAGTAAGAGACAGAGAAAAACAAAATGTGACAATTTCAGTCTCTTACCCACGAAAACTATTAAAAAAAAATAAGGAACTGAAATTGTTCATTCATGAAAAGATTGACTCCCAACTCCCAAGGAAATAAGGACTTGTTTACACTTGAGAGTTAATTTGGATATGGTGGAATATGAATTTAAAGCAAAATAGCTATTCCTGAATAACTGTGTAGACACTCTTGTTTCACAAGAAGAATGCCTTGCTCCAAATTAACTTAATCCTCTTCTGAGTAAGAGGCTCTTATTCTGGAACAATTAATCAGGACTAGCTATAGCTAGAACTATAGTTATTCAGGAACCCCTAACAAGGTCTCGTAAGGACAACACAGGTTTTTCATGCCCCACATTCTCTCATGCATGGGATAAGAAGTGATAAAAGATGTTTGCTCTGCCTTTAAGCGGATAACAAACCATTGGTGTTTACTTCAAAGTCAGACATTTTAACAATATGGGAGGGGCGAGAGGCTGTGAAACAATTAAAATGCCATTTATATTTTAAATGCATTTGCATTTTCCCCCACATAATTCATTTGCTGAAACATATATTGTGGTGCTTTAGTATACGGAACTGCCTTCCTGGTTGTGGTACATTTTAAAAGATCCCAGCACATTACCTCACTTATTGTTATTTGTACAGTGCCAGCAGCACGCTGGGCATTTTACAGACAAGTCTGAAGACAGTCCCTCCCTAGAAGAGCTCACAATTGAAACAACATTCTAAGTACACACAGCTATGGACTCAGCGCCAGCCGGCTCAGTCAGTGAAGCCCCATGTAAAATGAACATTACGGCCAACAGTTTCTAAGAGTGGCTGTTAAGTTTAGATGCTCAGCCTGAGACACTGAGGGGAGCCTCACCCAGATTCCCTCTCTGCCGATCTCACTAAATATAAATTAATACAAATATATTAATACAAATTTATTAATAATTGATTAAAGAAACTTTAATGCATAAGTGTGATGGGGAATACAAACCCCACACTGGAGAGGAAGGGGCTAACGAGGTGCTCTGCAACCAGGTGGCCCCACCCCAGCCCGCCTGAAAAACCTGCATAGGGAACATGAAAAGGGGAGCAGAGTAGCTCAATGGTCGGCAGGAAATGGAGATGAGCGGACCCACACGCTGAGCTCCAGAGAAGGAGCACCACGGGCTCTGCCGATGACTGAGACCTGACCAAGCCCACAAAGAAGGGACCTGTGACTCTCTGAAGAACAGAGACCATCTTTGTGTTTCAGTTCTTATCTTTACCTGGTGGGAAGTGATCCATGGAGGCAGCTGCATAACACCCCAGGGTGCAGGATTTAGCTGCCTACCTATCACTGCACTCTGGACTGGAGTCCAGTGGAGAGGGTGGGCTTAGGCTCCCCTATCAGCCCCTAAAGAGGGACAACTACAGAGGCTTAGCCCTGACATGGGGAACCTAGCTGGGGGATGGAAAGACCCTGAAGATAAAAGGGTCTAGGCCACAGGTTCTCAACCAAACATGGGGGCCCTGTTGGCCTCCTTCACTCTTTATACATAACTTGGAAGGGACAGACTTGAATAATGAGCAGGCCAGAAGGCAGAGTCACAGGAAGGACAGACCACAACAAGGCAGAGAAACAGTAAGAAATGGGGAGGCTTGGAAGACAATCTGGTACAACCCTGCCTGACCACTAGGCTGCATCGCTGGTGAGCATTTCCTTTCACAATAAGGAATCCCAGTACAGGAGTATACGTTTAATATCTATATTCATTTTGCTACATTAGGCATACAGACACAAAACTTGAAGTCAATATAAATTCTTATCACAAATTTTGTTTAAAATGAGCAAGGTTTAAAAGATTAAATATCCAGGGAAAATATGAGGCACAAAATCAACGTTAATACCAAAAAAGTCAAAAGTTTAATTCAAAAGGTCGGGGGTGGGGGGAAAGTGCTTTTCTTCTTCCAGAAGAAGAAAGAATGAAAGCAAGAGAAAAAGGATAATAACTTTGACTCATGTAGCATCTTATCACGCCAAGACAATTTAAGTTGCTTTATAAGAGACATAAAACAGCTTCATACAATCTGCAAGGCTGGAGCTAAGAAGCTGAATGTGTGGTGAAGGAGTCTGCAGTTCTGATTTAAGCAGTGACAAAGTGACCTTGCGTTTGCAGAATGACGTACCTCACACTGCTATGTCAGTCTCAGGAGCCATCCTCAGGTCAAACAGCACCTCTCTAACCAGCAGAGCCCAGACACAGGGCAAGTCCCCAAAATGAAGTATGCGAGGGGAAGGGGGAGAAAAAGCTGCAAATGAGGAGGGATTTAGTGCCTGAGAGCTTGAAGGGTCACTCCACTGACAACATAAGCAGAAGCCTCATGTACTGCCCTGCTAGAAACATTCCCCCATGATCACAACACATAACAGGAATCTTAAGGGTAGTTGTTAAATGCAGTCAATATGTTCTTTTATTCCGGGTGGAATTCTGCACCGCTGCATGTGCGCAGAATTCATGTCCCTCACAGATTCCTTTGCTTCCCCGCAGAAAAATGACTTTCTGACAGGGAAGCAAAGAGAACCTGCAAGAGCAGTCATGCACCACTCCCTAGCAACGCAGGTACATAGTTTCAGGCACCGGGAGCAGCTGGTGGAGGGGTAAATCATGGGGCTGGGGACACCCCACCAGTGGCTCCTACTCAGAGCTGGGATCAGCTTCTAGTCCCGGCTGGGGCTGGAAGCAGGAGAGGATGGGATTTCCTCTTCTCTTACAAGGAGTGGCTGGGGCCTTGTCAGACCCAACCCCAGAAATCTCCCCCAGCTGCAGGAAGCTCAGTATCCTCCCCTGCTTCCTGCCCCCATCACTCCTCAACTATGGGGGGAGGGGTAACTATATAGGGAGCTGCTCCCGCATGAATAATTCAGATGCCCAAAACAGGCTCACTACACTCACAGCCACTCAGTCAGTAGAAATACAGCTTACTTAATGCTGTTTCAGCAATTAGTCAGCACATAAAGAAACAGCCCATGAGAAAGCACGTGGCTATAATGGATGCCTGCATGCTTCAGGAATGCTGAGGTACCAGCTGTTCCCAAGCCACCAATAAATGGGCTTTCTAGCAGAACGGTGCTATACTTCAACAACATTAACTGTCTTGATGAATGTAACATTCAGCTAATTAAGGGGCCAAACCTTGAATACCTCCAATTCATGCCAATTGGAGTTAAAAGTGCTCAGCACCTGGCTCAAAGCTCTGACCCACATTACACCAAACACCTGGACAATTATCAAGCCAGCATCAGCCAAAGGCAATGCTCCTTCTCCTAAGGACTCATTTTTAAAGACATATATGCTAGCCCTGCTTACAGCCTGGCTTATAAAACTGATTTAATGCAAAGACTACAATACGCATTAGCAAACACCAAGGTGTACTACACCACTGCACAGTGTAGCAGATCAGTAAAACAGGATTACGCCATTTGGGGGGCTCACTTCATTATGAGCCTACAAGATACATTTTGTTCAGAATCTTAAAATATGCTTTGTTTGCTTCCCACAGACAAAAATCAAAATTATTTGCACTATAGAGACATTTGAGACTTTTGTTTTGCTCCCCCAAATATTCACTGTGTCTTCTTTGGGAACTCTGGAATCTTATTCCTTGCCAAAAAAACAGAAAAAGCAAACACAGTACTCATTTGGGAGCTTTCGACCACAAATTATGCTCAGACATTCATTTTTAAAAGTGCTGATCCACCTTTACTGCTGGAAAGGGAAGGGAGAGAAAATTGACAGTAATTTTCATAGGGGTTATTTTCCAAAATACCATGCACCATTGCCACACGGGTGTTTCTACAATATATTGCAAATTATACCAGTTTCCCAAAATGCAATGCTTGCAGCACTGCTATTTTCACACTGACCATAAAATAGAACATGGGAAAAAAATACAAGACTGCCACCTAGTGATTGTGTTCCAGAATGTTAGACTTGAGATGCAGCTTAGTTCTGCTCTCCCAGTTAGTGATTTTAGCCTATCACTATAACTGTGGCCATACCATTACCTTTCTCTTAATATTTTAATACCAATAGAATTTTTAGAAGCACCGAGATTTCACTGCAATGGTGAGATATAAATACTTAAGGAGACCGTGAATTTTCCTCTGTCTAAACACTTCTATGGCTGTTATCACTAATATCTGGGCAACTATCAATCATAAATGGATTTTATCCTCACTGCAGCCCAGGGAGATAAAGAAGCATTTCCGCATTCTACTGGTGGCAAAAGCAGCACAAAGAGATTAAGTGACTTGATCATGGTCACGCAGGAAAGCCTGGGGCTGGCTGAATCAGAATTTGAACTCAGCTAGCTCTCCCAAGTCCCAAGGCAGTGCCCAATCCACTGCCATGCCATTCCCCCTTTCTTCCCTCATGCAAGATACACATAAGCCATTGAGTCATAACAAAATAAATTAGTAATTAAAAATACTTTGCCCAAGGAGCACTTTCTAACCAAAACTCTCAACACACTTTGTAAACACTGCCTAAACAAGCCTCAGAGAAAGTCTGAGAAGTAGACAGACTTTCTATTATCCCCAGTGCACAATTAGGTAAAGTGAGATACATATAAGTGAAGTGATTTGCCCAAGCCCATAAACAGAATTCTGGGCTACTAATTGAACCAATACATAAACACAGCTGGATGCAATCTGAATGCATGTGGGTAGGAAAACCAGAGACCCTCACTCGGACTGGGCAAGAGAGATCTCACATAAGGAGGCCAGCTGTTTGACAGGAGAAGCCCACTTCTGTGAACATCAGAAATGATGGCGTCCTCATGATAAGCGAGAGCACATTAAGAATTTAAATGTATTGAGGGTCAAACATCACACCGCCTTACATCACACTGTGTTCACTGCATTGTTTTGAACGGTTGCTCATTACAGCTGCAGTCTGTTGTGGCGGTATGTAAAAGAAATGTTCATGGCACAGATGCTAGAAGGCAATGATGCTACTCCAGTGCTACTTGAGCCATCAGCTGGCAGAGGAAGATACTGAGCAAGGCAGCTAGTACACATTCCCCTGCACTCTGTTGGCCTGGGTCCTTTCCATCTACAGAGGGCTCCCGCAGCCATGCCATCACGCCAACTCAATTTTCTCCAAACCCTAAACTAATTTCAGAATTATACGCTTAGTTTTGTTGCTCAGTGCAGAAGCAAGTTATGACCAGAGCGAATTAGTCCATAGGAAGGCAGATTCTGAAGCTACAATAAAATCTCTCTTTTGATCTTCTGACTCCCCTCTCCAGCAACCACAAACATAGTAACATGATGTGACTGAAAACAGTCCTTTATTGACTCAGCCTAGAAAAAACCAGTCACACAGGCCAATCGCTTCTCATTGGGTTTTGTGGTTCCCTACTAGAGAATGCTAATGAGACAGGAATTTCCATGCTTCATTTACCTAAAAAAAGAGGAGGGGTCAGCCTCCAACTGATGGACCAGGGGGGATGAGGTCGATGAGGCTTTCTTCCGGTAACTCACGGAAATTCGCAGATCTAGATCGCAGGCCTTGGTTCTTATGGGAGACTTCAATCACCCTGCTATCTGCTGGGAGATCAATATAGCGGTGCACAGACAATCCAGGAAGTTTTTGGAAAGTGTAGGGGACAATTTCCTGGTGCAAGTGCTGGTGGAACCAACTAGGGGCAGAGCTCTTCTTGACCTGCTGCTCACAAACCAGGAAGAATTAGTTGGGGAAGCAAAAGGGGAGGGGAACCTGGGAAGCAGTGACCATGAGATGGTCGAGTTCAGGATCCTGACACAAGGAAGAAATGAGAGCAGCAGAATACGGACCCTGGACTTCAGAAAAGCAAGACTTTGACAACCTCAGGGAACTGATGGGCAGGATCCCCTGGGAGAATAACATGAAGGGGAAAGGAGTCCAGGAGAGCTGGCTGTATTTTAAAGAATCCTTATTGAGGTTACAGGGACAAACCATCCGGGTGTGTAGAAACAACAGTAAATATGGCAGGCGACCAGCTTGGCTGAACAGTGAAATCCTTGTTGATCTTAAACACAAAAAAGAAGCTTACAAGAAGTGGAAGATTGGACAAATGACCAGGGAGGAGTATAAAAATACTGCTCGGGCATGCAGGAGTGAAATCAGAAAGGTCAAATCACACCTGGAGTTGCAGCTAGCAAGAGATGTTAAGAGTAACAAGAAGGGTTTCTTCAGATATGTTAGCAACAAGAAGAAAGTCAAGGAAAGTGTGGGCCCCTTACTGAATGAGGGAGGCAACCTAGTGACAGAGGATGTGGAAAAAGCTAATGTACTCAATGCTTTTTTTGCCTCTGTCTTCACGAACAAGGTCAGCTCCCAGACTGCTGCACTGGGCAGCACAGTACGGGGAGGAGGTGACCAGCCCTCTGTGGAGAAAGAAGTGGTTCGGTACATTTAGAAAAGGTGGTCGAGCACAAGTCCAGGGGGCCAGATGCACTGCATTCGAGAGTGCTAAAGGAGTTGGCGGGTGTGATTGCAGAGCCATTGGCCATTATCTTTGAAAACTCATGGCGATCCGGGGAAGTCCCGGACGACTGGAAAAAGGCTAATGTAGTGCCCATCTTTAAAAAAGGGAAGGAGGATCCGGGGAACTACAGGCCAGTCAGCCTCACCTCAGTCCCTGGAAAAATCATGGAGCAGGTCCTCAAGGAATCAATTCTGAAGCACTTAGAGGAGAGGAAAGTGATCAGGAACAGTCAGCATGGATTCACCAAGGGCAAGTCATACCTGACTAATGTAATTGCCTTCTATGACGAGATAACTGGCTCTGTGGATGAAGGGAAAGCAGTGGACGTGTTCTTCCTTGACTTTAGCAAAGCTTTTGATACAGTCTCCCACACTATTCTTGCCAGCAAGTTAAAGAAGTATGGGCTGGATGAATGGACTATAAGGTGGATAGAAACCTGGCTAGATTGTCGGGCTCAACGGATAGTGATCAATGGCTCCTTGTCTACTTGGCAGCCGGTATCAAGTGGAGTGCCCCAAGAGTCGGTCCTCCGGCCGGTTTTGTTCAATATCTTCATTAATGATCTGGAGGATGTTGTGGATTGCACCCTCAGCAAGTTTGCAGATGACACTAAACTGGGAGGAGAGGTAGATACGCTGGAGGGTAGGGATAGGATACAGAGGGCCCTAGACAAATTAGAGGATTGGGCCAAAAGACATCTGATGAGGTTCAACAAGGACAAGTGCAGAGTCCTGCACTTAGGATGGAAGAACCCCATGCACCACTACAGACTAGGGACCGAATGGCTAGGCAGCAGTTCAGCAGAAAAGGACCTAGGGGTTACAGTGGACGAGAAGCTGGATATGAGTCAACAGTGTGCCCTTGTTGCCAAGAAGGCCAATGCATTTTGGGATGTATAAGTAGGGGCACTGCCAGCAGATCGAGGGACGTGATCATTCCCCTCTATTCAAGATTGGTGAGGCCTCATCTGCAGTACTGTGTCCAGTTTTGGGCCCCACACTACAAGAAAGATGTGGAAAAATTGGAAAGAGTCCAGTAGAGGGCAACAAAAATGATTAGGGGACTGGAACACATGACTTATGAGGAGAGGCTGAGGGAACTGGGATTGTTTAGTCTGCAGAAGAGAAGAATGAGGGGGGATTTGATAGCTGCTTTCAACTATCTGAAAGGGGGTTCCAAAGAGGATGGATCTCGGCTGTTCTCAGTGGTAGCAGATGACACAACGAGGAGTAATGGTCTCAAGTTGGAGTGGGGGAGGTTTAGGTCGCATATTAGGAAAAACTTTTTCTCTAGGAGGGTGGTGAAGCACTGGAATGCGTTACCTAGGGAGGTGATGGAATCTCCTTCCTTAGAAGTTTTTAAAGTCAGGCTTGACAAAGCCCTGGCTGGGATGATTTAGTTGGGGACTGGTCCTGCTGTGAGCAGGGGGTTGGACTAGATGACCTGAGGTCACTTCCAACCCTGATGTTCTATGATTCTATGATAAATCATATCAGGCTACAGAAACCATCTTCTTCAGAAATCAGAAGACGAAACTTTAAAGTGTCATGCACTGGATGTGAGCATGGGATTTCTACAGTCAGCCATCCACAGTGAATCTGCAACAGCCATTCTCCAGCACAAAAGCTGAAGTCATGTTATATACAAACACAAGACACGGAAAGGATGCGCAGTGTCTCCGCCATGTAAATGGACTTTTCTGACACACAGGCTGAATTTCTTTTCCATTGTGAAGGCTACTTAACATCCGACTCTGCAAAAGTGGACACCCATTAAAAGGGGTGAGATTTGAGTAAACACTGCACCTTATATTGAATTAGTGCTTCATCTTGCCATGAGCCCCTACTGCAAAAACAGTAGGGAGGAGGGAGTTGAGGCAACTAACAGCTTCCATTTAGGGAGTGTGTGACTAAGGGATAAGAGAAACTAACTGCTAAGGTTGCACAAGATGCTCCTGAGGGAATTCTGCGCCACTGCACAAGGCAGAGGTTTGCAGAAATTAACGTTGTGCACACAATTTCCTTTCCCCCACAGAAATGGGCAGCAGTGCTGCTAGCCGCCACTGTACTCGGCAGAACCCAGCTTGCACATAGAAGACACCGTGGGGGAGGGAGCTAGAACAGTGGTTCTCAAACTTTAGTGCTGATGACCCCTTTCACATAGCAAGCCTGTGAGTGCGACCCCCCTTATACATTAAAAACACGTTTTAATATATTTATCATCATTATAAATGCTGGAGGCAAAGTGGGGTTTGGGTTTCCATTGAGGGTATCTCACCCCCTAGCTGGGCTCGGGGGCGGGGGGCAGAGAAACAGGAACTGGGTTGTCATAGGGGGTTCTTTAACTCTCTACTCCTGCGGGAATGTGTGTGTGTGTGTCTGTCTGGTTACAGACATACTTGCTGACAGGTATTTTGAAATAAATTACCAAAATAATTGAAACTGGCATGACTATGTAGTGTTATTTTGACAAATAAAATTTGCAGAATTTTACAATATTGTGCAGAGAATTTTTAATATTTTGGTGCAGAATGCCCCCAGAGTAACAAGGATTTTCCAACAAGGCCAAGTAGGTCTGTGTGTAATGCACATATTGCTGCTGGTACAGCCACGTGTGCACAGACATATATTCTTGAGTCCTTGGCTGGGCTTCAGTAAGTAAATCAAAGTCTATGTGCTCTAAGGCTGTGCACCGTTCACTGGTGCGAGAAAAGAAGACTTCCCCACTCACCGATCCACTGCTTCCACATCGAAGCAAAACCTCTTCTCTATCGAGTCAGTTTTCCGGCGTATGCAGGATTTGAGTGTGACTGCTTCATCTTCTCCCTACAAGGATACAGGACTTCTAGATTAGGTTCAGAACAGAACTGTGTATATTACACACACTCAGCCTACTAGAATTATGATTAATATGTATTAACCCCAGAGGGGATGGCTTGTGGCATAAGGTTTGAAATATCCACACTCCCTGGAAATACAGCATTTGAATCTTTGCCAAGTGATCAGTCCATGACTTATAGATACCTCTGACTGAATCTGGGGGGGGGGGGTGCAAGGGGAGAGAAGCGGCACCCGCTGCCGGGGGCTGCTGAGCAGCAGCTGCTCCAAACTACCCCAGGACCACTGCTGGGGGAGGGAGGTGGGGCCAGCAGCAGCATCTGCTGTGGGCCGCCCCAGGACCTTTGCTCAGGGGGTCCCCGGGGCCAGCCACACCGACCGCTGCAGAAGTCACGGAGGTTGCGGAAAGTCACAGAATCTGTGTCTTCTGCGACCTCCGTGACAGACACAGAGCCCTAGAGATAATACATTAAAACTATATATCAACTCACTGAACAAAATGCATGCGAATTGAGCACACATTTACCAGCACAGAAGAGGAAATGCAGTGGGGACATGATAAAGATCCTTTTTACCGTAACACTGCCCAAGACATGTATGAGTAATTACGACAACAAACATAGCACAGGTTTTTCTTTAATGCGAGGTGAATGTAGACAGTTGTTGAGTGATTCCGTCTGATGTGTGCTCTTGATGTCTCAGGTGAATTTTTAAAAAACACCGATGGTTCGATTTAAAAAAAAAAAAAATGAAAAAAGTTTTGAGTTTACAAACTTCCTGTGCTTTTCATGCCTTTTTCACGCTTCACTGACCAGTCGTGCTGGACAATCACAACACTGATATTAACCATTCCAGAAAATGTATTAAGGGCATAGAATAACATTGACACCAATAGCCTGTTCTAACGAACTCTCCACATCAGGGGTGGGCAAACTTTTTGGGCCGAGGGCCACATCTGGGTGGGGAAATTGTATGCAGGACGGGGCAGGGTGTGGGAGGGAGTACGGTGTGCAGGAACGGGCTCAGGGCGAGGGATTGGGGCAGAGGAGGGTGCAGGGTGTAGCAGGGGGCTCAGGGCAGGGGGTTGGGGTGCAGGAGAGGTGTGGGGTGCAGGCAGGGAGTTGGGGGACTGGGTGCAGGAGGAGTTCGGGTTCTGGCCTGGCACCGCTTACCTAAAGCGGCTTTGGGGTGGCAGCAGGGTGCACTGGGGCCAGGGAACCTGCCCTGGCCCCACGCCACGCCCGGCCAGGAAGCAGCTGGAACCGCGGACCGGGGGAGGAGGCCACAGGGCTCCACGCACTGCCCTTGCCACGCCTTCAGGTACCTCCCCCAAAGCTCCCATTGGCCGCAGTTCCCTGTTCCTGGCCAATGGGAGCTGCAGGGGGCGGTGCCTGGAGGCAAGTGCAATGCACAGAGCCCTCTGCCCCTCCCCCCGCCCCGAGGCCCCAGGAATGTGGTGCCGGCCACTTGTGAGAGTGGCACGGGGCCTGTGGCACCACGGGGGGCAATCCTGCGGGCCGGATCCAAAGCCCTGAAGGGCCAGATCCGGCCGACAGGCCATAGTTTGCCTACCCCTGCTCCACATTGACTGCAAAAATTCTGCCAAGAGGATCAACAGAGTTAGCTTGTGCCCCACTCCTGAACTCATTTCCCTGAAGTTAGCTGGATTTGTCCACTGCTGCCAGGGAAGTGGTATTCAAAGAATGCCATTTGGAGAGAAAGCAATTTTAAACTGATTAGTATTTGGCTCCAGCCATAGCCTGAGGTGGCTTCCCGAGAGGATGAAAACAGGCTGACAACAAACAGAGCCTCCACAGTCTACAACAGAGATCCCTCTAAAAAAAGAAAAGGAGGACTTGTGGCACTTTAGAGACTAACAAATTTATCTGAGCATAAGCTTTTGTGAGCTACAGCTCACTTCATCGGAGATCCCTCTGCTGATCAAGAGAGGTCACATATCACCCTTCTGCTGCTGCTGTCTGCTTCAGAAAGATTCCTGGCATGGGATGACTTGAAAGGCCTCTAAAAACTACAGTATTTGTTATAGCAGAGTCACTGTGGGCTAGTCTACACTAGACAATCATACTGGTATAACTGTGTCAGTTAGGGGTGTGGTTTTTCACAGATATAGTTAGCAGGGTACAAGCTCTAGTGCAATGCAGTTATACTGGTATAAAAGTACCTTATATTGGTACAGTTAAAGCAGGGGGGAAAGGTCATCTGCTGTGAACAAGCACTAAGTGAAGTGAGCATCTCCAAGCAAGGAGTCATGCTAAAGACCAGAAAGCAATGGAAGGGAGTCCATTCTACCTGGGATGGAGTGTATAGAAAGAGCCATGGGTGCTAGACAGCCCATATATTAATCTCAGGGGACATTTCTGCCATTACTGAAATGTAGGGGAGCTGAAGTATCGTGGTCAGGTCACCCTTAAAAAGGGGACTGATCTCTGTAGGTGCTTTGCTTGGTTAAAGAAATATAAATTCATACAGTGAAGAATGTATCTGGCACTGGCCACTGTCAGGAGACAGGATACTGAGCTAGATGGACCATTGGTCTGACCAAGTATGGCCATTGTTACATTCTTGTGTTCTTACACTACACCAAATTTTGGCCACTTTATTTCTGAGAGTGTCCACACGGGGCTGTGCAGTTTAACTAATCCACTTTCAATTCTCTCCTTTAATTAACTCGGATTAACTTTCCTGAGCGTCCCCAAGTAGACAAGCCTTTAGGGTCTGCACATGTGGATTTATTCTTGAATAGCTCCATAAGTAGACAAGCTCTTACTCAGTTGCTGAATTAACATTGGCAGAGTAAACAATATATTTCCCCAGCATTATGGTTTACATAGCTTGTTAGTACCCACAGAGATGTGATCTACATCTCTTTCAATCAGCACCCTGAGGCTCTCTTTGCAATATCTGCATATTACTATTTTGAGCCACCCTTTCAGTGACTAATTAGCTAGTGATGTGGGTGTGTGCCAGAGAGAGTGGATGTTAACAACTCCTTAGAGTACTCACTGGAGGGGAAAGCTTCTGATTGAAAGGCAGCAGTGGCCTTTCCAGCAAAGAGTTCTCTCCCAGGGAAAAGTTGGGGTGTCAGCCTCAAAAGATAAGAAAACTTAGGTGCCAACCCTTTACTGTGTCATTCTGCTATAAAAGAGTTTCCAGCAGAGGTTAGTGGGGAGAGAATAGACTTAGAAGACTGGATAGAACCCACCAATGAAATCCATCAGTTTTGACAGTTTCAAGGGCTTGTCACTGACAGACACAAGGCACTCCCTACCCAACCTTTCTTGGGCCAAGAGCAAGACTCACACCATCTCTTCCCCAGAAAATGATGATTAGGGTGACTTGGCGTATTTCCACTCACCCCTTTTCCTCCAGACTTCTGGTCAAATGGTACCATAGTGATTCGTTTCGATTCCCTCTGATACGTGCAGTAATGCTTCACCCAAGAGGTCCCAAAGTGACCTACAATGGAATTTAAGTTTTGAGATTTCTAACAATTAACTAAGGTCTACAAAGCAGTTGTTACCAAAGACACAATTAAACAGCCTAAGACCAACTATACAGACTTTTGCATCTATAGTTCTCAAACGCACCTTACAAAAGCGAGTAAAAGCACGATAATCCCCACTGCATGGAGGGGAAAGCAGAGATCCAGAGTTAAATCAATCACTGGCAGAGTCGGGAATAGAATCCAAGTCTCCAGACTCCGAGCCCCGTGACCCATCCATTGGGCCAAGCTGCTTCCTATGGACAGACCTGGTAATTTGCTAAATTAGCTTTAGTTTCATATTCCATGATATAATCAGAGAATTAGCTACAGGAAAACTACAGAACAGACCTGTTAGTATTTATCTTGCCCACCTTTAGTCATTCATGTATATTCTCCAAGCTTGGCTCCATCCAATTTTGCAATGTACCAAGGAATGAGGCTTCAGCAGTTTCACTTGAGCAAATTACTCCTCAGTCTACTATATTGGCTCTACCCACTATCATCGGCCTCCATGTCATTTCAGATTATTCCTAGAATGTAGCATTTACTCACTCTCCTCGCAAGGCAGAAGTGGGCATTTAGTGAGGTTCTCCTTTTATCCCACTGTACAGACTCCAGACCGTTTTTGCAGACAAGTTTCTCACTTTTAAGGAAGATACCCTACTAACTGCTTTCCCACTTTTGCCTGAGATCACCAATTATGGCGTTCTATCTACATATTTATCTGCCCGCATCATCATAGCATCGGAGCACTTCACAATCCGTAATGTATTTACCCTCGCACACCTCCGTGAGGTAGGGCACTGCTGTTATCCCCATTTTACAGAGAGGAACTGAGACACAGAGAGGACAAGTGACTTGCCCAAGGCCACACAGAGGGTGGAGCAGAGAATTGAACCAGTCTCCTTAATCCCAGGTAAGAGATGAACGACTGGGCCACCCTTCTTCTTCATAGAAATTAAAGATAGAATTGACTTAGCAGATCATTTAGGAGTCTTTCCTGACCCTTGGATCAGGCTCCTAGTAGCTGGATTCTAGTTCCTCCCCCTACCACGGCAGGGTTGTTCAATGCAGTATCTTCTCCAGTGCCAAGACCTTTACTTCTATCCACCCAGGGTGATGAGACAATTTGCTAAGATGGGCTTCAAATTCCATGCCAGACTCAGGGAATTTCCAAGTTACACAGCCAGAGCAAAGTGCTGTAGGGATAGCCCCCACCTATTCTGGTTAGTACTAGACACAATTCATTTTTCAGGGACAGCAAAGAGAGTACGCCAAGGAGCTAACAGGCTCAGCAGGAACAGACTACCTCATTGGGTGCAAAAAACCCAAAGGCTGGTAAAAGGAGAACTGTGAGGCGTGAACCATGGAACCAGCTCATATGCTGGTTGTCCTATGGGATTCACCTGCAGAGTCATCATGGGGGAAAACTGAAGGAGCTGGAGATAATTTCCCAGAACTGCAGAACATGGGCCCACCCTGCCAACAGGGGGATGCTCCTGCAGAAAGCTGCACAAGTGGCTACCCTAGCCCTGTAATTCAAATCCAACTCAAGAATTGACAGGATTTATTTCTTCCCCCAATCCCGCCACCTCTTGCCATTTCACATGGACCATGATGTTTTGCAGAGCCAGTGCTCCCACTCTGCACTTCAGTCTCCTCTGAGTGGCAGCAGAGAGCAGCTCAGTAACTTCAAGGCAACCGCACTTACGTTTCTCCTGGACATAGAGATAGCCTTCCATTGTGAAAGGGCTGATGTTCTTGTGCTCGTCGGGATTCTCCTTCATCTTCCTCATCAAGGACTCGACCTCTGACCGGGTCCCTTCAAAACGACTTCTTGTCTATGATTTTCGAAAAATATATTTTCCATTATCCACGTTTCCTCAGAGCTTTCAATAGACACAGCGCTACCTGTGTGCTATTGTTAAAGGAATTTACATAGAGACAACCAGGGAACAGTGGCTAACTTTATCTGGTGCATTTTCCATGCCACCCTGGTTCAGAAGTCCATCCCTATTCAGCAAAATACCGAAGCTCATATTTACACCCCACTGATTTCACCAGGACTTACGTCCTATTTAAAACACTTTGATGAATATGAGTGGATTTAAGCACATGCTTGGCTTACTTGGAGTCTCTGTTCCCTCATCTCATAATTTTTAATGATGATAGTTATGGTTGTGGCTGGCAGCACTGCCAACTAATCAGGTTATCTAACACTTCCCATTATAACACCCTGTTTTCAGTTACTTGATCAAACTTTTACTGTTTGGGCTGAAATTTTCTATGCCAGGTATCTGCCTCAGGCTAAATGTTATTGGAAAATTTCAGCCAAAATGATTTGGTAATTTCTGAGAACAAGGCAAGGGGAAAAGCACATTTTACCCATGCTAAATTCTGACAACTTTGAAAAGTTATAGTGCCCTTTTGCTTTGGAGTAAGGACTGGTAATTTGACAGGGGGTGGCTTTTGTGTCAGCAATGTGCCTTTTGCCGTTCCTGTGGAGAATCACTCAGATCTGCCCAAGTTATAATCCCTATAAAAAAAAAAACAACCAACAGTTTGCACATCAATAGAAACTTGCTAAAGCTTCAGCTTAATTCCCAAAAGATCCCATCCTCTGTTTGCAAGCTCTAGACAGGCTGAGCAGGTTTTTTCCTGCAATTGCAGCGGTGGCCTCTGTGGACTGTGCCAGGCCCAGGTCTGGGCACTGGAACGGAGAGCAGGCAGCCTGTCTCTGCTCTGCTCAGCCCAGGCAACATGGAGGATGGAGCCGCCTGAACTGAATGCAGAAGGAACAAGAGTAAGACATAGGGATGTGGGGTGAGTAGACTGGATAAGAAGCCAGGGACAGGAGGGAAACTGGGAACCAGAGGAGCAGGGGAGACAGACATGACAAGGATCTAGGGCACAGGAAATCTGAGTTCTGACATTTCCCAACTTTGCAATCTTCATAAGGTTTTTACCATTGTGTACGTGCATGCCTGTAATATATACACATGCTGTAGTATTGTACAGAATCGGCCCAAAATACAACAGTGTTACTATGACATTTTGGGCAGACAGAGAGGCAGGAGTTTAAACCGTTCGGGGGGGGGGGGGGGGGCTTTTTAGTGAAGGGCTCTGTTGTCTCCTCTACTCCCAGTGCCCAACCCCGACTAGGAGGTTGGAAATCAAATCTGATCTCTTGCACAACACCACGGAGCACTGTGGCTGTGCACGCGGGATCACCCAGCGCACCTCATTTTGACAGGCGCGCGAATGAATTCTATTCAGTTTTGTAAACTAGCATTCAGGGGCAAAGGCTGGTACGTGGCAGAACACCAGGGGCCCCAGTTACTGCAGTCTTTACTGAAAGTGGAAGCACCACACAATGATAGGTAAGACACAACAACAAACTGCTGTCCTTCATCAAATGGTTTCACAGGGCCGCATTTTTGACTTTTTTGAGGGGGGGGGGGAGAGGGAAACAAGCACTGAGGTGTGTGGTGTTTTTTGGGAGTTTTCTGATGACTGTTTCAGAGAGAATTAAGCAAATTTGCATCCTTTGGAGAAAAACAGTAATCCTAATTAAAAAAAGGCAAACAAGCAATGCACATTTGATCTCCCAAACACAGGCACAAGTCCACCTGTTGGATACTAACCACATGTCTGGCTCTCAGGGGAGGAGGAAGTGCAAGTTCTCTCATCTATAGAAATCCCAATGTCTGCCACTGACCAAAAAAAAAAAAAGGGTGGGGGGGGTCACAATTCTTAAGACAAGTCTTTGAAATACACGCTAAAAGTGTGATGCATTTAAAGACGGCTGTCTGCTTGCCAAGTCCTCCTGAGGATGCCTGGCTCTCTGCACTTGCCACACCCAGCAGAATAAATTGCTATTTGGGGTTGTGCATTTAGTGTAGTGTCATCTACACACACAAAAAGAAAGCATTTGTTTTCATTTATGCCATAAAGCCTTCTGTTGAGTAGCACGCGGGAAAGCTAATTATATATAGGGAAAATGCTAATTCTCTGTGCAAAACAGTCACACACATTCCCACACAGACTTTCCCCTTTACATACACTTACATTCTGTATGCTGATTGTCAGCTCTGTCTTGAAGTCGCTGAAGTCCTTTGCGAGTTCGTAACCATGATGGTAGAATGTGAAGAGCCCTTGCAGGAATGCCAGCAGCTGCAAAGGACCATATTCATCAATAGAGATCACCACCTTTTTCAAACTGACCGATGCTGAAGATGTCATTGAATGGAACAATGTTTTAGAGGGGCAGATTTTTGAAGGCATAAATTGGAACTAGTAAATTAGTTAACAGTCAGTGAAAGTTGGGCACTTATCTCCTATTGGTGCCTTTGGGGAAAAAAAAAAAATCTCCCACTACACTTTGATAGGTGCACGTACAGAATTGAATCATTTAAGAGTTCTTGTACGGTGGGGCAAAATAAGCAATGCAGATGAGGGAAGAAGAGAGTGAAGATCCAGATGAGACTGAGGGAAGTTCTAGGGGTGTAAACTCTATTTTCTCTCTTCAAGAGTGGATAGGGACAGGCGATCCTGGCTGGAAGGGGCACAAAGGCCAAGTCCCTGTTGAAGAAACATTCAAGACGACAGCAAAACGCAGCCTAGGGCCCCCTAACGCCAGTCGAGGTCCAAACTATAGCGACTGCATTCTATGACCCCCTGAAAGCCAGTGCACACATTCCTCCATTCTCCAGCTCTCCCTCTGTCACGCCATTATAACAAACAAAGGGAAGATACTATGAAACTGATTCCTGGAAATCAGAGAGAGAAATTCCTCCCTATTCCCCAGGATCTGTTACACAGGCTACATTCATTGAACACAACAATGTTAATTAATATTGCCCCTGGACAATCAATACCTTCCGTAGTATTAACTTGTGTGTCCTACTTCCATAAGGAATTGGGCTTCATTTCCCACCTCTGCCTCAAAGCAGCTCATTTTCCCTTTCAGGAAATGGATTACCACGAGGACTGGTTGAACCAATTTGGCTTACAAACCAACCCCAACCTTCATAGCAACCTCTAACCCAAAGAGGGAGTTCGGCAAAACATGCGGTGATTTATTGTTCTTTCCTGTGACCCTCTGCACCTCTGGGCTGAATCCCAGACTGGGGGTGTTAGTGATTCAGTATTATGAAAAAAAAACTTCTTTCCTTTTCTATCTAGGTACATATATGGCCCTCGTCACTGCAGCATCCAAGTGCTTCACAACCATTAGTGGATTTTATCTCAACATCCAGAAGAGGGTAATAAGTATTGCCCCATTTTACTGATGGAAAACTGAGGCACAAAAAAGTGCCAAAAGTCTTTGCTAAACTGGGAACTGAACCCTAGCCTCACTAGTCCCAGGTCAGCATCCAGTAGACCATCAGTCCTTTCCATGAGCTTTCCTGCCTTCACTGATAGCTGATAATATATCAACCAAAATACTAGCATCTTGGGGTTTCGCCCAGAACCAGTTCCACTGGGATCCCCAAACGATTAATTTTTTGACCACAGAGATGAGTATCTAACTAAACAACCCTTCTTTTTTAGGCTCAATTTACCCTGCTGTTTCAAGTCCAATGTCCACAAATCCAATGCTCACAGAAGACTCCTCTATGCTTCACTAACATGCCATGTTGTACGGGACAAAGCAGGAGTCTGTCTAATCAACTCCTGTAGAATATCAAGCTGAGCTTTTTTGATAACTAGGCCTTCCACTCGTCTAGTAAAAATCCTGCATACAACCCCCTCCACATCCTTGAATAGTTCACCCATCACTTTATTGAGAAGTAGAGTCATGCCTTGTCAGAGTAAACCAGGCAATAAGCAGCTAGTGCTAAGGTCGTACCGTCTTTTGGTTTATTCTTCTCTTAAAAGGACTGAAATAGGGTTTTATCAAATCCCTCAGAGGTGCTTCACCAGGCATAACATCTGAGCACATGTACAGGTAAGACTCTTCTACTTAATTTTTATTCCTGTATCTTTTCTTTAGTCCTATTTTTTCTCTTCTTCTCTCTCTAAGACTCCATTAATCTCAGATGCTACTGTCATTATTGGCTTTTATTTTCCCTTTAACAGATAAACTTTTGAACCAGGTTTTCATTCGTCAGTTGACCACTGTCTAATAATGAGCCTCTCGTCCATAAGACTTCACCCTGGTGGAAATTCTTGTAGAATCCATCAGAGTTTTGTGCACAGTGAACAAGACGCTAACAACTCCATCTCCACTAGCCTGTGCCCTTTCACGATTGGTACCCAAGCCTTTCTGTGAGCACAATGGGGAAAATGTCTTTGGGAAGGTTGGTCTCTACAAGCAGAGTCCAGGGTCTGGGTTAAAGTCAGCTGGGGGACTTACCCCCTTTTTGTTCCTGCTTAGAACTTATTTCACATACCTATCCTAAATTCTATCCCTTAAGGAAGAGGCCTTGCTGATTAAAACGTGTGGTTGTTTTCTTCTCTGCAGTGTCATTCCATTAGCTTGCAAATCCAGCTGGTCTCCACTGGTTTCTACAGACAACCAGTAGCTCAGACAACCTAATATTCTGTTCCTAAACTTAGCTGACAGCTGGAACCTGTTGACAATTTTCACCTGAAATTTCCAAGAGGGTCATCCCCACCCCTGCATTCTTCTCTTCTCTCTGTCTCTTGATAAGTGCCTTAAGGGTTAAAGTTCCAGCAACCTGAGGTGTCTAGTCACCCACTAGAACACACGTCATACTTCGGGTACTGCAGTTTCTGTTTGTCAGACGGTTCTGGAACAGCAGAGACACCAGGCCTTCCATCCAAACAAAATAGAAACTGTTTCACAAAATCAGTGCTTCAGACAAACCTTCTATACTGTAAAGTAATTTAGTGGCCAACAACGTTCAGCAGGCAAAGAAACTTTGAATATTTACTTACAGGTTCCACGAATTCAAACATTTTCCTCTCCTGGACTTCTTGCACCTTGAAGACATACTCAAGGGAGACTTCATAAAAATGCTGTCGAACCAGGTCCACCTGGCTGTCTGCCTGTGAGCACCATGGGGATTAGAGAGGAAATACAGTATAACTACTGACTGAACATTTAGTTTCAAGATCACAAGACATCTGGGTCTAATGAGAACGTGCCCATACAGAACATAAATTTCGTACCAGATACCAAAGCAGGGCTAAGCAGATGGCAGGGAGATTACATACAAACCTAATTCGCATGAAGACACACTTTCTTCATCTGAAAATTATGTATTTAATTATTTTTGTGCTCTTATGTCTATGACAGCTGGGTGGACAACAGTAAAAGCAATAAATACATGAAGACTATGAAGCTACAAAGTAGCTTTCCCAGCTCCTCTGCCCCAACCAGCAAATCCATGATAAGAAGAGTCCCTCAAGTAATATTCTATAGTCAAATAAATACTCAGATAGCCTAGTATACATCTTGCACTTCACCATGAAGCCCAGTGAGCTCTAGCTTTGATGAACCAGCAGAAGGAAAGCGCATTGTCCTTTGACAGTGGTTTGACTACAAGGCCCAAGAGAGCATGACTGGCGACCATCCTTAGCCACCATGATGGTGCATCCGGACACATACGTATGTACCAGGATGGAACTACATCACTCTTATGTGAAACACCATCCTCTTTTTTAACATGCAGAGGAATTAAGGTGGCCTTCAGAGCTCTGCTCCTAGAAACCTGCTGACTCTCTTTCTTTTGTGACTGTGGATTCAGTTCTTCCCAATGATCAAAACTGGATATGGTCAGCTCCCAAACCAAGGGGACACCCAAATAAAAATAAAATGACTCAGTAACTTTGTAATCGATGTACTCCTTCTCTGTCCTACCTCATTTAAGGATTGCATAGCACTTAAAACCTCACAATCAGAACTTTGCGAAGTAGTTAAAGACTACTGCCCCCATTTTACAGATGGGGACCTGGAGGTCAGAGAGGCTATGGGCTGTTTTTCTAAGCACCACAGTCCCCACTGAAATCAAATGTAGGTGCTAGACACTGGGGGTGAAGGGGGATTTAGATGCTAAATTACTTGCCTGGGGTCCTCAGAAAGCCAGTAGCAGAACTAGGAATCCAGGTCTTGCTTTACAAAGTATAAGGATTATTACACTAAATAAATTCATTACAGCCCCTTTATTTACTCAATTGTTTCCTTTGCCTCTGCTGTGCCGGTGTGCCCTCCACTGCAATTACAAAACAACAGTTTTCAGAGAATTCTAGAAGTGAATGGCAAGAAAGGCCAGTTAGATCATCTAGTCCATCCTCACTCAGTGCAGGGCTGTTTTCTATGGCCTTGTCTACACTAGTATAGCTCAGTCCACACTTGGGGTTGTAACAGTTTAACGACATCAATTAAAAATACCCACAGCCTTAACCAACATAATTATACAGGTATAACTTTCCAGACTAATAGTACCTTGCACAGAGTTTGGCCACAGCAAGACCGCTGGGAAGTCAACACCAGGGTAATTTGAGAAGAGCAATCTACCCCAGGGGGACATACCAGACATTGTGCTCAATACAGAGCCTAACATGCGGCTGCTTTTACTTTTGCAGACCATTGGTGGTAATTACTTCCTTTTTAATAGGAACTTATCCCTATTAATCTGGGACAAAATCATGAAATGGGTTATTTCCATGACCAGCCTGTAATATTTGTCATGTGTGTCCATAATGCAGATACCGAGGTATTTAGCAAAGTGAGCTCTGAACACGAGAAAACGTGATACAGTATACTGGACTTGCCAGCAATTAAATGGCAAATTAGACTTCCTGTGCTGTGTAAACTGTCCAACAGCCAGAGCTGTAGAGCTAAAGAGAATTCCCAGGTTCTCTCCCCTTCCCTTTACTATAACCATTGTACATGAAGATATTTCACTCTCCCAGATGTATTGGCAGTAAGAGGAAGTTGGTACAAAGTGAAGGGTTTCCCTTTCCCACACATGAATTACTGTCTCTTAGTAGGTCGGGCCCTACAATGCAGCTATATAGTGCCAATAAGGCACAGTACACCCTCTTCTAAAGTTACCACCACGCCACCAACTGCATACTTTTCAACATGCATCTGTCATTCCTCTGGCTGACTTCCCCTCTCTGGAATCCCAGTTCACAAGCTAAGAAAATAAGTTGTACTACTTTTATATGCCATGAAGAACCAAAGCCAACATTTTCAAACATGGAGGCCTAGAGTTAGATGCCCCATTCCAATTTAAGGCACCTAAAGGGCCATGACTTTCAAAGAGGGTCTGCTTACATAACTCGTTCTGTATTTTTTAAATCAACGGGAGCTGTGGGTGCTGCATACCTGTGAAAATCAGGCCTTTTATTTGGGTGCCTAAACATGGAATGAGGTGCCTTACTTTTATGCAAGCAAGTCTGAAAGCATGGGCCTATGCTATCTAAGTATTCTCTTCTTTGCAATAGGCCTCCAAACCAAAGTTGAACATAAAAAAATCTCCACCAGATGGCACTGGTATTCAGGGCTGCTACCCTGATCTCCTCTATAGCTCTTTATTGCAGTTACGTTGGAGCAATACCAACACAGTATCTACTGCCATTATTAGGCTTTTCCTTGGAGAAAGGTACCCTAATGCTCAAGGAACACTCATTTTAAATGGCATAACGCGTTCTATACCACTTTCCCTCCCCGCTCTAAAACGGAATCCTCCCACTCCAATAAGGCACAGCATTGAACATGCAGTACTTCGAACGCTTAAAGTAAAATGGTGACGAAGGAGCAACTAGATCACAATATTTAGCAGCCTGATACAACAAACCACGACCACGACTGAGGCCCGAGGGCACTGCTGTATTATAAGTAATAAATAACAGACTATCCATGCTCTCCAGCAGGGGCAGATTAATCAGGACTTACAACTGGCTTGTGCAGTCCTGTGAATCAGGAGACAAATGTGGATAATTATGGGGATTTATGGGGGGATGGGTTTGATTGACTTTAGATTTTAGAAAGGCAAGTAATTATTATTTATTATTTGTATTCTCATATTGCCGAGCAGCCCCAGCCATGGAGTAGGACCCTATTGTGCTAGACGCTATACAAACACAGAATAAAAAGACAGTCCCTGTCACAAAAAACTTACAAGCTTTGGCCAAGATCTCTTTCACAGAAGTCATTCTCTAAGGCCAATAAATAGATAATGCCCCGGGCAGATCAAAAAACAGACCTTAGGGTAGCTCAGGGAGCACTGAAGTTCACAGGAGTGACTTTGGGTATGTCTACATTGAGGAGAAAAAAAAAAAAAAAAAGAGAGCCCTCCCCCTCCTGCACACGCACACACACACGGTAGCAGAGAGCTTCAGAGACCAGGTCTACAGACTCAGGCTCATGCTACACCACTAAAAATACTGGTGTAGACATTCCAGTTTGGGCTAGAACTCCGGGTCTGAAGCCAGAGCACCAGCTCCAGTCCCAGCCCAAGCCAAAACATCCACTCAGCTGTTTTTACAGCAATAGCACAAGCCCTGCAAGCCCGAGTCCGTAGACCTGGAATCCGAGGCTTTCCACTGTGGTGGAAGGGGGTGGGGGCGTGTCATTTTTTGGTTGGTTTGCAGTGTAGATGTACCCTTACCTAGTGTTTGGCACAGTAAATTGTTGTTAATTAGATAGCTTCCATCTGAATTAGAGGGTTTTATGCAGTTTTGAAACATTAATGAATTAAGCTCACAATTTTTCCTGTTTATTAGGTATTAATGAGCCCATTTTACGGGCTAGGAAATTGAGGCACAAAGCAGGGGAGCAACTTAGCAAAGTTGATACAGGATGTCTGTGGCAGACCCAGGAGTAAGACTCTAGTCTCCTGATATCCTGTGCTTTTAACCACAAACTGTCTCTCCCCGCCTAGTCATTGTCCTTTTGGTGGTATCTTGGATTCATTTTACCACAACAGAGAGAAAAACCCATCATTCTCGGTCAGCATGAACATATCCATTTTACAGCCACACGGTGGGTTCTGCTAGTTGTAGATAGAGATCATGACTCAGGAGAATGCCAGAAGTTGAAAACAAGAGCTTGCTCTCACCTCTTGAAGTTGGGATTCTTTCTTCTTAGAAGACAAGTTTAAGTGCTTTTCCAAGACACCACAATACTTCTCCGTCTCCTTGTCGTATTTCTTCTTAGCATCCTACCAAAAAAACCCAAACACCACGAAACAAATGTCACATTAAACCATCAAGAGCAGGCACATGACACTGGCTCCTTAGGGGCCCAACACCAAGACAATGATATTACTGGTGTTACCACAGCAGCTAGGAGTCCAAGTCATGGACCAAGACCCTACTGTGCTCGGCACTGTTCAAACGCAGACCAAAAATTGTCCCTGCCCCAAACAGCTTACATTCTAAGTGCCAGACAAGAGACGACAGGTGCAAGGAAACAACATGAGACAATGCTGGTCAGCACAAGGGGCAGTGGTCTCAGCACACCAGCAGCCTCGCTGTGGTCAACTGAATGTGAACGAACCATTTCCAACAGGGAATGTAGTTCCAATGTAACACGGTCTCATCAAAGGAATTTTAACCAACATGTGTCTATGAAAACTAAGGGGGGAAATAATGGAGTGCTTCTAAAGAACCAAGAACAGTGGAGTTCACCATGCTACAATACTGAAAGAAAAGAACTGCCTAGGTGACTTATTTTCCCCCTCAACAGCAAATATGCCAAAGTCAGTGCAGAAAGTCACAAACTGCACATTCCTTTTCTGTCCCCAGGAAGAAAAGTACAAAGTCAGTCAATAGCAGGAGCCAAATTCATCTCTGACGTAAGCAGGCGAAAAGGGATTTTTCTCTTTTACAAGATCTGAACTGGGCCCAGTGGTTTCAGTGGGATCTGCAATTTTGAAAAAGTCTGCTGAACTCAAACCTTAGAGGTGACACAAATGTACCTGGAAATTCAGCATGTTATTTCACACAAACAATGCATTCACTATGTGGCTCAGTAATAGAGAATGCACTGTAATCAAAGCTCTCTCCTACGAGCACTGTAAAATAACCAGAGCTACCACTGTAGGTGCCTCCTCATGGATGTTACTGACATTTATCAGCCACAGCCATTTTGTTGCAATACCCACCAGCGGACACCACCATCTCACACACATGGAGAAGGAAAAAAGCCCCATACTAATCTGAAACAGATTAAGAAAAAATTGGCATGAAATTCTAGAGCCCCTTCTAAATATTCTGGTAATGTAATATTTTTAAATCTGTGCAGTGCCATGGGGCTACTCCAGTCGCTGCTCTAAAAAGAGACCAATTGCTAATAACATCCCATCAGGAACCAAGTCCAGCAGCTCCCATAGCTCTTATCAGCACCAGAATTCACACCTACCATACAGGAGGCAGCAGAATCTCCTCCCTCAGCACAGTAAGTGTTTCCCAAGGTCCTGGCCACTTCCCCAGGTGCTGAGAGGATCCCAGAGGAATCTTCCGAAGTTAAGGAGCGTTTACAATTCTGGTTAAATGCCAACAGAGACACTTTGGCTGAATATACTAGCTCTTTCTCTTTCCCTCTTTGGAATAAATACTCCACTTGCTACCCCCAACATAAAACAGCAATGCACACAAACTGCCAGCCCATCATAATACAATGAGCCATATCCTTCAAAGGTCTATGGAGATTAACAAGGTCTGGATCTGCACAGGTAGTTTGCCTTCTTTGCACCCACAGCTGACACCCTGCTAAGGCACTGCTCTGAGGGACAGCACAACCATCTCCGTAATATCGGATACCTACAACTGTCCATTTCTGAAGGATCTTTTTCAGCTACAGACTTCTCCCTAAAGCAGCATAGGAATTGCCATACTAGACCAAGCCCCTGTGCCTTTCACAACAGGATTCTAATCTAGCAGAGGCCCCTCCATGCTGCCCCTACATGCTACTGAATACAGGTATTGAAACTCATACACATTAGCTTATGTTTCCTGCAGGCAGAAACAGGTTGTTATAGTAACAGGAGAGCAGCAGACAGAAGACAAAGCTGCAATTTTAATTTCAGTGAAAAGACAGGAAAGAGGCAAAAACCATGGCTTGTGCTTCAATAGCAGCCATGACAGATACTGGTTCTGTAGTCATCTATTTGAGATTTGCCCTGTTTAGCAAAGCTCTTCTAAATTAAAACTGAATACGTTCCGGTTACACAGTAGGGATGGGGGAATCGACCTGGACAAAACTGAACCCATTCCAGTTATACATATGGGATGTGGGGAATCGATCTGGAGAAAAAAAAAATCAGTTGAGAACTTCATCTAAGTAGTGCAAACTTTGCTTGAGGTTTGAATTAATTAAAAAAAAAAGTTTGCTTAACTTTGTGTTCACTTGGTCCTCGTCCTATGCCACCTGCTTTCAAACAGGGTCAGATGTACCAAAGGACCGTGATCAGGGCTAGAAGTCTGAATGACCCCACTGCCAGAGCAGAGATGTTCAGATAAGAATTTAAACAGAAGGCGTGAAACTTTTGGAAGCTCTTCCCTCCCATGGGTGACCTCCTCACATCCAGTAGATGGTACAGGTCTGCATGTACAAATCCCCTGGCTCCCTCAAAACTGAGCTGGTCATCGCTATGCACATTTCAATCAAATTTCGTTTCGGGGGTGGGGGGAAACTAGGGAAAGTATTCATTACATTTTTACCCTTTTCAGGCCTTTCTAGTTGTGAGCGTGTGCAGAAATTGCAGTCAATTCACAGTGCACGGAAACACAGCTGACCTACCTTAGCAGCACCAATTTGCTCCTTGCGGAATTTCTCCAGTGGAGTGATCAGGACCTCACCAGCATTCTCAATCTGATGAGATAAAGGCACAGATTATCATCATCTCTCCAGCATTGTCTACTCACACTTGCTTGGTTATTAACTGCTTTGTATCTGTCCAATTTAGGGTTAAGATCTTCAGGGCAGCGATCTTCCCTTCCTATGCATTTATACAAGGCAGAATTCACATTTCAATGCAAAGTGGTTTAAACCTGTCCAACGTCTAAAAAACAAAATGAAGAACCACTTTGTCTTTGATCAGAGGATCTCAAAACGCTTTGCAAACATTAACTCCCCTGTCAGAGACAGGGTCATCACCCCGCTTCACAAATGGATAAACTGAGGCACATAGAGGGGGGCGGTAATTTGCCCATCATATGGAGAAAAGTCATTGCAGAGTCAAGTATATGGTCAGTAGCAAAGCCAGAGTCTACAAATTCCAAAGCCCTAATTCATCTACTGACCAACACTTGTGACCTCTTAAATTCTTCCAGAGAAAGCTGCCCAGCTCACACTCCCAGCCAACCTACATCTCCTGTTGTCTAGGAATTCAGAAGCAAGCCTGTTAAGCCATTTACCCTGGATGCTCCCCATTACGCCAGTGCATAGCAGGGTACACCTTGCATGCACCAGGGTTACTCAGTTTAAAACACCAAATGTGAAAATGAAAGTAGTGAACGTTCTTTACAGCATAAAGCCAGCCAGGTGGAAAATCTGCAGATACAAGCGAGGACCCAATTTCCTTCCCAAAATAGAAAACCCACAGGTTATCGCACTGCTGGGAGGAACGAAACACATTGTATCTTAAACTAAAGCAGCTTCTGCACTTGACGGCAGCAGAGACACCGCACTGAGAGTGAAAGCAAAAACGTACCAACAGCCTGAAAAGAATAATTGGGCCTGTGTTCTGTCAATGTGGGGCCTGTTAGATTAAGTCACAGCTCGTTGTGACTTGCTGCCCCCCGGCATACTGCCGAGACTCAGTCCCTAAGAATAAATATTCCCATTCTTTCAGGCATAAAACCCAGTAGTCCTGGGTAGTTAGCTACACAGTGGCCCGTGGCCAAAACAGGCAAGAGGGACTCGCATAACAGCTTTGCACCCCACCCCTATAGAAGTCATGCAGCCAGCTCCTTCTCCCTCTAGTACATAGGTCAGGAGGAGTCATCACTGCATCCGTAATAGAACCTAATACCCATTTGAAAGTTGCCAAGACCTGGTGAAGGGACTCTGGTCAGCCCATTTCATGCCACAAGCCCACATCTCAAAATCAGTTCAATGCACCCACCAGTTTCAATTCACCACAGACCTCAGGCCGAGGTACCTAAAGCCCCGCTTTACTCTCCAGCCTATGTGAGCAGACGATAGGCGTCTCTCAACACCATAGTGACCCTGAACTCCTTGCCAACCCTCCCCTTTATCAAAGGATCATACAGAAGAAGGTTTAACTCAGAAGCCATAAGCCTCAAAGTCCATACCATGCGCATTCGCTCATCTTCGAGATTCCGGAGAACGGTGGCAAATTCTTGCAGGGATTTTGCTGAAAGAGACACACCAGCAGATTCAGTATATAAAATGGGCTGTAAAGTCTCTAAAGCTAAAGAAGTTTGGGCTACACATTTCCAGCAGTTAGTTACTCCTAACACAAAATACCAGGCAGTCAAGCTAGATCATGCTGTTACATCCTTACTTTATTAGTAGGTTGGCTGTTCATTAATATCTGCTAATAAGAGCAAAGAATTGGCTTTTGAATTTTGTTGGAATATATTCACGAGTAGCTGCATGCAGGTCTCTTCTGAACAAGTGCATGGAACTCCCTTGTGGCACAGCTATACTGTAAGTGGGATATGAAGCAGTATTTGCAGCCTTGCATGTACAAGTCTGCTCCAGGTTTGAATTCATAGAATCATAGAATATCAGGGTTGGAAGGGAGCTCAAGAGGTCATCTAGTCCAACCCCCTGCTCAAAGCAGGACCAATCCCCAATTAAATCATCCCAGCCAGGGCTTTGTCAAGCCTGACCTTAAAAACTTCTAAGGAAGGAGATTCTACCACCTCCCTAGGTAACGCATTCCAGTGTTTCACCACCCTCCTAGTGAAAAAGTTTTTCCTAATATGCAACCTAAACCTCCTCCACTCCAACTTGAGACCATTACTCCTTGTCCTATCCTCTTCTACCACTGAGAATAGTCCTAGAACCATCTTCTCTGGAACCACCTCTCAGGTAGTTGAAAGCAGCTATCAAATCCCCCCTCATTCTTCTCTTCTGCAGACTAAACAATCCCAGTTCCCTCAGCCTCTCCTCATAAGTCATGTGTTCCAGACCCCTAATCATTTTTGTTGCCCTTCGCTGGACTCTCTCCAATTTATCCACATCCTTCTTGTAGTGTGGGGCCCAAAACTGAACACAGTACTCCAGATGAGGCCTCACCAATCTTGAATAGAGGGGGACGATCACGTCCCTCGATCTGCTTGCTATGCCCCTACTTATACATCCCAAAATGCCATTGGCCTTCTTGGCAACAAGGGCACACTGCTGACTCATATCCAGCTTCTCGTCCACTGTCACCCTTAGGTCCTTTTCCGCACAACTGCTGCCTAGCCATTCGGTCCCTAGTCTGTAGCGGTGCATTGGGTTCTTCCGTCCTAAGTGCAGGACCCTGCACTTATCCTTATTGAACCTCATCAGATTTCTTTTGGCCCAATCCTCCAATTTGTCTAGGTCCCTCTGTATCCTATCCCTGCCCTCCAGCAGATCTACCACTCCTCCTAGTTTAGTATCATCCGCAAATTTGCTGAGAGTGCAATCCACACCATCCTCCAGATCATTTATGAAGATATTGAACAAAACCGGCCTCAGGACCGACCCCTGGGGCACTCCACTTGACACCGGCTGCCAACTAGACATGGAGCCATTGATCACTACCCGTTGAGCCCGACAATCTAGCCAACTTTCTACCCACCTTATAGTGCATTCATCCAGTCCATACTTCTTTAACTTGCTGACAAGAATACTGTGGGAAACCGTGTCAAAAGCTTTGCTAAAGTCAAGAAACAATACATCCACTGCTTTCCCTTCATCTACAAAACCAGTAATCTCATCATAGAAGGCGATTAGATTAGTCAGGCATGACCTTCCCTTGGTGAATCCATGCTGACTGTTCCTGATCACTTTCCTCTCATGTAAGTGCTTCAGGATTTATTCTTTGAGACCTGCTCCATGATTTTTCCGGGGACTGAGGTGAGGCTGACTGGCCTGTAGTTCCCAGGATCCTCCTTCTTCCCTTTTTTAAAGATTGGCACTACATTAGCCTTTTTCCAGTCATCTGGGACTTCCCCCGTTCGCCACAAGTTTTCAAAGATAATGGCCAATGGCTCTGCAATCACAGCCGCCAATTCCTTTAGCATTTTATTGCACTTTGTTGCAAATTTATTTATTTTATGTCACCTGGAAAACCAATCAATTCAGATTTGTTTCTGTCCTTATATTTTAGTGACATAGACACAAAGAGGAAATTCTGAACTGTGGACTTTTCCAGTGGTGCTGGAAAGCTGGTCTACCTGAGCAGAACCATGGTTGGGAGGAACAATATATACCAGCCTGGCTTTTCCCTAGTATATCTTCCCAAAAACAACCCATAGGCCCTTAAATTAGGCTGCTAGACATGTACAGCCATGATCTGGCAAGTTTATTGTGCAATCCCCCACTCCCAGACCCTTGGGGATGGACTGGATGACTCAATAGCTCTTTTTCATCTCTATTATTGACAGTTAACCATAAAAAAAAACAAAAAAACACCGATTTGTAAGAAGTACAGCCACAAAACTATACTCCCAGCCCCAAAGAAAAAGAGATGTTGCATTTGTCTTGAAAGTGAGCTACCCAATGGGCAATTCTTTATCCTCTGCTGGGTCTGTCTCACAGGGGATCTAGGGCATCTCACCTAGGATGTGAGGTATGACCAGTACTCTTGGTCATCTCATCTGACAAGCCCTTTCACTGCCTAAGTGAGACTGGGGTTTGGTTAAAAAATAAATAAATAAAAAATCATTGATTTAAGGTCAGTTGAAATAGGACACACTTACTAAAGATGAGACTTAAATCCAGTTTAGTTATATAGACTCCTGTTTGTGTGTAAAAAGCCTGACGGATCAACCTGGATAGTTGTTAGTTGATAGGCCTAATGGTGGTTAGCTGGGGAAAAACACCTAGAGGAGCTAGAACTAGAACTAGCTGCTCCTTTGCACTAAAGTAAAAGGCCATGTTTTGTTACCAGGATCACAACCTGAGGAATCCAACTGGATCCTCATCTCCTTCTGTTTGTCCAGAGAGCAGTGGCCAGGCGTGCTTTTTTCAACACTGCTTAGCAAGAAGGTTGCTTCTCTTTTGGATCAGGAACTTGCTATATTTAGCCATGCCTATGTCCCACCAGATTCACTGCTTTAAAATGGGAAGGGGCTAGTGGCAGGGTATTGCCGATGAAAAGCCCTGGACTCTGGAACTCTCTTTCCCTGGGCTTGACAGAGCCAACTTCAGGGCAAACTGCAAGATTCCAATTTCGCTGGGCTTCACACAAGGGCTGGGTTAAAAGGGAGATATTGTTTCTGCAGGTTGGGAAGGAGTTTAGTGGGGCTTCTGGGTCCATTGATACTTCACATGTATTTCTATCACATGTCTATGCACCTCGCTTTCTGATTAGCTTGATCCAGAAATATCAAGAGAGATCCTTTTAACAAATGTAGCCTTTCCACTTACCTATGCATATTTCATCATCCGTTTCTGCATCTCCTATACATCGGAATTTAAACTCATTTAGGGAATCTGCAAACTTCCGCTTTGCTGAAGACAGATCTGTTGAGAAGTGGGGAGGGAGAGAGAAGGGGAAAAAATGAAAAATCAGAGGTATTAAAAAGTATGCAATAGTCAGCCATGTCACCTCGGCACTGGATCCTGACAGATCTCCCCCAAGCTCAGCCTGCTTGCCTCAAGAGTACTTGATTGAGGTGCATACACCCTGCCAACCAAGAGAGATTCCAGGGGTGAAATCCTGGCACCACTGATGACAGCGGGAGTTTTGTCATTGTCTTCTATGCGACCAGCATTTCACCCCACATGCTGAATGGAATTCTTCCCTCTGAATAAGTGCTAAACCAATGTCCCTGCACTGTAGTATAGGAGACATGAGTTTAAATATCCTGACCTGTTATCCTCAAGGATCCCACCGAACTCTGCAGAAGAGTATGAATGGTAGCCCAGATGTCCCAGCTGAAGTCTAAATGGGTAATGAATCACATTCTGCCTCTTTTCTGCCATTAACTGGTACACGGTGTTCCCGCGCACTGTTCATCAGCTGCCCAATTCACCCCAGGCGACAACAGCATTTCAGTGGTGGGTGATGTGATTCCACTAGATAGCTTGCTAACCCTCCACATGACCTGTGGTTCTTTTGGTTTAAAGAAGCTGTCTAAGAAGTTAATAATACACCTGTTTATTACTTTACAATTCACAGCTTCTGTTCCCGATCCAAACCCCATTAAGTTACCACATACCACCTTGCATGTGGCAGGCTGTTTTCCAAAGCCCTTAAGTGTCTCAGGAGCACAGTGCCAATTGGCTCTGGGTATGAACCGTGCTCCTGAGTCACGTAGAGGCTTTGGAAATCCCACCAGTCACCGGATCTAACTGTAAGATGATTTACTTTACTTCCTCACTCCTATTCCCCGATAGCTCCACCCAATTTCACAGAATTCAGTGACGTTTCTTTCTCTCTCAACAAAAAGACGTTTCTCAACACCACTTTTAAAAAACTCGTAAGGCAGACAATACGGCAGCAAAAGAGGTGATCAATCCTTTCCAGTCAGTGAGTATAAATAGGAAGGAATAAGCCAACAAAACTCTCCCCAAACTTCAAGCGATAATTATCTTCAGTTTTTGGCTGAGGTGTTAGTCTTTATGTTATCTGAACTGACTATCCCCACTCTTAGCATCACCAGGGGCAAGCCATTGCATGAACACCTAGGCCCTGATTCCCGCAAAGGTTTCAATGCAACTGAAGTTACACCTTGCAGTGTATGCAGGCTCAGGCCACCTGAAGAGGGAAAAGAATTCTGTCACACACAATAAGCAAGATGATCGTCCTAGGAAAGTGAACATGTAATCCAGGCTCGGGAAAGGATCCAGCATCAGAAAGAAAGGTCAGTGAGCCAGCAAAACCTGCCAGTTATGACATGAATGGAAGGAAGGACAATCACTGCTTTGTGAAGGTCTTTTTACCTTCAGAAGGCAACAGAACGTCACTGTTCCATTCCATTTCAAGAAATGCATATTTGTGACCCACAGAGATCTTAAAAGGGACCATTTGTGCTTCTTTTGAGGGGGGAGGAGCAAAGTGCAAAGGGACTTTTGGAAGCTGTTCTGGTCATCAGGACAATTACCCACAAGCACATGGCTCAGCTGCCGGGAAGGGACATGGGAACAAAACGTTTACATTTTTTAAAAGGATACTCCCAAGACAAGTGTCTTTTGCATAAAAGTCTCTTTACTTGTTACTAAAAATCGCCCAGCTCTTTACTGTCTCATCCTTTATGTGGTTGCTTTGCTTTTTGTGCTGCCACTTATACAGCAAAGCTAGAATGGCTCATGCTTTTGGACCTAAGTTACTTGGTCGCATCCCCTCAAGACCAAAAGAATGCATCTCAGAAATCGGTGCCTGCTTCCTCCTGATTTCAAATAGGTTTATCCGCTGAAGGATACTCAATGTCAAGCACAAAGTAGCTGTTTCCCCACATCACATACAGCTTCCATTATCTACACACACCTTTCATCTCTTTATGTGCTGCTGCCACGCCATTCCCAGGCTCCACTTACTGGTCAAACTGGTTTTCCAGCCCCCTAAACATTGTGTCAGCAAAAAGTCCTGGCATCCCATTGCTTTTCTCTCTCCCCAATCCCCATAATTTACTTGGGACAATGGAGGAATCCAGCCTGCCCCTCGGAGTTCCAGGATCACTGCAGGAGGCTTTGGGGGGTGCACGTACAGTAGTTCATTTGTATTTTACAAAGCAGCCTTTTTGCTTCTCTAGGTTGTTTTGTTGAGGGTTTGGGAGATATTTTAAAAGGGAACTTTGGGGGAGGGCAGAGTGAAGGTGGTTTGTTCTTTTACTCTCTCAGAGTTTTGCTCCTGGACGATACAAAGCCCTCAGAAGAGCAGAGGGGCAGAGCGTTCAGGGAGCACAAGAATGCAGCTGCAGCATTACATACCGTGGGCTGTATGGCCTCAAATCTTTCTTCAGGAATTGGGAAGCATAGTGTGTTGGGGTGAGGCCTCTCCAATTAACGCATTGCCAGGGAAGCATGGTCGTCAACCCACAAGTCCCTACCTAAGTTATCTGAAATGCTGCTTATATTAAGAGCCAATGTAGCGAATGGGTCAGGGGTGGTGCATGCAGGTGCAGGCGCATGTTATTTTTCCAGAAAATCATTATTAAAAACCCCAATACTTGGAATGCCGAATTCTGGTTACGCTGAAGCCGACAGTATTGGTTTATTGGGGGTGGGCGTGGTCACATAAACCCCCAGCCCACAAAGTGTTCTGACTGATTTGCAAAAAAAAAAAAAAACAAAAAACACAAAAACAAACAAACCACCTTCTGTTTCAGCATTTGATATACAAGAGAGAGAACTAAACTCTTGCTCGCTGCCACAGGGCTGGTGGGCTTGTGAGGGTTCAGAGTTTAACTTGATCACTCAGGAGCTATGCCAACCTTCTGTTTGTGTAGCTAATAATAAAGAAATTGACGTTAAGTACACAAGGAGCCATTTCCTGTTTCCAAGCTCAATGCTGACCTTCGGGGCTCCTGGTTTTGTTTGCAGCATATTTTGCTGTACTCGTCGTCCCTTTAAGCACACCAGAGGCTTAATGACATCCTGACTATATTATGTGCTGCAGATTCCCCAGTCAAAACAGATTTACTACAACATCATTCACTCCCACAGCTTTCTGGGCAGGATCCAAATGCCACATTCTGGCATGGAGAGGGGGAGTGGAGAGAAGCTGGTAAAAAAGCTGGCAATGAGCCAAGCACACACAGAGTCCAGCTCACACATTTCAGCCCATTTCAAACCAGTAGCATAAAACATGACTGAGAATAAACCAAGGTCAATCATATTAACATTTCAGCCGCATCCATTTCAGCATCAGTGTTTTGTACAAGAAACTGGGAGCCAGGACAATTGGGCTCTTTTCCTAGCTCTGCTGTAGCAATACAGGATCCATTGTGGTGATGGGCAACTGAACCACTTCTCCAAAAGCCCCCAGCCTGAGGACATCACCGGGATCCATTTCATCTCCATGGAACCGTGTGTGGTGAGAACACACAGTCTCCATGGCCAGCCATACACTGGTGGCACCTGTGTTCTCGCTCTTTTCATGGTCGCACCTAATGATGTCACAATGATGTCCTGGGGTCTACAGGATGAAAAACAGCTGCTTCAAAACTAAACCTAGGCAACGTTGAAGTTATGCTGCTCAGATGGGAGGAAAGCATTTAAGCATTAGCATGGATACCATCATCTCCTTCCCACTGAAGGCATCTGAGGATCATTTTGGTCAATGAGGGACAGTCTAGTCCGGCTAGGGTGATCATATTTCCCAAAGGGACACTGCCCAGGGCTGGCCTGAGCCCCTCCCTCCAGTTGCTCACCTGCCTGCCAGCCCCCACCTGGAGCTGGCCCCAGCTGCTTGCCCCCCACTTCCCTCGCCTCCCTGGCCCCAGTCGCTCGCCCAAGCCCTGCTATCCCCCCGCTCAAGGCTGTCGCTGGTCACTTGAACCATGCCGGCCCCTCCACTCCACACTGTTCCTCTACAGGGCACCCCACGTTTTTGACAAAAGTGAGCATTTGTCCCATTTGCTCTTGCCAACTGAGCCAGCTGACAAGAGCAAATGGGACAAATGCTCACTTTTGCCAAAAAAGTCAGGACAGCAGGGACGGGGCTTAAAAAAGGGACTGTCCTGGCCAAAATGGGACATATGGTCACCCTAGGTCCAGCTCGATTCCCTA
Organism: Caretta caretta; assembly: GCF_965140235.1. Classification (NCBI taxonomy): domain Eukaryota; kingdom Metazoa; phylum Chordata; order Testudines; family Cheloniidae; genus Caretta; species Caretta caretta. Next base: position 16,600,869 of record NC_134213.1, on the reverse strand, counting down.
CCCTAAGACATACGGAATATTGCTACATAAAACTAATTTACCAGGAAAATCCTTCAGCATTATAGAAAACCACAATATAGATTAGATAGCTGGGGAAGTGGGAGACAAAAATTCAAAAAGGGACTTGTCCAAGGTCTTCCAGCATGTCATCAGCACAGCCAACCTTAGAGTTCAGGAGTTTCTGTGACTCCAAGCTCAAGATCATCCCTGAGTGTACTTCTGAATTCTGATGGGGTCGATACATTCACCTGTTATGTAGCAGCTGCACATGCTTGCCGTTCATAATCAAATTTCTGAACCCCAACTAGCTACATGAACTATTTTAGGTGCAGATGTGTGGACCATTATAGCGAGGCTGGCTTAAGATCTGCACTCGGCTGCTCATTTAAAACATTCTTTGTGGTATAAGCTAAGCAGAAGTGCTTCAGAGCAAAGTGACAGCCTTCAAAGACCACGCCTGTCTTTTGCTACACTTCAACAGTCTCCCACAGTGCATTATAAATAGACAGAGGACAGGAGACAGATAATTTCCAGCACACAGAGATAAATGAAAATTGCTCACAGCTACTTGCTAAACCACACGATCAAATTACAAGGAATAAACCAGGCAGCTAAATTAAAGACAACCTGAATGTACCAAGGGCGCTGTGCAGATGAGGCTAGAAAGGGAGGGATAGGGATGGGACCATTTTGCACATCTCATCTATTACAAAAAATGATTTAAGAACCATCTCATGTAAATATAGACAAATGGGTTTTCTGTTCCCCTTTCTGTGTCAATACTTAAAACAGCATTGGCACGTTTAGGCTCCCAAAACACTGGTTTCCTAAAAACTAAACTTTTTAAAAACCTAAGATTAACAAGTGTTTCTGTCAGCATCATTTTTTTAAAAAAATGTAATGAAAGCAATTTGCTCAATGTACAGGTCCCTTTGCATTGTTTACAACCCAAACATTGCAGCATTGTGATAGCACATGAGAGCCAGAAAGTGAAATTTACTAGTCTCCACTCCACAGAGTTGAAGATTAATAGAGAATGTAATCAGTAAACAGTGAAAAGAAAGATTTGATGTTTTAAAATGCTTTCCTTTTTAATAATTTATGGTGTTCTTAACAACAACATGTATTGTTGATCTATGGTAGTGGCCCTGAAATGAAAAGTAATAGAAGAGGTGGCTGAAAGGCAGAAGAAATCAATTTTTTTTTTTTTAAATCTCAAAAGGCATGAAGGCTTCATCTCTTCTGGCAGATGCACAAGGATCCCTTAGCACTTACTATATAAATTGGCCAAGGACACGGAGACAAACCTCAAAACATTTGGAGGCCAAGTTGATTTTGGTCTCTCAGTGTCACGGAAGGAAACCGTGAAATAATGTGCGTGTCTGAGCCAAACTGAGCCAGGTTGCTCTTCACCGCATCTTGGTAACTATTACCTAGCTCTGTATATAAACTGACAGCTTGAATTCTCAGGGGCACGTCTGAATCATTGTCAATCTGTCTGAATCAGGCTTAGTCTGCACAAGTACACACACACCCTGCCCACCCTTTCCCAGCCACCTCTCATACATAGGGCCCTACCAGATTCACGGTCCATTTTGGTCAATTTCACAGCCATAGGATTTTTTTAAAATCGTAAACTGCATGATTTCAGCTATTTAAATTGAAATTTCATAGTATTGTAATTGTAGGGGTCCTGACCCAAAAAGGAGTTGGGGGGGGGGAGAGCAAGGCTATTGTGGGGGGGGTCGGGTTGCGGTACTGCTAACCTTACTTCTGTGCTGCTACTGACAACAGCTGCCTTCAGAGCTGGAGAGCGGTGGCTGCTGGCTGAGAGCCCAGCTCTGAAGGCAGAGCCACTGCCAGCAGCAGTGCAGAAGTAAGGATGGCATGGTACGGTATCGACACCTTTACTTCAGCACTGCTGCCTGCAAAGCCGAGCCCTCAGTCAGCAGCTGCCACTCTCCTGCCGCCCAGCTCTGAAGGCAGCAGCAGAGACGTAAAGGTGGCATGGAATGGTATTGCCACCCTTACTTCTGCGCTGCTGCTGGCAGGGTGCTGCCTTCAGAGCTGGGCGCCTGGCCAACAGCCACCGCTCCCTGGCTGCCCAGCTCTGAAGGCAGAGCAGAAGTAAGGATGGTAATACCGTGACCCCCCCCCATAAAATAACCTCGTGACACCCCATTCCCAGTAACCTCTTTTGGGTAGGACCCTTAACTGGAGAAACTGGTCTTCCCTATACATTTATATAGGGTAAAAGCACACGAAAGACCAGATTTCACGGTCCATGACGCGTTTTTCATGGCCGTGAATTTGGTACAACCCTACTCATACAATTTTACTTTGAGTTTTGCAGATGAACAAATTCAAAATCCCAGGGACGCTCAGTTGAAACTGCTGTGTTTTGCCTTGTATGGGGAGGCAGGGAGCAAAATCATGCATGACCACATAATTCCACATAAGTTTGACTCACACACAATGTTTGCAAGGCTTAGAGAACCTGGCTAGATCTTAATTTTTAAGTAAACCTGAAATTAGGCAAACATTACAAGCAGAGCCGGAAAAGCTTTTGTACTGGATCTATCATCTATGAACTGCATACTAACTCAAGTTCTCAGCCACCATTAGGTGGTGTCCTGTGACATGGCAGATAAAGCATGAAAGGAATGTATTTGATAACCACTCAAATAGATGTTACAAAGACAAGAGGACACCAGTGGATTCACAAGGGAGGAATCTGTATGTTTTTTTTAACATGGGTTTGACAGAAAAGATATCAATAAAAAAATTTAGGAAGGAGACTAATGATACAGTCTGTTCAGGCACATTCAAGAATCCAGTTTTGTCAGTTTCCAGCAACCCTCATGAATAAATGTACTATTTGTGCATACTGCAAATTCTCTGCATTTAACCCCCTTGGGTACTGGATCCCCAAAATTCTGATGCATAACCAGAATAATGAAGCTTGTTTTGGAAGCAAAAATTCAAATACAGACACATTGTTATGTGGCACTTAAATAATATTTCAATGCCCCAGGCATTTATATTTCTAACTGCCTGTCTAATGCAATTTAAAAAAAAAAAAATCAAATCAAGAATGAGGTAAAACAGCCAGTATGGTCTCCTGCCACAAAATCCATTTGCTTAGTTTTGGTCAGTGTCTCGTACACTGGTAGAAAGGTGAAAAAAAAAAAAAGAGAAAAAAGAAAAGGAGTACTTGTGGCACCTTAGAGACTAACCAATTTATTTGAGCATAAGCTTTCGTGAGCTACAGCTCACTCTTTCTTTTTGCGAATACAGACTAACACGGCTGTTACTCTGAAACCAAAAAAAGAGAATGAATAGTCAGACGTGCTCTCTCTGCCACCATTTCTGCTCCCTCTGTACTTCACCGAGCATTGTTACAATAATGGAACTAGGAAAGGGCAAGGTTGGGGAAAGAGATCAGATGGTGCATAATTGGTTTTAACCAGCAAAATGCCAAGGAAAAATGCCTGTGGATAGGATCTGAAGTGAAGGAGAGAAGACGGATTTCCAGAGAGACGGGGAAACAGGTGAAAAATGTGACCAACTTCCAAGTAGGATGGGCAAAACTAAAAAAGAGAACAGATCATAGAGGGAGGGGCAGGGCAGGTGAATATGGCCTCCAAGGGCCTTCAGAATGATTTGAGTACCAGGAATAAGAAATGAGAGATTTGATATCTGACCTCTTCAGTAACTACAAGGAGACTGGATCTTTTGAAAACCTTGGTAAAAATCTTGGGCATAACAATTGTCATATCAGAGGAGAGTAAGGATTCTCCTAGTCCAGTATCTCTGAGCTCCCAATATCAGATGCTGCAAAAGAAGGGGAAAAAAACACCACAGGAAAAGTTTCTTCCTAATCAGTCTTAGCAGTTTGTGATAGGATTACACTTTATAAGGCACAAGCCAAATTAGTATAATTGTTGGAGTTATTTTTCATCTAACCCTCTTTAATATCATGTTAAGTTCTTGGCCTCAGTGATATCTTGTGGCAAGGAGTTCCACTGATAAAATTATGAATTGGGTTTTAAAAAAAACCCTCAGTTACCTCTTAAGTGTTGCTTTTTCATTTCATCATGCTCTCCTCATTCTGGTATTCTAAGAAAGGGTCAGGAAAAGATCCTAACTTCCCTTCTCCATACCACCCACTGTTTTACATAATTAAACCTGAAATAAGTAATTAGTAAGTTATTAGTAAGTAATAAGTAATTAGTAGTAAATAAGTAAGGGATTTTGCACCCTTGGATCAACATTTTGTTTAGATGAAAATGTTGTGACCAGCTGGTCAGAAAATGGACAACACTTGCTAGGAAAGTTTTCACTATCCCTACTCTCCCGGTTTTTCACCTAAATGAAACGTCAGTGAAAATGTTTCAGCCTAAGTCTAGAGCAATGACAGTGGAGTAGTTCATCTTGAAAGTCTAACCTGGAAGAAGGGAGAGATAGCTTATTGCAAGCAGGCTGGTACCAGATGAGAATGGTGCCACAGAGCAGAAAGAGTCATTGCAAGGAGCTACTTTCCCACCAAGAGCACGACTGAAATTTTACAAGTGCCCCACAGCACAGCAACTCTTCTATGCAGCCTTGGTGGTAAAATGGAAGAGCAAAAGGACTCTCCTATCAGCTGAGACACCACTCAGTTGGTAGGGTTGGGCCAGCAGCAGGAGTAGGTGCTTGTGGTGAGCTGTCATGGATAGTGCCAAATTTTATCTCAAAAAATCCACACCCACAGAGAGAGAGAGAGAGAGAAACTACACTGAGGTGGGAAAAAAGTGGACAAGAGTCTAATGCTGTCTCTCCTGGACCAGACAAGCAATGAAATATGACCTGTAACACATGTGAATTAAAGAATGCTTGAAGGATAAACACCCTCCCTTTTCAGGTGGTCTGAGGATAATTATTCTTTGAGGCCCCAACCCTGCTAATCTATTGGTGTGGAGCCCTGTGGAGCTTCAGTGACTTCTATAGGGCACCACACAGGAGGAAGGCACTGTATTAGCAGAGCCAAATGCAGAATTGGGGCATAAGACATATCCCACAGAATAGGGCTTACTAGGAATATTACAGTTGTGCTTAGGCCCCCGCTGAGATCAGGGCCCCATTGTGCTAGGTGCTGCACATACATATACAGTAGTGCCAACTCCAAGTGTTCAAAATTCATGAATTGGGTGCAAAAGAACTCTGAGGTTTTAAAAAATGTTGGGTCCTTGTAATTTTCCTTCTGGCCTCTGATCTTTAGGATACGCTGATGTGATGCTTTCATCACATTCCCTCTCAATACTATCCTCCCCAAACTGTAAAGTCTTCACCTAAGATGCAGCCAAACACATCCTGTTCTTTTGCACTGCAATTTCAAAGTAGTGTTAGAATGATCATTCCAGGAAAGTTAACTTAACAGAAAGCAGGCTCAAGTACTACACATGGCAGGTCTGACCATGTAACTATGGCAACTCATAATCCAAATAAAATGCCCTTTTAAAAATGATGTATTGGCTCATTATTACAATATAGGGTTACAGGCTGAAAATTTATGGTAATAACTACAGTAGCACTTTCCTTTTGGAGAATGTCAACCTTCCTGGAAGGAGGTTTACAAATAAAAAGTCCTGCCAAAATATATGAAAAGAGAATCCAAAGGAAGCCAGGAGAGAAGCCGAGATGAGAGGAGCCGACATTAATGTAACCTAGCCATTTAAAAGGATCATACAGTCAGAGACACCTGGGCAAGTCAGCATTAGACTGCATATGTCTTAAGAGGGTAGTGCTATAAAGCACTTCTTTCCACATTACTTTCTACCCTTATTCTTCATTTTCACTGCCATTAGGGGCCGGGGGAGGTGGGAGGTCTATGCCCAGCAGAATTTATGCACAAAGAAAGGCTGACTACAGACAGAGAACAGTTTTATATAAATGAGATTATAAATATTATATGGACTGCTCATCAGAGTTTTGAAGGGGACTTTCCCATTCAAATATGAGCAAAAATTCAACTTCCAGATCATAAATGTGACCATAGAGAACATCCAGATTTTGCCCAGCTCTAAAAAGGAGTTACACTGCTCCTTTAAATGAAAAACTGAATCCAGCAGATGTTGACAGCCTGGGCCAGTGCTCTGCCTCTTATGCCGATCGAGAGGCACCTCATCCCGGGAGCTCGTGAAATCAAGTAGCATTGCCAAAGCAGATTTCAGATGAGGAACGGGGTTGGAAAGTGACATTCCAATCTGGCATTTGCCGTGTTGTTACTGTGACTGAGTCCAACAGAGAAAGGGCCCTCTGAAAGCTCCCTTGGGACAGCTTCTTAGCCAAACAGGTTTTACCTACTATAATCTTGGGTGAACCCCAGAAGGTGCATTCCCACCAGTGGAGTTCTAGGTCATTGTTTTGTGGGGTCTCCTTGCTTGTTCATTGTTTGGGGAGCAATTTCGCCCTCTATCAACAAGAGCCTCAAAGCATTTCCCTGTGAGAGCTGGGCAGTGCATCATTCCTGCATAATACCCAGGAGCAGGAGACTCAGAAAGACCCTATAACAGAAGGAGGGCTTCAGATTTCAGCAAGCAACAGGTAACAATGCTCGAGGCAATCATGGTCATACAGCTAGGCACAGCGCTGCATTAATTCCCAGCATCGGGATGAGTGAGGGCTGCCGATACAAACCCACAGACTCCAATCTCCTGTCACGCCATCCTACCTTTGACTCTTTGATGCCCATCCTACCCTCTGTGCATGCATGTGTGTGTCCTCACCGCAGCCTGCTCATCTGGATGTCCCCTTTCATACTCTATCTCAAGCTCCTCTCTCTTTCTTCTTTCATGGTGCCCCCTGGCCTGAAACTCCCTTCCTGACTCCATCAACCATGTCTCCTTTTCAGTCCCTGCTTGAAACCCATTTCAGGGTTGCTTATGAACTACAGTTCTACCCACATCGAGTCACTGAACAGTATCTAAAGAAACCTAGCCATCAAGGCACCAGCACTACCTTCTTAAGAGGCCATGCAACCTTCTTGTCCTTACCTCTGTCTCACCTATTTTTACACCCCTTCCATGGTCGCCTCCTGTTCTAATCGTAATTGTAAGATCTGTCTCTTCTCCAATGTGCCGTGCACAACTATGGAGCTATGTAATTATAATAAAGACATCTTGCCTGCATACTGTTAGAATAAGCTTTGGGAGAGTGGTGTTTACCCACAGTACAGGAGTCCCATGGCAGAACATTAGAAATACCCATGTGTATTATGTAAGGTTTCACCTGGATTTACAGTGGCATATCAGAGCCTCAATTGCTTTAAGGCATAGCATTACACCAAGGATGAATCTGACCCTATGGGTATGGTGAGAGTAGCCCCTATATGGCCATAGAGTTGTGTGAAAAGCTCCCATCTTGCCTGAAACCAAGGAGTGGCATCTGAGGGGTTAAACGGACACGTCATCCTTTGAAGTTGTCTAATCCCTGCTCATTTTCAGTGAATTTATCTGCACCACAGAGCAGAAAAAAATATCTGAGCTTCCCTCTAGAGACTGCTCTAAACTGAGACTGTTTGAACACTAAAATAAATAAAGCTAAGGACCAAAGAGACCATTTGCAGAGCCAATGGATTTATGGTTACAGCAGCAACTTCTCCCAACCTCAAGGTGTTTTACAACATAGGAGGGGAAACAAGCAGCACGAATCTGTCAGAAAGGAGCCGGGTGCCAGATCTTGGGGAAGGATTTCATCAGCAAGTCATGAGCTGGCAGGCAGGCACACCACTGCCTTTGGATGCCTCAGCGGTGTCGCCTCTTCGGAAATTCTTAACTCCGATTGCAGTGAGATCGAGACCCTGCTCTCTTGTAGGCTCAAAACTATCTGCTCATTTCTCGCTCTCACTTGGGATGCAAATTATTTACATTGGAGGGAGCAGGGGAGGACAGGTTCTAGACAACGGTATTTATACTAAGCTGCCCCCAGTATATGTTAAGCTTTCTGCTCTTTACTATTTATTTATAATAGGAGCCCCCGTCATGTACCAGAACCCCATCATACTAGGCACAGTGCAAACAGAAAAAAATCGATCCCGGCGCAAGTAGTTATATGGTGCTTTCATCATGAACAGTGGTTACATGGGTGCCCCAAGTGCTCTAATGCAGCAGTTTTTCTTGGGTCCTTCTGGTCAGGTCTTGTTTTGCCCCACTTCAGCTGAATGGAAACACTGAAACCCATCACAGTCTTGTGCTACTCTGAGAGTCACTGCCTCTGATCTTTTACAGTTCTTTAATTCTGCAAGCAGCCGGGACTGTGAGTCTTTCTACAAAATGACAGCTTTAAAGATCAACACAAAGCCAGCAACTGGACACAAAAGATGCCTCACACCCCAGCTTTCTTCCAGCAATAACAGAGAGAGAACAAACATATCAAGTGAGGTGCTACAGCTGTAACTAAGCACACTGAAACCTTAGCGCAGCAGTAGACTCTCAAAGCCTGGTAGAATTTCACTTGAGTTCTAATGACTTCAGCTGAACCTGATTCTTTCTCCCTTCATTCTGCCCCAGAAGGGAAGCACACGGAAAAGTTGGGAAGTAACTTTAAAAAAAAAATCCTCTCCATTTTGTTTCCCTGTCATCCCAATATTCTTATCCTCTTTTTGTTCTATATGGCATGTGCATCTCGGAAGGGGTGGAGTAATGGAGGGAACAATACAGGTTGTACTTTTTTTCTTTTTTTAAATGGTTTCTCTTGTCTGCACTACCTGGGAGAGGGTGCAGAGCTGACACCCAGGATGTATCACGCCCTTTGATTCACGATGTCCAGAATGTACCCTGGGATAATTCCAGTGACAGTTCTGGCTTTGGTCTATTCTCTCTGCTCATGAGGGGTAAAGAAGTCACATGCATACAACCAATTTGTTTCACAGAATGGGTACATTTCCGAGCAGTGGTAAAACATACAAAGATCATGTGGGTCTAATGGTACCACAACAAGCATTAAAATGCTGTCATGAGCAGGGTGCAAACCTGTAGAAACACAGAGCAAATGCTAATGCACTCCTCTTAAAAAGTTTCTCTTTAACCCATGCATTAAAGTTAGTCAGGTACAGTATTTCCCATGTAGATCAAATAATCCCTCCCCCTTTCTCCAGCAATATATAGACGTAGGAGAGGAAATTCAGCCTTAACTTTGCAGTTCTGGCTTCTCAGTTTGTCTCAGTCATAACGTTGTTTACAGAAAGTTAGTGTGCATTTAGGATTAGAACTAGATTCCAGGCTTCCCGTCCCTTCTCTGCACCTTACTCCTTGTAAGCCTTAGGTAAGCCACTTAACCGTGTGCTAGAGTGCATCCATCAGTACAATGGTGATATCATGACATACCTTCCAAAGACAGCAAGAGGCTCAACTAGAGTGTATGAAGCACTTTGTGGAAAGGATGAATTTCACCTCTTTCGTTTGCAAATTGTCCACAAACAGATTACAATCTGCTTGAACATATGGCCGGAATTCCTTCACAAAACACCTGATCTGTAGCATGTACGTGAACGCTCCATTGTGGCCTATTCCAGATTAAAAATTCTAGACGTTTTGATTGCGTACAGGTCACTTGGTAGCCCTGCTCCCCAGCTGTGGGAACTGAACACCTCCAGTCAGGTTTCCAAAACAAACATTTTAATCCGAATCTGAAATTCGTGGTCCATGAATGCAAAGCTGAAAGCTAATCACTAGTTCCATGAACATTCCTTCCAGGAAGTTCACCGGCTTGAATGTTCATGAACATGAACACAACAGGGACATGAATGCAAGTGAAACAAATTAGCTTAAAGAGAGTCACATATTTGCAGAATCCCATCCCCACCCTATTTGCTCACATTCTCACTTGGCTATCAGCAGGAGGAGTGGGCAAGTTGGAAGGCTCCACACATTGTTAATAGCAGCTAGCCAGAAACCCCCACATGAAAGGGTAGGAGAAAAGACTTCCCTTAGTGTATAATCAACATCCCAACCAGTTTAGTTGTTATTGTTTGTGCCTCTAAATAAACTCATTGCAGGGTTGTACTCACCCACTTCTAAGGTTGCCACCCAGCTGGTTTTTACCTGGACAGTCCGGTTTTTGGCTTCTGTGTCCGGTGCCATGCAGGGTTGCCAGGTGCCTTGTTTTTGACCGGAAAGTCCAGTGCAAAGGGGGACCTGGCAACCCTAAATGACACTCTAACCAAAAGACCAGTTACCATGGTGTGGGGAGAGGTTCTGGATCATTAACCCACACCAGACCCTGCTCAGCTGGGGCCACCTCCTACCTGCAGGTAGGCTCCTTCAGATGATCCAGAAAGCAAGGGGGAGGGAGAGGAGCAAGTGATGGGGTAGGGCCTTGGGGAAGAGGAAAAGCGGGGTGGGGGGCCCTCAGGGGTCCAGTTACCAGCAATTAGGAAGGTAGCAACCCTATCCACTCCTCAGGGCGTGGTCCATTACTGTGCTTGCATTTTAAAAGTTCTCCTTTTCCCTCTACAGTAAGGAGCACAAAACCAGGAACCAAGACATAAATTACATCATCTCCATTCAATAAGCTTATAGGAGGTTTATAAACAGCTACTTGTTGTCCCAAGAAGACAAGCCTCAACCATATGGTCCTGTACCTGAAGGCCATGTATGTGCATGCAGCTTACATTAGAGAAGTCTTCTTGCACACAACTTTACAAGTGAATTACAAACATGTCATTAAGGTAATCATTAACTCACAGTGCTAAAGGGACCCATAATGTCTGTGTCTACATCCAAGCAGATATGCTGGCTGACAACCTGAAAGGGAAACTGTAAAATCTAGCCACGCAATAACCTACACGACATGCCAGTCCTTAGATTACATACCCAGATTATTTTGAAGTATTAAATCAGGCTGCCATGTCCCCCGTGCCAGGATACAGGCTGCATCAGCACTGCAAACAGCACACCCCCAAATATTTCTCTACCCCTGAGAACTACGGCCCTTTCCAAACCTTGTTAAAGCCAACGCTCCCTCCACCCCCACCCCACTGCCACCAACAACAAAGCAATCTGGAATTACCTAAAGGGCCATGAAGAGATCATCCGTAAGGAAGGCGTTCATAACCCTCCTCCATTTGTGCACCATACCTCCAGAGATGGCTTTAATAAAATAAATTAAAAGCCCCACTTTCTAACCTGGGACACCATTGCTCTCTCTGACCTAGCCATGTTCCAGAAGGAACCACAGCAAGAGTCCATACCAGGCAGGTATCCCGCCCTAGAACGTAATTTAGAGATGGGAAAGAGACCTAATTAAGTCATTCTGCCCATCCCTGAGATACGTATGGAAGAATCCTGCACTATCCCACTGCTTTGTCTAATCCAGTTTCAGATAACTCAATCAATCGAACTTCCACCACTTCTCTTGGGAGATTATCTCATAGCCTAACATTTCACTGCAAAACTTTTCCTGATTATTAGCTTTCAGTTCTTTCCTAATTTCATCCTTTTGCGCCTAGTTATAACCCACCTCCTATCACCCTCTCCCCTTCAAATATCGGGAGCATCTGCAGGCACTACAATCGTGGTGGACCAGAGGGGTGTGGTTCAAATAAGCTCCTTTCTGGAGAACCACTGGCAGCTGGAGCGTATGGGGGGGGGGGTCTAATGAAAAGCTGGCAGTCTGCGCAGATTTACAGCATGAAGTTTTTAAGCCAAATTGCAAACTAAAGACTCTGCATTCTAATGAATGAGCAATAAGAGATTATCCCCTACCAGCTAAATGCTTTTCCATTTGTCCTTCTTCCAAGACAGTTAGACAGCTGGTTTATAACCACAGGGCACAAGGCTAACAGCTATAGCAAACAGCTGTACAGCATCAAAATTAGGCATGAGAAGGTGTGACACATGGCCAGAAAGCGTTAAGCAGCCTGCAGGATAAATGACCCAAATTCAACCTTAGGGACATATTGGTACATAATGTTTGTGGTTTTGTGCGTTTCCATATATATTGTTAAAGGCTGACAATGTAATCAAACAGTTCCTGTCTATGCTGTATTCTGCTCATTCAGAGATCAAAAGGAGATCTTAACATTTAAATTAATTGTAAATATAGTGATATCTGTGTATCGATCTCTCTTTGAAACGTATAGCAAATCACCTGCCAATGGTGGAAAACCAGGCAATTGCCTTATGTTAATCCATGTAGCTAATTACCAGTGATGCTTAGGAAATAGGTCTATTTCAAAATCTCCGTGATTGTCTACTGCTCCCCTAAGAACTCTGTGCTGTGAAGAGAAGGCCTGGAACTGTATAAAGGTCTCTTGGGCCCTGATCCTTTTCATCTAAGATCTACTTGATGCTTTATACATGGGAAGCTTGAGTCGAAAGACTGAGATCTCCAGCCCCATCTGGATCACCCTGGATATAAACATTGAACTGAATCTAAGCACTCTTTGCAACTCCAAAGCTCACCATCCCTACTATGAAACTGATCTCCGAACTGTACTTGTGTACTGCTCTTGTCTTTTCTTTAATAAATTTTAGTTTAGTTAATAAGAATTGGCTGTATGAGTGTATTTGAGTAAGATCTGAAATATTCATTAACCTGGGAGGTAAAGTGTCCGATTCTTTAGGATTGGCAGAACTTTCTTATATGCTAAGATTTTCAGTAATCTTCATCATATTTGACTTGAGTGTCTGGGTGGAAGCCCACAGCTGGGTTGCTATAAGGGAACTCTGTTTTGGCCTCTGTGCAACCAGTAAGATATTGTAGAAGCTATTTTGTGCTGGTTTGGTAAATTTAAGTATTGGAATATCCACCAGCTTTGGGGATTGTCTGCCCCATTCTTTGCCGTTTGCCCTAATTGAGTGTGGCCCCCTAGGACCCTGGTCACAGAAGAGCATATAAAAAACTCCTGCGGAGAAGATCTGCATATGATATAGCAGTAATCATTTCGTAACAAGGAAGTGAAAGGGCCCAGGGATGCTTTGCCTGTTGAAGCTTCATAAAAAGGGCTGAGGGACACTAACAGAAGAGCTGTTCTTACGGAAGGCTGAAGGCATGTACAGCCCCAATGCTTCACTACAAGGAAAGAAATGGTGCTGTATAAACCAAACATCCCATGCTGCTTTTTCCCCCCTTTCCAGTTGTCATAAATATAAAGGGAAGGGTAAACAACTTTACATCGCTCCTGGCCAGAGGAAAAACCTTTTCACCTGTAAAGGCTTAAGAAGTTAGGATAACCTCGCTGGCACCTGACCACAATGACCAATGAGGAGACAAGATACTTTCAAAGCTGCGGGGGGAAACAAAGGTTTTCTCTGTCTGTGTGATGCTTTTGCCGGGAACAGACCAGGAATGGAGTCTTAGAACTTAGTAAGTAATCTAGCTAGATATGCGTTAGATTATGTTTTGTTTAAATGGTTAATAAAATAATCTGTGCTGAATGGAATGTATATTCCTGTTTTTGTGTCTTTTTGTAACTTAAGGTTTTGCCTCGAGGGATTCTCTATGCTTTGAATCTGATTACCTTGTAAGGTATTTACCATCCTGATTTTACAGAGGTGATTCTTTTACTTTTTCTTCAATTAAAATTCTTCTTTTAAGAACCTGATTGCTTTTTCATTGTTCTTAAGATCCAAGGGTTTGGGTCTGTGTTCACCTATGCAAACTGGTAAGGATTTTTATCAAGCCTTCCCCAGGAAAGGGGGTGTAGGGTTTGGGAGGATTTTGGGGGGAAATAAGTTTCCAAGCGGGCTCTTTCCCTGTTATATATTTGTTAGATGCTTGGTGGTGGCAGCAATAAAGTCTAAGGGCAAAAGGTAAAATAGTTTGTACCTTGGGGAAGTTTTAACCTATGCTGCTAAAAATAAGCTTAGGGGGTTTTTCATGCTGGTCCCCACATCTATACCCTAGAGTTCAGAGTGGGGAAGGAACTTTGACACCAGTCTAATTAGGAACACTTTAATGCCAGGCAGTATGGAGACATTTGGAGACACACAACTTTTTCCCCACGATGCTGAAAACAGGGGTTGAAATCCTGCCTTAGCTTACAAGCTTTGGTGGTCCCTGCCTCCTGCCTCAGCCAGTCAGATCACAAACACACCATGCAAGCTGCACCTGTAGAAAGAAACTTCAGGATGGAAGGACAAGTGTGGCTGAGAGCCAGGAATTGAGGCACACTGGCAGCACTCTGGAGGGCAGAAGCCTGCTCTGCACTGGCTCCAGTAAGGATCTTGGAGTGCCAAATCCAAACACTATTTTGTATTTAAAGCAGAACTAAAATGGGTTTCCTCACTTTAATACTCAAATCTAGTTTCTAAGTTTGAAATAAGCAACCACTATTGGTTGACAACTGAATTTTTCATTTATTTTTAATATTCATTGTTGACAGCTCTCATAACTTTATCACGAGTCTCGCAATAAACAGCTTGTTTTCTTAAACCTCCAGCTTCTGGAGACATATGACCGTGAGAATCTCTCATTTAAAAAAAAAAAAAAAAAGGGAGGGGGGGGGGGCTTCTTGCCTTCACAGTCGTGGAGAAATCTTGAAAAGGTGACATAAAAGGCACATAAAAAAATAAACAACTCAGCATTATTTTTAACTCATAATTTTGGGAGGTGGATTCATGTTTTCCAACACTGGGTTTGCAATATTGAACCTCTGCAATGCGAAAGTGCTTCCTTCCTGGAATTTTGCTCGGACGCATTCAATATTGGGGCCGAGGGGTGTGGAGGAAGTGGGAGTGATGACAGGGTTCCTCTAACTGAACTAACTTAGTCCTCACACACTTCAAACAGGCACCCCAATTCGGACAGTGGTCACTTTTGAACATTTAAAAATTAAATACAAAGAGAGCTATTCCCCTTAATCATCAAAGCTGTCTTGCTCTCTGACATGAAAAGCTAACTGCTTGGATCCATCCTCTACTTCCCTTTTACAATACTACAGGAGTAGCTGTCTCTGTAATAGTGTTGCAAGATCCTTGCTTGACAACTAGGGCAGCAATTTCTCTCCCCCCTCCCACTTTGTCCTGCACCCTGCAGGTAATAAAGGAACATGTGTAACACTACAGCCCATATTCTTCATAGTGATATTATGATAAGATTATGACATAGTTGTGATGTATTTTATGCAAGATAAGTCATGTGAGGTGCCATTGGAAAAGTTATGATTTGCTGAATATGATTGTCCTATTTGTATGCATGTATCGTTTTATCTGAAGTTATGAATATTGACTATGTAGCTGTATTTCAAACGTAGTTACACCTGGGTAATGCCAACTAGACAAGCCATTTTCAGTCTAGATAGTGGGTGGGGAAGAGCCTATTCAGAGCAATGGGCCATTAGGAAAAAACAATAGGCTTTAGGAGAAGCTTATCTCCCACTTGGTGAGCCTTCCTGTGAAAGCTCCGAAGAGCCTGTGAGTGATGGCTGCTATGACTCTCTACAAGAATATGTGATGAGACCACATGTCTCTAGACTCCACCTTGGGATGTCAGTGATTTTCCACAGACCAGTCTGGGAACCAAGCTTTGGGAACAAAGGGTTCCCACCCTATGAAAAGGCAGGGACTGACATCATCTGTGGTTCTTCACTCCCCACACAAGAGAAACAAAGGCTGAACTGGACCCAGGCTAAAGGGATTTTTAGCCTGTGAAATGAAACACCTGGGGATTCCAAGCTGTAAAACAAGTGCAGCTTGCCCCATAAGAATCTGCAGCCTGCTTGTATCATCTTTTAAGGTGAAAATCTGCTATTCATATCCAATTTATTTAGTATATTAAGCTTAGTTTGCATTTTTTATTTGCTGGGTAATCTGCTTTGATCTGTCTGCTATCACTCATAATCACTTCAAATCTATCTTCTGTAATTAATAAACTTGTTTTTGCTTAATCTAAACCAGTGTGTGGGAATCATAACTCTGGGGCAAAAGGCTGTTACATATTCCTCCCCACATTGAGGGAGGAGATGAATTTTATGAACTTACTCTGTACAGTTCCCTATGCAGCACAAGATAGTATAATTTTGGGTTTATACTCCAGGCGGGGTGTGTGCCCAAGGAGCTGGGAGCAGCTTTCCCATGCAGGGACTGGTCAGAGAGCCTGCTTGTAACTGGATCTGGGTGTGTTCCTATCTGTGTGAATGCTGGTGAAAGTGCAGGCTGGAGGGCTTTGTAGCTTGTCACAGAAGTACAGTGTGAGAGGGAGCCCAGGCTGGTGGGTCAGAGGGCTTGGTGGTACCCCAGTTCCAGGTGGCACCCTGCGGGGAACCCATCACAACATGGAAGTAACCGCAGGAGGGGCACAGTTGAAAACTCAAACTGTCCAACCAAGAGCTTGAACCCTGTTTGCAGATGCAGCCTCTTATTCTGCTCAATGTCCTATAAAGTATTTGAAAGCATTAATTTTAAGAGGTTCCGAGTAAACACAAGTCATTGTCTTTCTTCCATCAAGCAGAATGATCATGCTTTAGACAGGATTCACAGCAAGCGCCTGCCTTCCACTCCCAGCTCTGCCACAAGTTTACACTAGATTTTCTCCTTAGCATTTCTAATCTTTGCTCATCTTGATGGGTGGTAGCAGCAGTGGGACCCCTAACGCAGGCAAGGCTCCAATACCTGCTTGCATTTTAGTGAAAAAACCCCAAACCTCTGGTCAACGCAGTTATACCGACATAACGCCCCTGTTAGACAGAGCCATGTTGACAGGAGGGCTTCTCCCATCAACATAGCTACGGCGTCTTAGGGAGGTGGATTAACTATATCAACAGGAGAAGCTCACCCGTCGGCATGGGAGCATCTTCACTGAAGGAGCACTGCTGCAGCATTTCAGGTGTAGACCTGTCCTAAAACTCGCATCAGCAGAGTCCTTTGGAAGGAGCTAGAAAAGTACGGAGCATGATTACTTTGTATGATTAAAGTTACTAACTATTCTTTCCCCTTAGAATCCGTTCATGTTTATTGTCCATGCATGAAACCAAACCCAAATCGGGTATCAACTCATGTAACTAGGCCATGTCTCCATACCACACCAGCTCCCAAGCAATGATGGAATGTCCCAAGGGCAAGGTCATCAGTGGCAAAACAAAGTCTCCAGGAAAGCCGGAATTGTCTTCTCTCCCTCCCCTGTCCACTCTCTGCCCATGCAATCATAAGCCACATGTAACCCAGCAATTGAGATGGGACTGGGCAAGGAGGATGATTTTCTTGACCTTTCCAAGAAATTTAAATCTTTAAAGAGATTAGAGATTACAGTGAAAACTTTAAAAAACTAAATAAAAGCAGCTTTAGATGAAGGTTCCTGGCTGGGAGAGCAAAGCGACTGTGCTATATATAGAGGTGGGTAGGGGGTGAGGAGGAGGATCATTGCTATGCAACTGGGAAACAAATAACAGAAGCTTCAAAAACAGTGTCATTAAATGCAAAACGAAGGTTTTTAAAGTTTTAATTGCCTTAGAAGCGTGAGTGGTTTGGGATGCATCATCTCCACATGCAACTGCATGGGTTCAGCACCCTTCCCAACTTCCATGGTAATCAAAGGGTGAAGCCTGGGGCCCGAGCAGACTACCAGAAATACATCCCTTGGGCCAAGACTAACTCATGTCATAAAAATGATGGGAAGGGTAACCACCTGTCTGTATACAGTACTATGAAATCCCTCCTGGCCAGAAGCACAAAAACCTCTTACCTATAAAGGGTCTGTGACTTTACTGACTTGAACTGGGACCATATAAAACATTGTTGCAACCAAGGTCCTATAGTGGCACCAAATCTTGTATAAAGGGGGTCAAATAAGGTGTCTAAGACAAGGTTATGGTTTGCTGGTTATGATTATGCTATCTGTGTGTGTATCATTTTTGTAGTTGAAGTTATGAACATGGACTCTGTACTGTCTGTAGTTCAAACTTGTGCTATGCTTCTGGGTGACACCCCAGACAAGTTGGTGTCAGCTCTGCCTAGCCTGCTTGATGGCCCATTAAGGACCATCAGCTATACAACTGACCCACTGAGAGAAGGCAGACATGCCTTGTGACTCAGCAAGGTATGCAGGGACATGCCTATGGACAGAACTCTGAGGTTTTTCCACACCATGTGATGGACAGCTTGTCTTTGGAACAAAGAAAGAAAGACCACATGGCAAGAGAATATAAAAAGCTGCTGCAGCTCCTCCATCTTGTCTTCAATCCTGCTTCTTACCTCTGGAGGGACTTTGCTACACTGAAGCTTTGAACGAAGGACTGAATGACCCATCCCAGCTGTGGATGTACCCCAGAGACACTTGATTTGAACCTGCAGTTTATTTTATCACTGCTGCAAGCCTGAACCAAGAACTTTGCCATTACTGTATGTAATTGATTCCATTTAACCAATTCTAGCTCTCATCTATATTTCTTTCCTTTTATGAATAAACCTTTAGATTTTAGATTCTAAAGGATTGGCAACAGCGTGATTTGTGGGTAAGATCTGATTTGCATATTGACCTGGGTCTAGGGCTTGATCCTTTGGGATCGAGAGAACCTCTTTTCTTTTACTGGGGAACTGGTTTTCATAACCATTTATCCCCATAACGAGTGGCACTGGTGGAGACACTGGGAAACTGGAGTATCTAAGGGAATTGCTTGTGTGACTTGTGGTTAGCCAGTGGGGTGAGACCAAAGTCTGCTCTGTTTGGTTGGTTTGGTTTGCCTTAGAGGTGGAAAAACCCCAGCCTTGGGCTGTAACTGCCCTGCTTTAAGCAATGTGTCCTGAACTGGCACTCTCAGTTGGGTCCCGCCAGAACCAGTATCGTTGCAGGGTTAAGAAGCTCAAGTAACCTGGCTAGCACCTGAGCAAAAGGATCAATAAGGGGACAAGATACTTTCAAATCTGGGGGGTGGGCTTTGTCTGTTCCCTGTGGCTTTTGCTGGAGACAGAACAAGAAAGCAAGCACTCAAACTCCTTAGTATTTAGCAAGGAAATGCATTAGATTATCTTTTGTTTTGTCTTGTGATTTTCTCTGTGCTGAGAGGAAGGTGTATTCCTGGTTTTTCTTTTTGTAACTTTAAGTTTTTGCCTAGAGGGAAATTATCTGTGTTTTGAATCTAATTGCCCTGTGAGATTATCTCCCATTCTGATTTCACAAAGGTGCTTCTTTTACCTTTTTTCTTTCTAATAAAGTTATGGGTTTTGTTTTATTTTTTTTTTAAGAATCTGACTGTTTTTTTAGTGTCCTAAAAAAACCCAAGGCTGGTCTGTGCTCATCTTGTTTATTCTCAAGCCTCCCCAGGAAAGGGGGGTGTAGGGATTCGGGGCATATCTTGGGGAATAGGACTCCAAGTGGTCCTTTTCCTGATTCTTTGTTAAATCACTTGGTGGTGGCAGCGTTTACCTAATCCAAGGTACAAGGGAGAATTTGTGCCTTGGGGAAGTTTTAACCTAAGCTGGTAGAAATAAGCTTTCATGCAGGTCCCCACATCTGTACCCTAAAGTCCAGAGGGGGGAGGGAACCCTGACACATGGTAAGCAAGGGGTGAAGCCCGGGGCCCTAGCAGTCTATCAGAAATACATCCCTCGGGCCAAGATTAACTCACGTTGAGCGACTGCTCCAAGCCAACATAAGCAATTTCACACTGTAAAAACAAACAGCGCTTGGAATCAGAAAGTCTCTGTGGAAGCCCTGCAAAGAGCAGGCAGTGAAGCTCTTTGACTGGCATTGGGGAAGTCAGGAAAATGGGTTTTGGCTGCAGAACCAGAGGCTTTCCAGCCCCACTAAAGCCTGTACAGCATTCTTCACTGGCAGAGATGTCAGAATTCCCCCTGTCCAGGTCCAGTCATGCTGGGCACAAGCTTAAATACACTGGTTAAAGCTACCTGATTCAGAATGCCCCCGATTTTTCTGGCCCGGTTGATGGAGAGACAAAAATCAACTCTTCTGGCAATGCAGAGACATGCCTGGCTCTTCACCAGATGCCACTGTTCTCAAAAATCAGGTCAGCCAGAAGAAAATTATGTCTGACAGTTTAAAGGAGCTAGGAACTCAAAAGCCTCCTAAAGTTGCCTTTTCAGCTGGCTTGTTATTTAAAATGGTATTAGTTACAAAAAACCCAGGTTCAGCTGCCATGAAACAGGGCAGATTTTAAATCTTCCAGTGAGCAGCTTCGCCTCAGCACCCGGCTGGAATCACAGAATCAGGGGCACAGCATTAGGCAAAGGTGGTGGAAAAGGAAGGATCCATTGCAAGATTCTGTTATTATTTCTGCTAAAAAGAAACCAAGGAAGGCACTGCTAATGATGCCAAACTGGCCAGTTACAGGCCTGTATGTACATTTGACTGATTCCTGTAACCTAAGGGGAAAAAGCACCTAACACATACACACAGTATTTCTATCTTTCCTGTTACAAAGAGTTGCAGTTGGTTGCTCAATAAACTATATGTAATACCCAAGAGGACAACGGGAAGTGAAAGCTTTTCAGCCCTTAAGCCTGCCTTCCCTTATACACAGAATGGAAGGAGGATGCGGAAACCAGTAGCAGCGAGGAGAGCTTGAACAATAGGTCAGAGGGCAGAGCAGCACTGAAAGCTTCCACTGAGCTGAGCACTTTGGAGGCACCCATTAGCCAGGCTGGTCCACAACTGCTATTCATTAGAACCCAAGCCATATCTTTGCAGTGACTTTCAGAAGAGACCATGCAGTAAATGCAGTGCAAGAAGGATCTCCTTTCCAATGCCCCCCCCCCTTTGTTATCGGGCACTGGCACTGGGTGGGGTCACAAGGGATGGGCACCACTCAGAGGTAACAACCCCCATCCATAGGAATGTGAACTGTGCTACAATTAACTGAGATTCTAGGCTATTTGGAGGACGATTTTTAAATATTCAAAGGAGTGAGTCACTTTTGTTTCCATTCAATCATTTTTATTTACTGAGATGGTTTAGAGGATAACTCTTGCTTTGATCAGCAAACAACAAGAACTACAATGGAAAATGCACAGGACACAAGTTTGCTTTTTCTTTTGTTTCATTATAAACGTGTGCAGATGGCAGCCTTGCTATGAGGAATTAGACATGCAAATCCCATTCTTGTGTTTTCAGGCAGATCTAGGAGACTAATCCGCATGCAGCTGTACTGAATCGGAGCTTCATTTCAAGTGTCTAGGGCAGTGGTCCCCAAACTGTGGGGCACGCTCCCCTAGGAGAATGCAGAGGAATGTTCATGGGGGCATGGCAGGGCCCAGGCCAGCCCCCATGGGGGCAGGGAGAGAGTGCCACCCAGCCCCATTCTGCCCCCAGCCACGGCTTGGGCCCTGGCCACGGCCCCGTTCCCAACCACAGCCCCAACCCCGCTCCCAACCAAAGTTCGGGGGGGGGGGGGAGGAGAGAGAAGAGGGGCAGCTCCATTACACTTAATTGGGGGGGAGGGGGACAGAAAAGGTTTGGGGACCACTAGTCTATGGACATTTAGAAAGGAGGAGTCTAGCAGAGGTCAGAACTGCTGAAAGCCTTACAGAAATCCAAAAGGTGCTTTCTTCTTTTCAAAGACAAACCCTATTTGCTAGACACACACACACACACACACACACACACACGTGTTCCATTTATTCAGTCAACACAATGGCTAGTCACTATGAGACCAGTTCATCCCAATGAGACTAGCACATGTAAATGGCCTTCCCCAAACCCACCAGAGCAGAAAGAAGGACAAATCCCTCAGCCTGCTGAGATTCTCACTGCTCACAAGCCAGAGCCAGGGACATCCGCAAGCATCTCTATCCTCTAGAGACTGCACTGTTTGTGAGCCAGCAGAAGTGCGCCTGACCTCAGCATTCAGCTCATGTTCAGTAGCGGCAGGGAAGGCTGCTGGAAACACCGGCGAGGTGCCAGGGCAGGGATATGGCTGGCATCACCTATGGGAGGAAGCATGGGTGAGTGATTAGAGCACAGGACTCAGCAAGGAGTCCGGGGTTCTATTATCCTCTCTGCCACAAACTCATTCTATAGTATATACACTGTACTATGGTGAGGGATGCCCTAGAAATACTTAAGATAGATGAATACTTGGACAAATCGAACTCCAAAAGCACTGGTTTACCCAATTTACCATAATCCCTGCCTCTGAGGCATTGGGAAGAAACTATATAAATGCAGAAGCAGCCACTGAACAGGAACAGCATTGACAGAGCTTTCAAGGAAACCTTCCTAGGCTAATCTGATGAAAAAGATTTATAGCCATAACACACTTCAGTGCACTTTACACCCATTAACTAACCCCTGCAACACCCCTGTGAGGTAGGCCAGTATTATCCCATTTTACTGATGGAGAAAAAAAAAACAGAGACACAGAAGCTAAGTGAGCTGGACACAGTCATATGAACCAATGAGAGATTTGGGAATGGAACCTGGAATGCCCAGCTCCTGGTCTGCTGCTCTGACCTCCACAGACCATGCTTCACCAATGGAATCCATGGAGGAATAAACGGGTACATTTTAAAAAAGGAAAGGGATCCCTATATAGTTACATACCCACGAACACATACATGTCAGCTTGTTTATTTTAAAAGATTACATTTCTATGTTTTAAAGAAGGAGCTAAAATATGGAGCGAGGAAAGTTTCTGGACTCTGAGAAGGGGGCTGGAAGTAGAGGAATCCAATGCACAATGGACTGTTTGACCCTCCAAGTATTTATTATTGCCTGTTGTAAACTAACAAGTCTAAGCCTTACTGGCTCTGTCAAGGCTGATTATCTGGCTGTGTAAAACCCTTTAGAGACTTGCAAACAGCTCATACACACTACCAAAGCCCTCACTAAAATCCCCACTCAGCTGTTCCCCTTTTCATTCCTAGAGACTCACTACAAGACCCAAAAAATGTACAAACAGAGCAGCTGGAAAATCTAATGGGACAGGCTGCAATGTACTTCTTTGAATGTCTTAATAGCTATCATCTTGGCAAAGAGACGAGAACCCATCAACGGAAAATCATACACTTGCAAATAAAACTGGGTCCAATTTTCATCAGCCATCCCAAGACCTCCACTCTACCAGTGCCCCCAATAATAGGCCTGTAGCCACTATAACCCTTACAAAAACAATACATTACAGTCCTGACTCAACACAACACTGCAACATCTGGAACACTGGAGTTGTTACTGCATTAAAAGGACAAATTTTAAAACTGTTACTGCAGTTCTTTCGCATTAAAAGGACAAATTTATCCAATGTAGACGGCAAGACCTAATGGGGTGACCGGCTTCTCCCTTTGCAAAAGAAGAAATCCCTGCTTCTTCTGAGGACATCACATAGCCTCAACTGGACCATAGTGCCAGAAGAATGTCATGAAGTCATTCAAGGTCCAAGCTATTTACTAATGGTACTTATATGGCCCCCCTCACTGTAGTATTTGAAGACCTCACAATCTTTACTGCATGTATCCTCAACCCTGCTGTGAGATAGGGAAGTGCTATTATTGCCATTTTACAGATGGAGAACCGAGGAACAAAGAGGTTAAATGACATGCCCAAGGTCTCACACAGGAAGTCTGCCACATAGCAGGAGATTGAACGCAGGTCTCCAAGTCCTAGGTGCATGCCCTAGCCATTGGCCCATCCTTCTTCAGATTATTATGTATTGTTTGTATTAACCTAGTGCTTTGGTGCCCCTGTCAGGGACCACGACCCCATTGTGCGAGGTGCTGTACAAACACAGAACAAGACAACTGTAATCCTCCTTCCTGAGTCATTACACTGGTCCATGTTGTGACAAGAAGTTGATATGGGGTGGGCTGAGGGGGACAATGGATTAAGCCATTAACAAGGCGTGATGGTGGACAGGGAACTGCTAATGGAAACTGGACACACAGAACGCATCCACAAAGACTGGCTAGCTTTCTGTGGCAACTTAGGGAAGCTGAACTCTTTACCGCTACCTCTGAAGCCCAAGCCAGTGCTGGCTGAAGCCTGCACAATGGCCTGGATATCACCACCATGCACTGCACTGGCATAGGAGCCCTTTCGCAATCGATGAAATCCCCCATCATTTAAGAAGTAAAGTTATTACAGTTCTCTCCCCCCCGCCTCCATTTTATTGCTGTCCAAAATACACTCAGGATTAAATCCCTTGGGATTAGTCACTCCTCTGCCCCAAATCCCATCAGAACAACCTTCCTAGCCACATACACATTCAAACATCCATCCCCACTCCCCTCCCTTCTTGTGCTCCTAAGTGAATTGCAATGGCGGTTCAGAATCCTGTGCAGTGTCTGGGATGTATTATGCTTATTGCTGCCCCTGAAGAGGTGGACTGTAAGCCTGAGTGCCCACAGGGCTGGAGTTCTGGGACAGGGTGTGTTTAAGCTAGGGGGAAGTCTGAGGGGTCAGCACTGGTCCTAGGGTGGGCAGTTGGACCATGGGGGTTGCAGATCCCCTGCTTAGCACCAAGAGCCCCACTGAACACATCCTGGCCTATACTGAATGGTCTCTCCTGTTTGATTTCCCCCACATGCTCTCAACTATACGCTGCCTACAAGGCTGGAGAGGAGACGAAGAATTTTCCCTATGGAGGGCTCATCTACTGTTTCAGGGGATCACAGGGTATAGTCTTGCTGGTCTAGATAGGGCCATGCTGTCATAGTCATGTTACCAAGCCCTGCTGCACTGTATGGTTCTGTAAGGGCCAGAAAGAGGGTTAACCACAACTGAAAGGAATCTCTTCTCCTTGGCCCTGAACTGGAGGGCAAAAAAAGCACCCGAGGTGCTGAGGAATCCTTGATAGAAACACAGTTCTGTGCCCTGAAGAACGCTGAGGAAGTGGGAGTGAAAAAAGGGGAAGGACATTGTTCAGAAAACAGCAAGCTAAATGTGAATGTTTTACAAGTGTTTTCCATTAGATTTTTAAACACGAATCACAATATTGGAACCAGCCCCTTCATGCCAAATGCAAATAATCTGAACCAAATGTGGATTAAGTACAGCTCTCCCCCATCAAAGGCTGCAAATGATTCCACAGGAGAGAAAGGTGAAGAAAGGAATTGAAAATCCCACTCTGTAACCTATATTAATAGCTACCTGATTCAGCAGCCATCCGACACCCAAAACACAGAGAAGGGAAGGTAGCAAACACGCCCACAGACTGGTAAGTAGAACAGGCCCTGTACTGAGGGGAAGGAGCAGGTACAGTGGTTCAAAGCTGCTGAGGGTGCTTATAGGTCCTGCTGCCTCCCCTCAACCCTGTGTGTGTCCATCTCCTCCACAGACAGATCTGCTGGGCTCCTAGCAACTTCGCTACAACAAAGGCATTGGCTAAGATGAACTAAGGCTTTCAACATTTCGCTGCACTGGTGTTTTATTTCCCCTGCATTACCCCTGCCAGCTGAATCTCCACCAGCTCCAAAACAAGGAAGGAGAGACTTTATTGATAGCTCTGTGCCAGAGACTTCAAGGCTCAGAGCTGGATTAGAGAACACTCTGCTGCATAATTCTCCACCGTCAGGGGTTGTCATCTAGGAATGATGGTCTTGTGATGGAAGTACTTTGAAACTAATAGACAAGAGATCTCAGTTCTATTCCTAGTTCTGCCACTGCAAAGTAAGAATATGGACAAATCGCTTAATTTTACTTTGCCTCAGTTTCCCCATTTGCAAGAAAGGGATCATATTTTTTTACCTACTTCACGGGGGGGAGGGGGGAAGGGGAAGAGAGGGGTCTCTAAAGCTAGAATCATTTGTGTTCGCAAAATGTTTTGAGATCACCACACAGCAGGCACTACGCAAGTACCATCCAACCTCACCTGTCCAAGCTGATGGGCATGAACCAAACCTGAAGTTAAAGTAATCAGATATGATGCATCAAATATTCCCTGGACAAGGCTGTTCCATTCAGACTTCAGTAGCAGTCACTGAACTGTTTTAACATAACAGCACAGTTCATAGATCAAGAAACTGAATAGAAGGGGATTTTCCCTGGGAGGAAGAGTATTTTAAACACACTGGTCTTAAACATGAAGTTCAGACCTTTAAAGTGGTACCAACCATAGCTTCTTCTTAGAATTCTTAAGTTACAGGACACCTCTTGGCCTGAAGGATCCCTGAGCACTGCTTATAAATTAAACAAGCCACACACTGTTCACCACTGAATTAGACACTTCTCAAGTTATGTTCTTGAGCAGTATTTTGCTTAACACTTAAAACAAAAAGTGAACAATACTGTACCCATCTGAAACTGGATGGGGAGTTCCATACCCTGCATTTGGAAAGCTATAAAACAGAGGTATTGATGGGGGGGGGGGGGGGGGAATGGATGGACATACCATTTGTTCTACTGAAACATAATTTTTATAGAGGTAGGAACTCCAGTTACAGACCAGGACTCAATGGTATGAGACGTACAAACAGAACAAAAAAAAAAAAGACAGCCTTAAACAGTTTAAAATTGAAGGAGAATTTGTTGGAGGGAGGGAGGGAGGGAGGAGAGAGCGCACGAGCAAGCAGGAAAGTGATATTTTGCTATGGGGCAGTGGGAGGAACTGTCCCTCCTAGATAAAAACAACACTATGGTCTTATAGTGCACGGCACGGTCCTACAAGAGGGTACCAGAGTCCTTCTGATGGGGTATTGTGGAGAAAGCTATAAACAGGAGCAAGACAAATCGTTTGTTGATCACAATGCTGTGACAGTATTACCAAAGGGCATTCAGGCGTTTGCCTGCATACTTGTACCTCATCTTCCTTTTCCTGCTGATGCAAAGTCTGAAAAGCAAGTCTGAGCAAACAGCCTTAATTTTGTGGCAATTCTGTAGAGTGAATAGCTGAGGTGGTTGGCCTAGAAAGGATCCTGAGCATCAAAGAAGTAGATCAGAGGTGCTGGAAGGAGCAACGGAAAATAGCTGCTTACGAGCTTTTCCTCTTCCCTGCATCATAACTGTTTTGTGAAAGCCTTAACTTTCCAGCAGTTTCCCTTGCTGAGCTCAAAGATGCAACTTGGAAATTCTCATGACGTCTTCCCTTTGTTCTCTTTGACCCGGCAACTCGAAAGGGAGACTGTAATCCTTGCCGTTCTCTTCTTTAAACCTCATTACTTAATTCCCAGGACTCAAGGGGGCGGGGGGGCGGGGGGAAGAAGCAGAGGGATACATCATTAGGCACTTCAGCACATCTGAGCTATAAAGCATAAAGCATAGAGCGGGGCTTTCACAGGCCACGGTCAAGATGAGGGCCAGAATCTGAATTACTCCCCCAGCCCTTCTCTCTAGTTGTTAAGTCCATGTAATTCTTTCCTTTACAATTACAAAGCCCAGGCCGCTTTCAGAAAGAAATCTTCGCCACCAAATGGAGGCACTCTTGAGCAATCCTCAAGGGTCCCAACGTGAGGAGGCAGAAGTGTTGTTTATGGCAAGCGCTGGTAAACAGGGATTCTCACACAAACTGAGAGGAGCCAAAAAGAACAGTGAGCAGGCCAACAGGGGCCAACTTCCTGCTGGAGTGAACTGAGCTGCCTTACTTGGGTACAAAATCGAGGACTCGGGAGTAGGAGGAAATCTACCCTACTGTTCTCAAAACATACTGGAGGGCCCACAGCTTGGATACAACCTGGTCCCATTGGCCTTAACTCGGCCCTGTGACCAAACACACACCATCTTAAAAAGGGGCTGAGAGTATTTCTCCTGTGGAAGCTGGCTGTCCAAATGCCTAACAGACAACTGGCGGCTGCTTCTTTTCTAGACTGGATCTCTGCCACACACTCCCTCCCCCCACTATGTAGCCACCCTCCCACCACCTTGTCTGGTCTTAGCATCGGAGCTTTTCTAAGCAGCTGCTTTCTCCTGCTCCATCTCATTTTATGGCCCAGAGGTAATCTCTCCTGGGAAGGAGATTTTCCCCCACTCCCTTCCCTTCCTCCAGCTGGACTCCCAACTGCCAGGGCTAGTAGTACTTTAAGAGAAGCTTTCTTTGTTCTCCTTTACAGGCCTGTGCCCATCTGGGCCCCCTACAGGGTTCCAGATTTTCATGCTGAGCTTCAGCAAAGCCCTTCTGCCACCCCTCCTCAAACTACACCTATAAGGAAGGTAGTTGCTCTCCTTACCTCTTGCTGCCCATTCAATTGAGCTAATGCTCACTGAAGTAGCTCTGGCTGGCTGATAAAAGCCCACGAAGCTAAGAAGGGCATCACAAGTGCACGTCACTTGTAAGCAGCACCCCATTCACACCTTTGAGTTTTGCCACCTACAGTATTCAGTTCTTTCCTACCTTGTGGTTGGGCCTCGGTAATTTGAGCTTATGCTCAAATAAATTTGTTAGTCTCTAAGGTGCCACAAGTACTCCTTTTCTTTTTGCGAATACAGACTAACACGGCTGCTACTCTGAAACCGGTAATAGTGTTGCCACCTTTCTAACCGTTGATAACTGGACCCTCGAGGTTCTGCCTCCACCCCATCTCTTCCAAGGTCCCGCCCCTGCCCTGCCTTCTTCCCCGCCCCTGTAGCTCACTCCTCTGTCCCTAACACTCCCTCTCTCCCCAGTCGCTCGCTGAATGCCAAGCCCAGCCTGGAGCTTTAGGATTCTGGCTTTACTTACAGACTAGTTCTCTGAGGAGGAGGGGAAGCAATTGCTTATGTCTCCGCCAGTGGGGGAAGATTAATCCGACTAGTAGCTACAGATCATACACTGTTATAATCAGACAACTAAACAGCTTGAAGTTACAGCCGTGCTTTTAAAATCAGCAATACACTGCCACTGAAGTCTCAGCAAGTAACTTGATTACCTAATATCCAGGGCGTTTCAATTCATGGTCAAAAAGCATAGGGGGAAAAAGGAGTTGGGGGGGGGGTGTCTGTGGTCAAATGCACTGGAGCTTCCCCATGCAAAGCTATTCTTTAATGACTAGCTATGCACTGACCACATGTTCAGAGCTACACAGTGCTCAAAAGACTACGGCTGTCCCGACACAGAGGAGCTTATGATCCAAGACAGAAAGTCAGGCTAGAGAAGACAGGAAGTTCTGAGGAATCCACAGCTGGGAAGGACTTAGTGGGTTTGACAAGCCATAGGAAGAATTTAGCTAAATGAAGCAGATTAACTGATGGAGTGTAAATATTCTGCTTTGCAGGAGTGAAGTCAGGGGAACTTTGACCCAATGAAGCAATTCATATAGGAATCTGGTATCCATAGCCCCCTGCCTAAATCAGTGTTTATAAACACAGATGAATCTACACTAATTGGCAATAATACAGGCAAGGGGCTCTCAGGGCTGGACCAGTAAAGTCAATGTTAAGGATTGAATCAGAGTCATTAAATACAGGGTCTGCTTTGGGGATTTAAAAATAAATCCAAACCCTTTCTTTGGACTCCCGAGCACAGCTAAAGCAAGAAGTTATTAGTAGTTTCAATGAACCCATGCTCATCTAGGTGAGAGTGAGTGCAGCTCAGATATTAACCCCAAGATACTTTGATACATAATTAGCAACAAATTGTTTTATTTAATAACTCCTCATCCAGGCCTTCTGAGTGCATCGGGATTTTTAGTGCTGCAGTGAAACTGTTGCCAAGAGCTGCCTTCTATTCATCATCTTGATAAAAATACCAAAAACAGAGAGAATGTCTCCAACAATCTCCGATGGGAATTTCTCTCACTGCAGCACATATGCACATGCAGAATTGTTGTTTTTTTTTTTGTTTTTTTTTTAAAAGGCTGCATAGGGAATATACATATGTAAAGGTGGAGGCTTAGCATTAAAACGTACCAAATGGAAAATAAACAGCATTCGGTTCGAAGAAACTCCATGGCACTTCATTAATACTTTTTATCATGGTAGATGGTGCAGTAAAAGACAAATACAGCAGCTCTCTTCCCCAAAGAGCTTAAAACTTTTTCTGTGTCTGCCTCTTAAGACAGGACATCCTGGGGAACCCAGAAGCTCAATAATTTCCTATTTCACTGGGGAAGGGAGGGGAGTTGGGAGAAGGATAGTCAGATTGCTTTTTGTTTGTGGGGTTTGGGTTTTTTTGTTTGTTTGTTTTTTAAACATAGCCAGTCTTGAAGAGGGACTTGAATGAAGAAAGGAATATTACTAAGCAAACTGTATGGGCAGGTATGTGCATGGGGGCACAGACACACTGAGTCAAGCAAGGCGAGAAGAGAAAAGAGAAGAGAAATTGGGCTTCCAGGTTTGTGTCTTTGGTAGAGACAAGAAGCAAGGAGATAGATCCTAGATGTAGCGCAGGCATAGGAAGAGCCAAGCAGGCTCTTAAAGGCAAAGAGAAGGAATTCCCAGACATGGAACAGATATGCCTTACTTTCCCTGTATATAACCTGGGGAAGATTAGACAAGGTTGGAGAGTCAATCTGACACTCCAGTGCAAATTCTGAAAAGGCATGTAGCTTAGTACAACCTTTAGCTCGGTTGAACAGTAGGTCAAGTCCAATGGTTTGAGTTCAAAGGTCAAGCCAGTGAGCTATTTGATGTGACCCTCATACATTAAGAGCACAGAATTGTAGATGGTAGGTTTTGTGGTCAGAATGGGTATTTTATTGTGCCAACATTTTATTTTAAGATAAATATTAGTAAATCTAAAGGAAGTTACACACAGCTGAACACCAATTCTGCATTGGCTAATCTGACAGGTCTTTTCCAACTCTACCTTTTATGAGCCTGCTTAAAAGTCTCTCCTGTGTCAGTTAAAAATATAATTTAAAGAGAGAACTAAGCTCTCCTTTGCCAGAACATGACTATTTATATTTTTAAAAGGTTTGGATACGTGTATTTATATTGGCTGAAGAATCTTTTTTAAAAAAATAAACAAGTGTCACAAATATGCATACTGGCCTAAAAACTGATGTAATCAAGGTCTGAAGTTGAATTTTAACAGTAAAGTTTAAAAGGCCATATTTTACTGGGAAATAGAAACAGAATAGCCATGTGAGGTAATTGGCAGAAATGCAGAATGTTACTATAGAAACCTCTTCAACATATTGGCCTCACTTTTACAGTAGAATCACATTTATTCACACTGAAGACTTACTTACTTGATAATGCACAAAATTCAAACGGACAAAAACTACAGCAGAGATGCTACCGCACAACATGTTCTTTGGTCATTTGGCAAGTCTAGTTTACTCTTGTTTAGGAAGGGCATCTCTTAATAAGTGTTCTGTAATAGATTTTATAAACGCAATGAGAGAGCAACAAAGGAACTCACATACAGTATCTGTTTTTACACACAAAATGGAAGAACCTACCAATCTGTGCAGGTGAGAGGTTATGTGATGTGCAAATTAGAAGGGTTTCTAAAAATCCAGCTTCAATTTACTACTCCCAAGTTAAATCAAAGTAAACAACAGTTAAGCCACTTTAAGTGCCTCTACACAACAGATTTTCACCCCTAATACATCAATCTTGTTAAGCTAGTGCACTTTTCTAGTATGAAGGCCTAAGCTACAAATGCATGACGGAAATACTTCTATTCCCTTCTTGCCAGGACAAAAGGCCCTCTTAATCTCTTTACATTGTATAGAGACAAATATACTTAGTCTGACCCTGATTTTTTGCATTTGATGCATTTTTTTTTGCATTTTCAAGGGATTCTGCAAGATCATGGACAAAAGAGGACCTAATCTGTTTCGGATAGCAGGGAGTTGCAAACAAAGACTGCAGAGACAGAGAGTATAAGTAAAATATAAATCAAATGTTACTATTGGTCAAAGTCATTTTTCCGTCTGCATGTCAAACCATGACAGCAAGGCTACAGTGCAGAGCTGGGGCGGGTAGACTGGAAAGAGGAGGAGTGGCAGGGGGCGTCATGTAAAGGATGCATGAATGTTTATTTTCATCTTCTTGCCTTTGGAGCAGGTCAGTCAGGCAAGGACAAGAAAACGCCATGAGAAAAGGGTGACTGTTCTGCCTCTGTTGACACAGAGCCTGCCAATATTGGTATTTATTCTTTCGGACCAACAAGCTTTACCAGAAGAAACACTTCTGGGTGCCTACATTAATAGGCTTCAAAATACAAAATGGGTGAGGGGAAAGAAAAGAGGGGAGGGAGACAAGGTTAAGTGACAGGTTTCAGAGTAACAGCCGTGTTAGTCTGTATTCGCAAAAAGAAAAGGAGCACTTGTGGCACCTTAGAGACTAACCAATTTATTTGAGCATGAGCTTTCGTGAGCTACAGCTCACTTCATCAGATGCATACCGTGGAAACTGCAGAAGACATTATATACACACAGAGACCATGAAACAATACCTCCTCCCACCCCACTGTCCTGCTGGTAATAGCTTATCTAAAGTGATCATCAAGTTGGGGTTAAGTGAGAGTCAAAAAGGGATGCAAGGTCTTACACCTCTTGTAGTGGCTCTTACAGAGACCCAAGCATCTCTGTCTGCTACATAAACTGGAGCCTCTACAGCCAGATGCCACCTATAGAGACATACTGACAGTCCCAAACACCACAAGCTGAGGAATGAGCCATTGGGCAAAGGGAATAGAAAAAGAATCTGATGCTAATTGGGAGGAAGACAATACAGATTTGTATTCAGATGAAACGAACTTCTACAGAAACAGACACGAAATGAACACAGACACTCAGCATTAACTCTATAGAGCTCTCAAACTGCCCCGGTTAAGGAGCCATATACTCCTGTCTGTCTCAAGCTCGGGAGTCCACATCCTGTCTAAGTTCCTGTTCGTACTGGTCCTAGAGCTACTATATAGAAGTTGAACCTATAGCACTGAGGCCCAGTCCTCAAAAGGTGTGGAATGCCCTAGACCAGTGGTTCTCAAACTAGGGGCACCGCTTGTTTAGGGAAAGCCCCTGGCAGGCCGGGCCAGTTTGTTTACCTGCCGCCTCCGCAGGTTCAGCTGATCGCGGCTCCCACTGGCCGCGGTTCTCGACTCCAGGCCAATGCGGGCTGCGGGAAGCGGCGCGGGCCGAGGGATGTGCTGGTCACCCTTCCCGCAGCCCCCATTGGCCTGGAGCGGCAAACCGCAGCCAGTGGGAGCCGCGATCGGCCGAACCTGCGGACGCGGCAGGTAAACAAACCAGCCCAGCCTGCCAAGGGCTTTCCCTGAACAAGCGGCGCCCCTAGTTTGAGAACCACTGCCCTAGACTCTCACTGAACTTACTTTCTTACCCTCTGTAGGATGGACAGACAGTGCAAGGGGACAATAAAATGCATGAGCAGGTTTAAGATTCCATAACATCTCCTGGGAGGGCAGTGGTGACACGTGTTAAGAAAAAGCCACAGAACTTCCTGAGAGTCATTGCATGACCCAAGCTGTGCACATGCAGAGCACGACCAGCTGGCAAGTTGCAAATAAATCTGGCACTCACCAGAAAGATAAGTGGGTCACACACTATATACCTGTGCTGAGAGAAGACTCCTGCTTACAGCAAATGAGACTTTTGCCAACAAGAGCTTAGGAAGTCTGGTGTCCCTGGTACCAGTACAACTCTGCTAGCCTGTGTGCATCTCCATTCCCCTCTACAGGAGAGGATGTCAGCTTTTGGTGGAGTTTATATGCTACAGATAATGGATTCTCTTTCTCCCCCCTCAGCTTAGGTGGTAGGGGCTTGTGTTTCCCTGGAACAAGATGTCCCAAGTTCCATTAGTGATATCACATATGTGGCATCTCCCTGTCAGCTAAATATGCAGATAGGGATTGGTTTCATTACACACATTCATAAATTACAGAATTAATGGTCAGATTAAATATAGTTTATCGAGACCACAGTCCTATTGGGTTTGGTTATGACGTTTCTATGTGGCTACAGCCATTTCTATATGTAATTCTTGCAGTTTTACCAAGAGATCTTGCTCCTAGATCTGAATGAGGCCGGCTAGTCCATCACAAGCCCTGTCTGGTGTTGGGAGTTCATTTCCCTCTATCTTCACCTAAGAGCTCCAGCAGCACAAAGGAAATCAGTGTTCAGAAAGCCAAATAGCACTTATGAGGCGTTCCTTCCCCAAGAGTTCAGTTCATCTGGAGGGAAGATGGTGTATAAAGCTGAAGAGACTCACCAAGAACCCTCCACCCTCACAGAGAAAAGAGGAGAGGCAATCACTGCCCAGATAGTCTTTCTGAACCGTTGTCCAATACCTGCATTTGAGCAAGGATGCAATGTCTCATGCTTAAAAAAAAAAAAAAAAAAAATCTAACCCATTTTTTTTTTTTAAAGCATTCTTGGTTAAGTATGGTGTCCTGAAAAGACATCTTAATTTCATTTAAACACAGCAGGGCTCTGCTAGGACGCAAGGACTGTCCCACCTGTAATGTACCCTCATTTATCCCCCTCACGTCCCCAGAACACAATTTTTATTCCACAATTTGTTTCTTAAGGAAAGCTAAGCTCAGACACATTGGGTAAAGAGTAGGAATTGTGGTGAAAATGGAAGCTTCCCAAATGGACTGAGGCACAAGAAAAATGAAGTGAGCTGCCTGCCCAAGACAGCATGATGAGTTAGTGCTCAACTGGAATAAGAACCAGGATTTGCCTTGGTTCCTAGTCAGTCTTTTGCCCTAGCCAGAGCATGTTGTACTGTGTTTTGGACAATGAATCATCAAATGTCTTATTTCACACACAAAAAGGATTAAATGTGACAAAATGTTTGCCAGAGGGACAGAAAATCTATTATAGGATGAATAGAACTATTGCCTGGGTTCAAATAGCAGATCAGAACTGAGTAACCCACAAGACATGACTCATTTCCCTGACATTTTAAGAGACAAAATTCTATACTTCCCAAAAACAACAAACTTGCTAAGTCCTAGAGAGTGATCTCCTTGTGCAGCAAGAGCTGGGAACCAAGATTTCTGGGTTGTATTCCCAACTCTGACACCTTGGGCCCATAGCTCCTCTGTGCACCACCCTCCATTTAACCATCCGCAACGTGCTGAAAGGCCTTGGTATTTTTTGTAAATCCCTGTGAGATGTTTGGATGAAATGCACTGTAGAGCCACAAAATGAACTCAGAAAAATTGTCAGATTCTTTATTGTTTGAGAAAAACTTCCGTAAAGAGAGGATGATTTCCTTTTGTTAGCAAATGAGCCTGTGCTCACAGAAACTTAATCTCCCATGCAGCAGTGGGTAGAAAGGAGGCTGCAGCTCAGCAGCAGACTCCACATTTAAAATAGAGTGTGCTCAAAATCTATGAGAGAAACACAAGCAGAAGCCAGAGAGATACATTTTTCATTGAGCTGAGAGTCATTTTGAAGCTCAGGGCTGCTTTCGCAGGAGACAGGTATGGAATAGAAGTTTATAAGAATGAAACGTGAACTGAAACAGACCACCCTCCCCATCCCCCACACACATGCATGTTAAGCTTATTTACTACAAAAAGAAAAGGAGTACTTGTGGCACCTTAGAGACTAACCAATTTATTTGAGCATGAGCTTTCGTGAGCTACAGCTCACTTCATCGGATGCATACCGTGGAAACTGCAGCAGACTTTATATACACACAGAGAATATGAAACAATTGATGATGGTTGATGATCATTTTAGATAAGCTATTACCAGCAGGACAGTGGGGTGGGAGGAGGTATTGTTTCATATTCTCTGTGTGTATATAAAGTCTGCTGCAGTTTCCACGGTATGCATCCGATGAAGTGAGCTGTAGCTCACGAAAGCTCATGCTCAAATAAATTGGTTAGTCTCTAAGGTGCCACAAGTACTCCTTTTCTTTTTGCGAATACAGACTAACACGGCTGTTACTCTGAAACCTGTCATTATTTACTACAGTCTCTCTCCCCACACCTTAGGGAGAGTCGGCAGCAATTCCACCAGTATGGGCAGGAAGAGGGAGAACTGAAGATTCCTCTTCATTCTGCCTCTTGCCTTCTTTTCACTTTCTGACAAGACCCCAGTAAGCTGACTACTGAGAACACGCAGGATCAGTTTAGCTGCTGAAGGATGCTGTCTGTGAGGAAGGAAGGAAACCTTTTCTCAGGATTCAGGAACCAAAGCTTGGAACCAAAGCAGGGGCCATTTGCAATTAACAGCTAATGAAAGCTAGCAACTCCTTGTTTGCAAGTGACATTACACAATCAGTTAAACCTGCACGTAATTTACAGACCCAGAAATGAATGAATTGTTTCATTCTTCCATGTAAAGCTGTAAATGCCACAGCAAACTTGAAAAAGTCATCCTTGGCCCATTTTATGAGTTATTGAAATTAACTTTTGGTTAATTTATGGTTTTAGACTATTTTGTTTCAATCATGTAAATGGCATACAGGCCAGATTTTCAGATTGCAGTTGCAATGGTGCACATATGTGCATGCACATGCAATCATGGTAACAGTGCATTCAAAGACCCAACTGTCTCAGCTGCACAGAAAGAAATATTAAGCTATGCATACAACTATGTTCACTGCATATACAAGTTAGGTATTTGCTATTGGCTAAACATTTTTGTGTGTGCAGCTCTGACAATTTGGTCCTTGGTCTATATTTTATTAAGTGCTCAGTATGGACAGGTACTAAATAAACCAATTTTAAAGCAAGCAAGCGGCATTTTCTCCTTTTGGCCCAGATTGTTCTCTCTTGTAAGTCTCCATTCACAAGGGACACAATTCTTTTCAGGCATAAAAAGACCAAAGTAGGACAGTTCAACTTACTTGGCCTACAATTTAAATTACCCAGAGTTTTAAAAAACTTCCCATCTACAAGCATTCTCTCTACAAGCAAAAGTGAATTATGAGCTGGCTGCAAAAGGAAACAAAGAGGAACTTTTAAGTTAGTGATAGGTGTGTATCAAAGAGACTAAGTCTTCATATTATTAGGTGGGAGGTGGGGAGAGAGAGAGAGAGAGAGAGAGAAAAAAAAACACACAAAAAAGCAACTGATTTCCAAGTTTTGTGCTTTTATTTTTTATTTTATGGGTTTTTTTTTTTAAAACTTAGGGGGATGGTTTCTTCTAGATTCAGCTGCCTTTCCCCATAGACCTCCAAAGCAAGGCGCTCCAGAGAAGGAAGGAAGGAAGGTGGAAGCTTAATCAGTCTTAATTTCTTTGGTCTTTCCTCAGTTTATAAGCAATCAGAATGTGTAACAAAAGGTCCTGCTCTCTGCAGAAGACTATTCTCTTTGTTTGGAGGAGGGGCATATGCAGAGAGGACTCAGATGGAAGCTGGAGGTAAATCGAGCTGTGATTAACAGGAAACCCAAGTGCCATCCCTGGGGAATAAGACAAAAGCCTGATGCCAGGATGTAGCTTTAAAACTTCTTTAGCAGTGTTTGACAGATTCATAGATTTTTACGGCCAAAGGGGACTATT
Source organism: Caretta caretta (assembly GCF_965140235.1). Lineage (NCBI taxonomy): Eukaryota > Metazoa > Chordata > Testudines > Cheloniidae > Caretta > Caretta caretta. The sequence goes on along the minus strand of NC_134213.1, from coordinate 16,563,661 downwards.
AAAGGACAACTAATCTGAACTCTTGCATAACACAGGCCATAGAGCTTTACCCAGAATCCACATGAAAAGACTGTGAAGCAAGTTCAGGAGAGAGTTACTTTTGGGCACTGTATGGTATCGGTTTAAGACCTTGTCTACACTTGGGGAGGCACATAGAGCACATGCCGCCCGAAGTGTAGACAAGGCCTTAAACTGATACTCTATACATCGCACTGAAAGGCTCTGGCAGGGGAAGGCAATGGGGAAGCAGCAGGACACAACGCTGCTAAACAAACATCAGTGTAGACATGGGAGGCACTAGCTGGGCATGAAGAAAGCCATGTAGGGTACATACCCTAAGGTTCTGGCCTGTCTCTACTCTACTAACCTAAGCAGTACCTTACTGTCTACATGGCTATTTATACCTGTGCTAGCTTGATGTGCAGTGTCTGTACTCTACACACCGCTGTACAAGTAGACCCAATCTAAGTCACCAATGGAGTGTTCTGCATAACAATTACTCAAACAAGTAAGGGAAAGACAACCTGACCCATTGCCAGGGCTAACTACCATACTATAAGCCTCCCTGAACAGTTAGCAATGGAGCACACCACATCTAGAGGTTAGAACAGAGAAGTAGGAGTCAGGCAACCCAGACTTCAATTCTTTGGGCCTGCCACTGACTAGTCATGCAACCCTTGGCATGTTACTTAACTTCTCCAGCCCCCCCCCCCCCCCCCACTGCTTCCCCTGGCCACCCACCCACCCTATTGCCCCTAGCCCCTGCTGCCTCTCCCCAACCCTTATCCAGGGTTTAATTTGACCCCAGGCTTGCCAGGGCTGAGTAACTCTGCTGTGGAAAGTGATACTTGTATGTTTGTTAATATCACTTTTCACAACAGACTTACTAGCTTGCAATATATAAATTACAATGTGGAATGTGTATGTGTGCATATTTATTTGTTTTTCATAAAGCTAATCAAGTATTTTAGGAAAAAATATGAGAGCAGCCACCAGCAAGAGTTGGTGGCCGCACTCTGAGTCCACCCAAAAATTTGTCCTGAGAACCCCTGCGGTATAATGCATCTGGTGATCCCACCTGAGTGGCTGAATATTGAGCCAAGGTATGGGAGAAATAGAGAACCGCCATTTTAAAGTGGCTGAATGATCTGTGGGGGACGTGCTGGCCCAGGTTGAGACCCTGCTTCGGCATCAGTCGAGTCGTGGGACTTTTGACTGCTCCATCTTATCAGTTCAGTTCACAGTAAAGCCCTCTGGCCTTCCTGTTCAGCTTTTATTAGCACTTTCATATGCATTTTCTATTAAAAGAAAAAACAAAAACCATAAAAGCAGTTTACACAGCACAGATCTTATCACAAAGCGACTGAGCCAGCTTTAGAACGCTAGCCGCTGCAAACATGTCTCTGTTAGTTCCCTTCTCAGAAGCACCATGGAGAAAAGAGTGAATGGCAACGTTTTAGATGGAGCTGACCCACAACATACACGTCTGTAAGGATTTTTGGCAAGCAAGCAAGATTTGTTTGGGGCATTTTGAAAGCTTTTGTGCACGTAACTAAATGAACCAGGCTTTCATCAATTATTCACCTATAATATTTTAACCCTCATTTTAACATAATCAGCGTCTCTTTCTCTCTCACACACACACAGAAATGCAGCTACCTCTAGGGTGGAATGTAGCAACCTCTGAAGAGCACACAGGAGGACACAACAAAAAGGTATCCAATTATAACTGCAGAGGGATTTTAGATAAAGCAGAATATAACCCAACTGGAATTCCTGGGGGGAGAAGGGTTGGGAGAGGAAAGATGGTGGTGGAGGGGCAGATTTGGAAGGGGAAAAAGGAGGTTTGCCAGCTTCTTGTCATACTAACAACCTCACCCCTCTTGTCACAGTTTCACAGAGGCAGCCTGACCTTGAACCAATGGCTCAGTTCAAGTGGGTTTCTAGTTTGATGTGTTTCAGAGTAACAGCCGTGTTAGTCTGTATTCGCAAAAAGAAAAGGAGCACTTGTGGCACCTTAGAGACTAACACATTTATTTGGGCATGAGCTTTTGTGAGCTACAGCTCACTTCATCGGATGCATACTGTGGAAACTGCAGCAGACTTTATATATACACAGAGAATATGAAACAATACCTCCTCCCACCCCACTGTCCTGCTGGTAATAGTTTGATGTGAGTATTTCCCACAGCCCTACGCTGGCTCCTACAGTTCAGGAAAGGACCTAATTTGCAAAGAATCGCAAGCACTGCAAACTAACACTTCATCTTCCTTTTCCGGACACTCAATCGGGCCTTCAACGTTGGCCTATTTATTCAGAGGCAGGTCACAAAAAAGTCTGTTCTAGTAGCAGGCGCACAGAACTGGAAGGTAGCAATTCCCGAGCGCTAATCCAGGCTATGACAGCCTGCCTCTGCCAGTTTCCCCCTCTACAAAAAAGAGGAATAACACTGGTCCACCTGACACAGGGTGATGTCAAATAGTCTGCTATTAAGCTGCAACAACAAAAGCTTTAACTGCAGAGTCACCATCATCCCCACTGTTGCAGGGTTTCAAGTCCACATCTTTCCAAAGAGGCTATCAGAATTTCACATGGGTCTGCTCATTTGAGTGGAACAAGCATATGGTAGTCTCCATCCAGGCTAAATCAGATCTGATCCCACCAAACTTTTGTTTTCTACCCCTTCTCCGTGTGCTGTCTTTTCCCCGAAAGCCTCTAGTCGCCTTTAAAAATCTAGGATTGCACGAGAAGAGAGCGTAAACACAAACTTCCAAATTTCTCTGACTTTTGGGGTACACGTCTGAGAGCATTAACTAACAGCTTGAAGAAACTTGATACAGAATCTTAAGGGACACCAGATCTTGCCAAAACTGGCTGCCTACAGCTGTTCCCAAACTAGAAGTGGCACTGCACTAATGTAGACTCCGAGAGGAATCTTCTCACATCCCTGGGTGTAATCTACTTCCCCCACATGCAGAGTTCCAGAAACCTGGCTTTATGAAGCTGACGAGGTAGTGTATGGCTTGAAGCCAACACAGCTCACCACAAATGCTACTCCATCTTCCACATCACTTGTGCAGGATGTTGGGACCACGGGAGGTGTCAAGGCTGAATCCCCACTCTGCCACTCCAAGTGCAGAAGTGGGGGGCCTCCCAAGGATTTTAAAAATTAATACTTGCCACGCCAGACTTGTATTAAACTCCCAAGGTTACAACTGCCACCATGCAAATGCAAAAAAACCCTTTGAACCCAGTAAGGAGCACTTGGGAATTCCTCCCTGTGGGGTACCACCAAGCCCTTTCACATACCCCTCTGGGGGAAGAGCTGAGAAAGAAAATAAAGGAAATTAGCTGTGGCTATCAACTAATCAAACAACATGCACAAACCTCTTAGGACACCAAAAATCCAATCCTGTTCTTAAAAAACGGTAAATTTTATTAAAAACAAAAAAGGGAAAAAATATATCTGGAACTCAGGCTTTTTGCTAGATCTTAAAAGAAAGAATTACAAAAATTAAGCATCCAAAACAGCTTTCTTGGGGATTCAGCTTAAAGGTTACAAGCAAACAAAAGCATCTAGGATAAGCACAGAGGTGATCCACAAGCCAAAATAAAGAAAATAAACCTAATCACATCTAGCCGAACATCCCTAATTTACTTACATATTTGGGGGGTTCCAAATAAGTAATTCCAGGCATGATCTGATGCATTTTCATACCTGGTTCAAGCCTTACACAGAACTTGTGCTCTTCCCCTGCAGCCCAGAGAACAGACAGACAAAGGGAAAGTTTCTTTCCCCATTTTAAAAAGTTTTTATTTTCCCATTGGCTCTTTTGGTCAGGTGTCCACTTTTTTTTTTTCTCTCTCCTCCCCTTTACCTGGGGGACTTTTTAACCCTTTACAGGTAAAGCAAGTAAAGAACAGCTACCAAGGGGGATTTTACAGCTAACTGGCTGGCTGGGTATCCATCAAAGGGAGCTATCCCCCCAGCTTTATTTATCACAGGAGGTGTTTAAATCACAGATCCCATGACCCCACCCTGACACCAGTTTACTTAGAACTAGAACAGAAACCCCGTCTTGAGTGTCCAAAGGGTGCAGAGTCCCCCATATATCAGCAACTGACTGATGTCCATGTAGCCAATATGGGGTCTAATCATCATGGGAGAGCTTGCATGGCCCTTGTGCATCTGGATGGATTTGCCCCACATGCTTGAATTCCCTTGCTTCCATGTTTCTATTCCTTGCAAGCACCCAAGGAAGGAATGCATTTACACTCCCAGCATTCCAAATTCATTGCTAAAAAGGGCGAAGATCGTAGCTGGTGCAAATCTACCTATTTCCATTTAAGTCAATGGACCAATTTAACAGGTGAGGATCTCGCCTTGAGAGTCTAAAAGCCACCCCCGATGGTAGCAGATAAATCCACTGAACAAGTTTCAGAGTAACAGCCGTGTTAGTCTTTATTCGCAAAAAGAAAAGGAGTACTTGTGGCACCTTAGAGACTAACACATTTATTTGAGCATGAGCTTTCGTGAGCTACAGCTCACTTCATCGGATGCATACCGTGGAAACTGCAGACGACATTATATACACACCGAGATCATGAAACAATACCTCCTCCCACCCCACTGTCCTGCTGGTAATAGCTTATCTAAAGTGATCATCAAGTTGGGCCATTTCCAGCACAAATCCAGGTTTTCTCACAAACTCACTCTGGCGGGGGGGTGGAGGGTGAGAAAACCTGGATTTGTGCTGGAAATGGCCCAACTTGATGATCACTTTAGATAAGCTATTACCAGCAGGACAGTGGGGTGGGAGGAGGTATTGTTTCATGATCTCGGTGTGTATATAATGTCGTCTGCAGTTTCCACGGTATGCATCCGATGAAGTGAGCTGTAGCTCACGAAAGCTCATGCTCAAATAAATTGGTTAGTCTCTAAGGTGCCACAAGTACTCCTTTTCTTTCCACTGAACAAGGGCACCATGTTATGAATGAGACAAGTGTGAGGTCTGCCATGCCAGATGAAACTGTTCTGGCACCAACATCACAAGTAAATCCTCACCCCTGCATGGCCCCACACACCTTGGAGTCTGCCATACTGACAATTTGTTTAGGACTACACTGTTTGTAAGAGAAGATGGGAACTACCCAGGTGGAGCCATACAGTGGAACATTCCATCAAGAGGCTAAACCCACGCATAAGCCTTCCTACAAGTCAATAACCTACTGGCATTTATACAGCCCTAGCACCACCGTGTCCGACTGCTGACAATGATAAGGGCTCTCCAGTGTTTTGGGAGCGGCAGGAGAGGACACGGAATACCACCACTAATTGATTTCACAATACAACCTCCAGGTTTCCCCTTTGAGAGTATGTCTGTATTTACCCTCTCCCCGCCTCCACATTGCCCAAACAAATTCATCTATGATCCAAGCTAAACCACCACTGACCAGCTCTGCACTGATGGAGAGAGTTTCCTCTCTTTGCTCTGCATTCACACAGAAAGTGTGGAATATTTTCCCTAGTCATCAAAACAGGATTTTCACAAGTAACTCTTCCAGAACTAGATGCTACTGTGGCCTTTCCCATTTGGTTTATAAGAAGGGTTTATTTATGGAGATGAACCGAAGTGTGTGATGAGCTGTACATCATCTTCATTTAGGCACATGGAGTGGGGAGAAAACAGAATGATTCAAGAAATTAAGAGCAGATGCATAGAGATCTGCATTTCGATAGATTACAACGTTCCGACTATATTTATGACCCGAGGAGGAGAAAAATATAAAAATCACACACATGAAAACCACATACCATGCACTGGATGGGCCTCCGATTTCTTGAAAATGTTTAGCATATACAGCTGTCTACATCTGTAGAAACATGCATCCCTGTCAAGCTTTCTGAAGGAAATAACCCCCATTCCTATCAGGAGGGGGAGTAGTTTGTGGGAAGCTATGATAAGAGGCAGTGTTTGTTTTATGATGATAAATAGCAGTTAGAGATGGAAGCCATCTATTTAATCAGAGTCCTTCTCTCTGCAAGGCCAGGATGTAGTCCCCTCCATTGAGGATTTTAACTTACATCACATTGTCTTCTGGGTTAAGAGACAATCTATTCAGTGGCTTATGATGGCAAAAGCAAGAGAGGGGTATTAGTGTATAGCTTTTCTACTATTCAGAAATTGGTTAGTCTCTAAGGTGCCACAAGTACTCCTTTTCTTTTTACTATTCAGAAAGTTATTGCATTGTTACAGCACCTCGTAACAGAAGCGTTCAAAGCACTTCATAAATATTAAGTGTTGTAACCTGCTCTGCAGGCATGGAAAATTATCTTTATTTTACAGATGGAGAAATGGAAACAGAAAAAAAATGGGGGCCAAATGATTTAGCTGTGTCATAACTGCGTCTCCTGACATAGCCCACTTTGTAATCTGGGCAGGCTCTTTCAGGAGACATCTTTGATCTTTTGGCTTACAATGGTCCTGAACATGAAAGATGTTTTTTATACAGGGGAGACTTTCCCAGCAAAAGAAAAAGGTTGCTCCGTGTCCCCACCCAACTGCTGTATCTGGCATTTTTCCCCGTGTTTATTTCTCTTCACATCCCGGTATCATTTTAAAGCACAACTCCCCCCAGGCTCCTCATAACCTATAATCTTGTCAATAAGTAACTACTGATGTCTGGCAGGAAGTTTGCTAGCAGACAAACTCTGGCGCACTGTAGGCTGTGCACGGTGGAGATGAACGGTACAGTCATACAAAGGATTTGTCAAAGGCAGTAAAACAACAGGCATTGGGAATCAATGTGTTCATTTAATTCTGAGAGGATTTACCAGCATTGATATGAGCTAGTATCTTGGAGAAGGAATATATTCAGCATACTGCAAACCAGGGACACTAAGGAATTGTAACAGCAAGGCAGGTAAGTGAGAGGTAAAACCTCAAGTAGTTGGGGGACTAGTTGATTTAGGTAGGGAATGATGAAACAAAGTCTGAGAACAGTAGCCTAGTTCCAAACTAGACAGAGCTAGGAATGAATGGAGAGTGAACATCTGCTGGCTGTTTAGTCACTAACTAGTGTTACTGCTTCCACAGTCTCACTCCTATTGGACAAACCACCATGTTACAGAAAACCATTGAAAACTGGTACTCCTGGTGCCAGCAGCAGAGCGGTACAAGACGGTGTCAGCATGGGAACTGAGCTATCTTGTCACACACAGAAGTAAGCATGACTGGGCAGAGTCGAGGCACACTGAAGCAGCATGCATTGCTACCTCTGTTCTGTGGGTAGAGGACTCCACTCTGATACCAGGGTCAAGCTCAGTATTAAAGGTGCTTTTAAGAATGTAAGCCAGATTCACCAGCTTCTGTATTTCAGCACTGGCCTAACAGTCAGAGTCACTGCCAGGCACTGCTCTGTTCAAAGAAACTGACATGGCATCTCTTGCTCTCTAACATGGTTCCAGGCCTACAGCTGATCAGGTTCAGAGAAAATTTTTAACAGGAATGATGAGAATAAAAATCAGGAGTGTATATTTCAGGCTCGGCATAAATACTTTTCCTATTAAAGATGATGATAGAAGTACAATGCCAAAACTCAGAATTAAGGTTCCTCCACTCTCCCCAACGCACATGTTAGACGTAAACAGACACCAGTGAACAGATTTATTGGTTTCAGAGTAGCAGCCGTGTTAGTCTGTATTCGCAAAAAGAAAAGGAGGACTTGTGGTAATTGAGAGACTAACAAATTTATTTGAGCATAAGCTTTCGTGAGCTACAGCTCACTTCATCCGATGCATTCAGTGGAAAATACAGTGGGGAGATTTATATACATAGAGAACATGAAACAATGGGTGTTACCATACACACTGTAACCAGAGTGATCACTTAAGGTGAGCTATTACCAGCAGGAGAGCAGGGGTAGGGGGACGACCTTTTGTAGGGATAATCAAGGTGGGCCATTTCCAGCAGTTGACAAGAACATCTGAGGAACAGTGGGGGGGGAATAAACATGGATACAATTAACTTAGGCTTGAATAGAGACTGGGAGTGGTTGAGTCATTACACAAAGTAAAAGTATTTCCCCATGTTTATTCCCCCCACCAACCCCCACTGTTCCTCAGACGTTCTTGTCAACTGCTGGAAATGGCCCACCTTGATTATCACTACAAAAGGTGTCCCATCCGCCCCCACCCAAGCTCTCCTGCTGGTGATCACTCTCCTTACAGGTTTCAGAGTAACAGCCGCGTTAGTCTGTATTCGCAAAAAGAAAGGGAGTACTTGTGGCACCTTAGAGACTAACCCATTTATTTGAGCATAAGCTTTCGTGAGCTACAGCTCACTTCATCGGATGCATACTGTGGAAACTACAGAAGACATTATATATACAGAGACCATGAAACAATTCCTCCTCCCACCCCACTCTCCTGCTGGTAATAGCTTATCTAAAGTGACCACTCTCCTTACAATGTGTATGATAATCAAGGTGGGCCATTTCCAGCACAAATCCAGATTTTCTCACCCCCCCCCCGCCTTTTTCCAAAAACCACACACACAAACTCACTCACTCACTCCTGCTACCAGCAGGAGTGTGAGTTTGTGTGTGTGTGTTTTGGGGGGGGGGGGAGGGAGAAAACCTGGATTTGCGCTGGAAATGGCCCACCCTGATTTTCATACACATTGTAAGGAGAGTGGTCACTTTGGATAAGCTATTACCGGCAGGAGAGTGGGGTGGAAGGAGGTATTGTTTCATGGTCTCTGTGTATATAATGTCTTCTGCAGTTTCCACAGTATGCATCCGATGAAGTGAGCTGTAGCTCACGAAAGCTCATGCTCAAATAAATTGGTTAGTCTCTAAGGTGCCACAAGTACTCCCTTTCTTTCAGGTTTATTGGGTTAGCCTCAGGATCACATTTACTCAACTGTAAGCTTCAAATCATTCAAGATTTCTCAGGCTATCAAAGGCAGCAAGGAATTAAGCTATTGCTTTTCCTGCTGTAAAATACTCTTTTGCTCCCAAGCTGTTCATTAGTAAAACCCCATTCAAGGAAGTGGGCACAAGGTCTGTGTTCCATGTAGAACACACAGCTCACTTGGGGCATGTACCAAAAAGCCCACTGAATCAATGGGAGATTTTCCCCTGCCTTCAGTTGGCTAAAATATGGCATGGATGAAAGGAAGGCATTCCATGCATGTATGTATTAGGAGCTAAATGCTATTGTATCCCATCATCAGGGCCTCCAATTACAGTTTACAAAATTCTTCTAATCCCAAGAGTGATAGCAGCACAAGTACACGAGGACATTACCAACACCGGTGCTAATCTGACAAATGTGCCTCTCTGGACTTGTAGTCAGAACATCCTTTTGGTAACTCAGAGTCAGCATCTCATCTACCCAAGCCTTTTGTAGTATTTTCATAATAAAAAAAAAAAAAAAAAAAAAAGAGAAATCACCGTTCAGAGCTCTCAAGGAGTCCCTGACGCTAAAGTTACAAAAGTAATAGTTAAATAGTAGCTTAGCTCTCCTGCGCCACACCCTGTTGATAGCCAACAGAACTTGAACCCTCTTCAAAACATGCAACTCCCCTTGTCCATGCAGATTTAACCACAATCAAATCCTACCCCCAGTAGTAGCACTATAACCTTGAGCTATTAATGGGTTTGTTATAACAGACTCTACCTGTCTCCAGTAGGTAGCCTTCCATTTGACCAATAAGAAAAAACTTATGGAAGTTGACCCAGAGATGTTCTTTGGTTTCTCTTCAGTTTGTATGTGTTTATTCATAAATGTTCAATTGTAGAAAAGAATAAGTGAAAAGATTTTGCTCAGTTATGTTCTGCTCTGGAAAATGTAATTGCTCTATGAAGATTTTTTTTTAAGGTCCTGAAAGAGAGACAAGAAGTGACCCAAATAAAATTATCCTAATACTTCTCTGATTGCAGACTAGAATCACAATTCATTGAAACAACAGGCTCTTGTTGAGTCAGTTTATCAATGTGAAGGATGTTAATTCAAAAGAAATTTGCTTCTGAGTATCAGATAACAGGTTAGTAAACAACGTACAGGACAAGGAGCCAAAGGTAATTATTACTCTAGAACGCTCATCAGTTCCAGTACCAGGCAATTCACGTTTTTGTTTCTTATGGAGTTTTTTTAATTGTTTTTAAAAGTTGTTTTTCTAAAGCAGAAGCCTTCAAACCAGACACCATGTGCAGATGCCAAGACAGACATGGGATTACTCAGATAATAACTATGCATTTGGATTAGTTTCTTATTAACACTAATCAGTTAATAGCTGGCCCAGCAGGGAGGCTACTTCCATTCTTAAAGAAATATATAGGTTTTGATGCACAGGGATTTCACATTAAATGAAACAGACTTCTGGGGAGCCATTAGCAGAGGTGCTCTATACTCTCAAAATATAACCCTGGCTCCTTTGCATCCCACATCTGTGATACCCAAGGACAGTACATGAACTAAAGAAATCTACCCACTATCAATTTAGAGTACCACCTGGGTTTCTGTATGTGGCAGGAGGCAGCAAGTTAAAAAGCATGTATTTGACCAAGGTAAAAAGTGAAACAACAGTGTTTACAGGAGCTATTGCTCTGCCATAGAATCGCTTTCTCGGGTTTGATGTCAAAGAGGCAGCACTGTGAATAAAGGCCCACAGACAACGTGATCAGGCATCATACAAAAACACCACATGTTGCTAAATGTCTTTGGTACAGTCAGGATTACATTCAGAGAGCGGATTTCCATTGATGCCTACCCTGATGCTTAACCCGGCCTCATCCAGGTAAAGTCAACAAGAAATGCATGCGAGTCATTTCAAAGAGTGCTAACCACAGTCACACAGCAACCCCCAGAATCTGCTAATACAGAGCCAAAATAGCCAACTCACGCTGTCATGCATTTCCCTATCATCCCCCCCTTCTCTACACACAGCCCAGTTCTCTCTGGAGCTCTCCAATAATATTATCCACAACATCAAGGAACTCTGCACATAGCTCAGTTCAGTCATAACTGCAAGACTTGAAAACCTCTATCCGCACTTCACTTCACCTCCAGCCCGTGTCCATCTTCAGGATTCTGTTACCCCAGCAAGCCACACATCGACGCACGTTTATACACATATGTATGTTACGTGTCATCTAGGATGACAGAAATTATTTCTAGGATGCTTCCTCTGTCCCAAATAAAGCAGATAAGGAAGGACATTATTCCATTTGCTAATGGCTACCACCAAAACAGATATGAAATGCAATTAAGGCAAGAGCCAGACACTGGGTATGCGCACACAGGAAAGAAAAACCTGCAGCTGGCCTGTGCCAGCTGACTTGGGTTCATGGGTCTCGGGTTGTGGGGCTGTTTCATTGCTGCATAGACTTCTGGGCTTAGGCTGTAGCCTGAACTCTGGAACGCTCACCTTACAGAGTCCCAGACCTCGGGTACAGCCCAAGCCCAGAAGTCTACAAAGCAATGAAACTGCCCTGTAACCCGAGCCCAAGTCAGCTAGCACAGGCCAGCCACAGGTGTCTAGTTGCTGTGTAGACATAGCCAGTGAGGCTTGGTCTACGCTATAGACGTATGTTCGTATAGTTATATTGTGCAGGGGGTTGGAATATCTACATCCCTGAGTGACCCAGCTATAAATCAACCTCACTCCAGGTTGAGACAGTACTATGTTGACAGGATGGCTTCTCCCGTCAACAAAACTATGATCTCTCATTAACTACACCAACGGGAGAAGCTGCAGTGCTGTATGTGTAGACAAGCTCTGAGGTTCTTGAGCTTTTCTTTACAATACAAGCCAGATACACACACCTTGTTATCATGAAAGCCTGGAGAACGGAGTGGGGAAGAAGGACAGCATCCCTACAGCTGTACTCCAGAATATTTCAGTACAACAGAAGCAATGTCATCATTGAATGCATCCGATGAAGTGAGCTGTAGCTCACGAAAGCTTATGCTCAATAAATTTGTTAGCCTGTAAGGAGCCACAAGTACTCCTTTTCTTTTTGCGAATGTCATCACTGATACAAGCATGCAGCTCCATAATGCACATGGCTAGTAGAGAGAAAGAGAGAGTAGTTCCCAGTCCCAAAGGCAGGACACTCAGTCTAAATGAAGGAGCTGCGATGGAGATGAAGTGAGGGGAGAACAGAGGTTTTCAATTTTTAGCAAGTATGACTGATCTGAGCTGTGCCCAGAGTTCCAACGTGCTGTGGATTATATTAGAAAGCAAGAAAGTGTGTGTGTGTGTGTGTGTGTGTGTGTGTGTGTGTGTACGCACAATAGCATCACAGAGCAATCAGTTGGGGTCATTTTTATATAGACGATATTAAAGTAAAGGATTATAAAGTTTTTTAGCCAGCTAAAATATTATTCCAAATGCTCAGAGCCCACCTCCCACCCCCACAATATCCCATACTACAGGTTTAATACAACGGAAAATGCCGCGTGATAAAGTCAGACTGCAGACTAAACCTGAAATTAACTGTGTGGTCAATACACCAATAACCAGGCTTTAAGCATGGGATTTAGGAAAGTCTAGTCACCTGAAATGACAAATTGCCCTGGGAGGTCATCTTACTGGAGGGCTGAGGAGTAAGACCACTCTAACTACCACCTGTTCACAAGGAGATTGCTCCATTGCCATGGAAGTGGGGAGGAATACAATTCAAGTGGGATAACCCGCTCTTCAAGGCAGGGACCTTGTCTAGTGAAGTGCTCTGTGTGATCTGTATTCTACTGATTAGGGCGCATAAAGGACCACGCTACAAGAGGATATGTCTATTGAAAGTTAAGTACTGCTTTTTGTTATCCCTATCTGCTGAGGTAGTGGGAAATACCAGCCCCCTTCAATAACCTAACAGTCCTTTGATGTTTCCTAAATCATATCAGGGAACCGTCTACCTTCACCAAGTATTTCTGGTTTATTACTGTTTTTACAGCACTTTTATGAGGTAGACAAAGACACCCAAGGGTCAAGTGCAGTTCAGAAGAGAATCAGATTTCACTCTCTCACCCACAAATTAGAGTCTGACCCACAAATTAGAAGAAATCCCCCACCCCAAGGAGGAGAGACCTCAACCATTTACTTGAATTAAACAAAGAGAAAGCATCTTCGCCAAACCTCAGAAGCTGGAAATCACAGTGCAAACTGCTCAGGCTGCCCTCTCAAACTGATGATTCGGGACTGATGAACAGAGATGCCAGCAGCAGACACATGCTTCTGGTGACTGCTATCAGCGCAGTCGTGTTCCAATTGTCCCGATCCTAAATCCCCAGCATTAACTACCCGCATCCCTCAAAAAAGGCTGAATTCCCATCTCAACCTCCCATCTGTGCTGCCAAATCCAAGCACTGAAAAGCAGAGATTTTACATTTTCCAACCCACCATGGCTCCCTGAAAAATAGGTAAAGGATCTAGTATTCCCCCTAAAGGGATTAGTGTGGAAGTATTCTCAATGCCCAGCCAGCCCTCTCAGGATGTCCAAATGCCAGCATTTTCAAACGAGCAATCTGCAAGGCCAGGTGCCTGAAACAGCCCCACTCACTGCTGTCACACAGCAGCATTCAGTCCCTCTCCCTGACCTGAACCAGATTTGAAACCCACTCCCACCCCCAATCACTTAAGGCATGAGACTCAAGTGCTAACAGATAGCAACACGGAGCCCACTTGGCAGCGAAGATTCTAAAAACTTCCCAACTCATTTAATGCCACAAAAAAGCAGTAAGCAATTTTTTTTTTAAATGAGCAGAGATAATTAACATCCCCTACAGAGGGGAATTTAAACAGAGGGGATGATTTATCTAGGTGTCCAACAGACAAAAAATCCTGTTGTCATTATTGTTTACTAGCTGGAAAGGGGTGGAGGGAGAGAGACATTTCAGATTACTGGAAAGTTTGAGACTCCTAATAAAATTCTGCCTTTAAGGCTGAAGGTTCCTCCCACCCACCCAGGTTTAAAAGTGCTATGGCACTGCAGCTTTGCCTTTCCCCTTGGGGGGCTCAGCTAGAACGGTTTGCCGGTAATATTTCACCTCTAGGAAGGTGTTGGTCTTTTTACAGATTATACTAAAACTTCTACAGGTAAGAAGGAGCATTTCTCTTTTTCTTCTCATTAAAACGGTGCCTCTAGATAGAGCACCTTAAATAAAACTGCAAAGCACTTTGCTGTAGTGAAAAAGAGGGTGACATAAAACTGACCGCAGAATAATTAATAAGAGCGACGTCCTGAAATACTGATCCTATATCCAGGCTACATGATGTACTTTCTTAAACTGTAATAAATGATTCCGCTACTTCAGATACCAATGGGCACATTTTAAAGGAGAAGAACATTATTCTTTTCATATTTTTCTTCCATTCCAATTGTGAAAGAGAAATATCAAGGGGGGGGGAGTGGTTTTGAGTGGAAAGGAGGGATGGGATGGAATAAGAAGTGTTATTTAACTCCCCTACCCTCAACCCATCAGTATTTTACCAAGCCAAACACTGTACAAAAGAGACTCCTATAAAACATGATCATGGGGTGTATTATGAAGTTACAAAGTACTTGACCTGTTGATTGAGTCATTTTCCCCTTGCTTGGGCATAACAGTCTATCAAAGAGGACTTTGTATTACAGACTGGCTCTTTCAAGTATTATTTTATGGCTAGTTCAGCTGGGTAGAAGGAGCTGTACTAGAAGTCACTGGGACATACTCCAATAACAACAGACAATGAGCCATTCTCTTACTTCCTTCTACTGAAGGAACTCTACGCCACCAACAGAACCTAAACCAGTCAAACAAGTCTTTGGAACCGAACCTTTAAGGTCAATACCACCTTAGACATTGCACTTTGGGAGGAGGAAGTGCAGCTGTTACAGATGCTCCAGATGCACTTTGTTTGGAGGAGATTTGTCCCGGAGCAGAATTCCCCTCATCCAACTCCTTTTTTGGTTTTGTGTTTTCACATCAGCAACCGTGGAACTATTTGAAACTTGTTCTTGGGAACAGGTTCTTGGGAAACGTTCTTCCCCTTTTGACTCTGCTGAAGGGCACTACACATTTGCTGTTCTCCAATACGCTGTAGGGGCCTCCTGCCTACTACAAGCTTAGTCTGGGCAGGCAGGTGCTGCTGCTTTGTCTGCTAGGTTACTTTTTTCATTTAAAAGAGAGCTTACTCATAAGCCTGAATTGGCGCTCTTTATAGCAGAAGCCAGAGAGGCCTCTCTCTTACCTCTCCTCCATCCACCCACCCCCCAAACATTCACCTATTGTGGTCTCTTCCCCACCAGACTTGCATTACTTCCTCACATTAACCCTTCCTAGCCAAGCACCAAATGTAACATACCAAAACAACTAGCAAGGGAAAGACAGTTCAATTGGTGCCTTTCCCGCCCATCCCTATCCCTCCTTTAGAATGTATAAAGAAGGCTTGAAAGGTTTCTCCTCCACCACCAGCACCACCCACTGTCTAACCAAACATCCGTCAAACTTGAAAGCTGAGCAGTGGTGAGGGGAAGGAAGTTTTAGTCAGACTATAAAGCTATGGTTTTGTTAATACGTGCGTAACTCTGGAGAAGGAACATTACAAATTCCACAACGAGCCCCTTCAATTAAGTGGGCAGAGCTTACAATCCCCATCCTACAACACTCCAGTGGGGTGCTCCCAGCAGAACCAGGAAAGAATAGCCCCAACATCACTGACATATCTAAAATAAAACTCAAATGACCCTAGTAGAATGTGATTGTAACAATTGATCCCTAAGGAAGAGCATCTCCAACCCTTTCTCCAAGAATCCTAGTTTTAGCTAAAGAGATAAAGCTCCTTCCTGATTGAGGAGCCGTGTCTGATCTGCTGTAGAACTGGTAAAAAAAAAAAACACAAATATACAATCAAAAAGACCATAAGGTCATTGCTGCAGGCATTTTCTAAAGACAACTGAATCCACTGAAACAAACCAAAAAGACCCTGAGCAGAGATTTATTTTGAAACTCATCTGAGCTCATTTTGAATTCTAGGTGGGTACAAGGTCACACTCTACATAAAATATAAGTATCTGCCAGAGCTTCCTGAGAACAAAATCTCTCTGGCTCCCTCTACAGGTGAAATGGGAAAATTAAGGGTGCGTTCCCACCTGTCGCCAGATTTAATTTGCATATTTATCATGTACTCTCGTGTAATTTCAGAAAATATTTATGGATGTACTATTTGGAATTTCTTTCTGTTCTTATCAATATTGTTCAATTATGTAATTAGGTATCCATAAAAGCACATACAAATATATAGATACATGAAAGATACACCAGAGAGTGAGTCAAGCACTCTAATCTTGTAGGCAGTGCACTCAGATTAGGTAGGTGAACAAAGTTGAAAGCATGGACTTTAACAGTGGCCTTATCTTGCTCCGAGTTCCTATTCCAGGAGTGAGTCCACCCAGAATCTTGGGCTCCATTGGGTATTTACTCCAACATCATACTGGAGCCAACTGTAACAGACCTGTTTATGCCATGCACTGACTGGTGCTGGCAGGTATGGGCTGGGGTAGCTCAAAGCCAGGGGCAGACTGGCCCACTCAACTCTGGCTGACAGAGTGGACCACAGCAAATGACTCATGGTGCAGCCTGACTAAGGGAGGGATGAACCACGTTTCTGAAAGAGCTTTAGGGTTTTTTTAAAATAAGGCTTGAAGCAAGAGTTTCACAGGGCCCCCAACATGCCAGCCAAATACCAACTTGAAGTCTGCCAGATGGCACTTCCTTTTCTTTTTAGGGGGGACTGGGGGGGGTGTGTGTGTCTCAAATGAAATTTAGTGTCAGATGTTGTTTTATCCCCAGTAACTAGTTGTTTCAGGTGAGGTACTCACTGCTGTGTTTGCTGAGAGGGAAAGGATACCACCAGGGTTTTTAAACATACAAAGTTCCTGAAACCTCAGGTATGAATAAGATTTTAGGTGGGAGTTTGAATGAATTGTTGTGTCGGTTGTGACTTCCCCCACTCCCAGGCGTACTGTGTAGAAGTCTATTGAACCTAGCCCTTTTCACTGCTGTTAGCACTTATCAGGAGAATCAGAATATATACCTCCCTTATACGCACCCTAGGAAACAGACCTAATAAAACCTTCCTCTCCAGGATAGTCTTCCCCAGGAAAAACCTGGCAGATGGAGTCTAGGTAGCAGATCTAAAGGTTTTGCTAAGGCCCACATTTGATCCAGAGACCAGGATCCTTCTGCAGCACAGGAAGACACTTTGGGGGAAAGTGGAAGGAAGCAGCAAGAAGAGGTTACAGAAAGGGCAGAAATTCCCTATTCACAGCAGGGAAGCTATAGGTTTCCTGATGCAGATAATATTTACAGTGCTCCAGCTGGAGTCTATTCCACAGCAGCAGCATATTCTGCAAATATCCGTGTACCACAGAGCAGAATAAGAAAGCAGCCCTATAACCCAGTGGGATTTGGAGTACAAGAAATACTATCACCTTCAACATCCTCAAAAATAAATTCTGTAACAGCCCAGCTACTCTTCCTCTCAAGGAATAGATAGTTTGAGGAAACAGGAGACGTGGCCTGGGTCACCAGTTCCTCCACAGTAGTAGAGGGAGTGGAGAATCATAGGAAAAACAGCAGAATCCCTCCTGCACTATTATAGCCATAAGAACACCCAGGGACCTTCTGAAGAACACATGCAATCCAACAAAAGAAGAGACCTATTATTTTCCCAAAGACCATGCCAAAAGCAGCTGGAATCCCTGGTGCGCTCTCAAAATATCACAATTACACAAGTTGAAGAAAACTGTCTATTATTCTGCCTTTAGAGTCTCCACCCACAAAGAAACCCCAGAAGAGTCTCTGGTACAAATGGTACCAATTCCCATAGCTAAGAAATGAGCTGCACAGAAATTGCAGTCCCATTGCCTCCTTTGGCAACAGGTTAACAATCATCCACATAAAGATTATTTCCATTAATTTTAGGCTTATGGCTTCTCTGAATGACGTCTCACAGATGAAACACATCGTCTCCACATCCCCTAAGCGAATAGTCAAAAGCATGAAGTTATTGCGACTGAATGTGTTTACCGCACTGGCCTTTCTGCAGAAAGACAAACGCCATCAATAATAAACTTGAAGGATATGTCTATATGGCAATTAAACACCCACGGCCAACCTCTATCAGCTGACTCAGGCTCCTGGGGCTCAGGCTTCCGGGCTGAAAACAGCCATGTAGATATTTGGGCTCAGACTGGAGCCCAGGCTCTGGGACACTCCCTCTTGCAGGGTCCCAGAGCCCATGCGCCAACCGAACCCAAAACGTTCACACCACTATTTTACAGACCAGCAGCCCAGGCCAGCCGACACAGGTCAGCCGTGGGTGTTTATTTGCCATAGACAGACATACCCTAGGTCAGGCCTTCTCTCATAGTTCATGACCTGAGTTCCTGAACTGCTCCAGCTGGTCAATCAGTACCAGAAAATGCTCCCCTCAGTCAGTCATCACTCAAGCAGAAGACCAAGCACTTCTTATTAAGACGAGTAGAAAATCAGTGACATTTTCTACCGATAAACCAGGATTGCCGTAGATTAAAGCAAACTAGTTTTCTCAACTGAGATGAATGCAACACTGACTTATTCCACGGGGAAACCTATCTGTTCCTGCCAAGTGACAAAAACTCAAGGAGAAACCTGTTCCTCTGTTTGTTTCCTGTTAACTATAGGAAGTATATAAAGCTGTAGATGGTCTTCCTAACTCTTTCCCTCTCACCCGCACACGGGCCCAGAGATCTCATTACCACGAAGAGGCAGGAAGTGAGGGTCAAACCATGCAGTGTTGTTTTGCAATGCTTATTTTTTAAAACAACTGTTTTAAAACAACAGTTTTAAAACAACTAGGCGACCAATAGTTGAGGATGGCATCATTCATGGAAGATAGGGTTTCTGCTAGAAACAGCAAAGGACAGATATTGTTTAAAAAGACACACCCGAGTTCATTTCACAGGATAGACTATGGGATGATGATCGTCAAGGAAGGGTGTCCCGAGGTTCCTCCTGCACTTCCCTCCTCAAGATAACGGAGCATGATTTACTGGAAGTCACTACAAGAGGCTGCACAAGCAAATGGACATGCTGATTGCAACAAGTAAAATATATTAGAACAGTGTTTTTCAAACTTCGGGTCGTGACCCAGTACTGAGTCGTGTGGCACGTCAGGCACTAGGTTGCTCTGATCAGCACCCCCAACCGGGACATTAAAAGTCCCGTTGGCAGTTCTGCCCAGCTAAGGCAGGCTAGTGCCTACCTGTTTTGACACCGCGCTGTGCCCCAGAAGCGGCCAGCAGCGGGTCCAGTTTCTAAGCAGGGGGGCCACAGGGCTCCACGCGTAGCCCAAGCAGTGGCCGGGCCAATGGGAACGAGTGGAAGCTGCAGACGAGAATCGCATGAAGTCGCTTGCACGTCTCCGCCTAAGAGCCGGACCTGCTGCTGGCCGTTTCCGGGGCACAGCATGGTCCGCGGTGCCAGGACATGCGGGAAGCCTGCCTCTGCACCCCAGCTGCGCCACTGACCTGGAGCCATTGGAGGTAAGTCTGTGCCCCAATCCCATGCCCCAATCCCACGCCCCAGCCCCAACACCGCCCCAAACCTGGAACCCCTTCCTGCACCCCAAACCCTTCATCCCCAGCCCCACCCCAAAGCCTGGACCCCCAGCCCATAGCCCTGACCCCCTCCTACACCCCAACCCCTTTCCAGCACAGAGCCCCCTCCCACATCCTGAACCCCTTCATTCCCAGCGCCACCCCACAGCCCTCACCCCCGCAGCCCAACCCTCTGCCCCAGCCCTGGGCCCCTCCCACACCCCTCATCCCCAGTTCTGCTGGGTCATGGGCATCAACAATTTTCTTCAACTTGGTCCCCAGAAAAAAAGTTTGAAAATCACTGTACTAGACTCATGACACCCCCCAGGCTATCAAACACCAACAGAATGACCGTCCTGAAATGCTTCCATACACACTGTAACTGAGTAACAAAGAGCTTGTTACTGTAAGTCCTCTTATCCTTCCTTGCTTCATGGGTTGTTCTCACTCTTTTGGAGATGCGAAAAAAATTAGATTGTAAGTTCTTTGGCACAGGGACAGCATCTATGACATAGCCGACCGTTCTGAGCACTGTGCATTTTAAAATATTACTGTTACTTATTTTTAAATTCTATACAATTAAATTTCAAATCCCTTGTTTTATTTTCTAGATTTTTACAAATCTACTCATCACCTTGCTAAAGATAAACAGTCCACTTTTTTCCCTTAGGTTCTTTACACTCACACGGCCCTGTCAACAAAGACAGAACACTTGGCTTTTGAAAGAAATTTGTCAAGCTGGAAACATTTACGGAGAGGAAAGCTGAAAACCATGCACACTGGCAGCGGCCAGGCTAAAGTCACACATTCAATAACCCAGAGGGACGTTCCTTTATCTGCTCCCCACACGTGTGCATTGAAGCTGGTGCACAAAGTTCACTTCCCCCTTCAGCTAGAGGTATTCTGTGGAGAGCACTAAAATTAACAGAGGGCAGAAGTCAGCAAGAGGTATGATAAGCAGCTGCTTCAGGACACAAACAGCTCCCAGACTATTACAGGCTCTCCAAAAGCCTTGACAGGTTATAGGAGGAAGACAAATGTTCCCTCTTTAGGCCCAAATAAAGATTTGGGGTTCTGTTCTTAAAAAAAAAAACATTAAAATAAGCCACTAGACCACACCAAGAGTTTGTGCATTCGCTGGCTGAACCGTGACAGCCATTAACTTGTGACAAATGCCATGTGTCTCAATCGCAATTAAAGGCAGAGGAAACGGCATCTGCGGACTTTTTCTGATCGCTCGTATTTCACACTCACATTCCCGGTTCCATATGCAGCACAGCTTCACCCACCATTTAGCACACGGAAACCATATGGTTTGGAGGCTTGTGTATTTTGCATAAACTGGAAGGAGAAATTAGCTCAGCATTAAGACAGGATTGATTGATTATGGTTGTTGCTTGGTATAAAAACCACAGTCCACATTCTCCCGCTACAATCTCACAACATAAGAACTCGCCTATTTTAGGTACTACCATAGTGGCAATGCCTCCCAATCTTTAATGTATTTATCCTCACAACATCCCTGTGAGACAGGAAAGTGCTATTATCCCCATTTTACAGATGGGAAACTAGAGAGCAGGGTAAGTCACTAGCCCCAGGTCACGTAGGAATTCTGCAGCACAGAAGAATATTGAACTCTGTTCTTCTGAGCCCCAGGCAACACTGTGCATGCCCATCATAGGGCTGGCTGCACAAAAGTGATCCTTTAGGACCACGCTGCTCCTTTTTCATGCAAGCAGTCCAGAAAGCAAGTGCAGCAATTGCTGTCTTACCAGTTCAGTGCAAGAATAAAAGCCAAGAAAGTAGGCAGACAGATTCAGTTCTACTGGTAGCAGCTCTCACTGTGACAGCTAGCTCACATGCACGCAGCATAAAGAGCGGCATGATTCATAACATAAAAAGAAGAGCTGAAGTGAACAAGCTGTGCAGATTTCAGTACAAGTTCCCCCTCATTCCCTCCTCCTTCCCACCCACAGTAGGTCATGCTAAATCTATTTGTCATGCTGCACATGAAACTTGTTCTGCTTATACTTTAAAATTAACAGGCCAAAAGAAAAAAAAAAGTAGCAATGAAAAAATCCAAAGAAGCATGTCCTCCTCCTGAATCAGCTATTTGATCCTGGGCAAATGATTCTGCTTTGTCTCAAATTCTCTATTTGCAAAATAATATTACTGTCTCTTTCTGGAGGGGAGAGGGGCAAGTATTAATGGATGCAAAGTGTTTAGAACACTTAAGCAATGCGACATTGAAAGGTTACTTCTGTACAATGAATTTCAGACACATACAGAGTAGGTAGAGATAATTTGCCTTTTTACTAGTAGGATATTGCCAGTTTGAGCAAGAATATGTATTTTAAAGTTATGAGGAATAGCACTGGGGTCCAAGTGCTACAATGTAAGCAGTTTTCACCTCTAGCCACTGTACACACAAAATACAAACACAGAACTGTTTTTATAAATAATATGTACTTGCTTGCATAGATATATATGTATCCATCCACCCTTGAGGAAACCTTTCATGGTAGGAATCATGTTGTTCATACCTCTCAGACGCACGTACCCATCCTCCCACCCCCACAAACTGTACATTATTCATGTACATGTGCAGAGCTAGTCACAACTTTGGGACAGCATATGTTTCTGCCCAAACAAAATGCTACAATCCCTGCTGAAAGTGATCCCGGCTACTCGTCCTCCTTCTCTCCTACAAAACCTTGCATTTTACATATTTTAAGGCCGTGATAATCAGAGTTCTCATTAACATACTGAAATACTGTGAAACAGCCTCTCACCTAGACCCTCCATTCTTCTATGGTCGGGCATGTGTCATAGCAAAAAGGAATCACAGGGCATGGCTACACTGGAAACTTCAAAGCGCTCCCGCGAGTGTGGTCGCGCGCAAATGCTGGGAAAGAGTTCTCCCAGTGCTCCTGGTAATCCACCTCCACGAGGGGATTGGAGTGCGACTCCCAGCACTCGGAGCCTGTCTACACTAGCGCTTTAAAGCGCTCAGACTTGCTGCGCTCAGGGGGGTGATTTTTCACTCCCCCGAGCCAGCAAGTTAGAGCGCTATAAAATGTAAGTGTAGACAAGCCCACAGTCATATATTAAAATGCCTTACTGGGGTCTCGGGAAGGCAGGGAGAGAGGGGATGCTGGACACTCAAAGGTTTAGGATATTGGATAAGAACTTTAATCGGCCTGCCCCAAACCTTGACTAGTTCTCAGCGGCTTGGGCTCCCTTTCAGCCCAATAGGAGAGAGGTAAACTGAACTCATGCCAGATCCAGCAAGCATGAATTCCAAAGAACATCTTTCCCCATCCTCAGAGAAACAACAAATATCACTATCAGTTCAATTCTCTGGCAATACAGGCCTTCCTAGGAAGTGCTGCACAAGATACCCATTCATAGCACTGCTGTGTAATTAGAGCCCAATCAAAACATATTAAACAAAGGAATGGCTGCCGCAGCACAGCTGAGCTCACTCCATTGATTAGGCTGTATGCTTCCCTCCATCCCCACCCCCGCCAGAAGAGAGGCGCTCAAAGCCCAGGATTTAATGATGTCTGAAAGTTACTTGTTTCAACTGAAGGGGAAAGAAGTTAATGCAGCTCTGAATTAACTTCCCCACCCCTCTGAACAATGAAGACTCCCTCCAGCCACAGCTTACTAAAAGAAACAGAAGAGCCATGTCAAGTGTCCCATCCGAGTACAGGGCAATGAGACAAAGATACAGACTTCAGTACATAGGGAGTAAGGAAGAGCCATTTGGAATGACAGACAAAGATGATCACAGGAAGAGGAGCCAGAATACCCAGGTTTATCACGTCTGTCACTCAGCAGACTCTAGAGCAGCCATAGATTGAGGATTTCTCTGCCAACGTTTTGATTGCGGTCTGTGAGGAGGCACCACCACCCGGGAATTTGGCTCAGGAACATAGATCATTGGTCCATCTAGTGTTATCCTGGGTCCTGCAACGATCACCGCTGGATGTTTCAGAGGGAGGTGAAAGACTCCCATAATGCATCTGCACACGAGTTTGGGCTGGAGGATGCTTTACTGAGCTACGTGGTTATTTATTTGTGCCCTTAATCGGAGAGAGGAAGGGAAGGACAGACAGACACTTGCATCTATAGTTGCTTTTCAAAAAGCGACAAGAGTAAAATAAGTACTTTTTTTGCTACTATGCTGTACAACCCTGGTCAACAAGAACTTCATCGTAGCAGAAGGGATAGTATTCTGATCCTCCTTCTCCAGAAGTACACCACTTGAGCTGGGGAAGAACTTGTGAGCAGCCTGGGGGCCTATGTCATAAGTAGGCAATTCAAATTCCATTCAGTAGAAGGCAGTAGTGTACATGGACGCCAGATCATTACAAATATTTAGTGTTTCTCTGAACCCACCAAGGAAAAAAAGTGAATAAGAGACCAAGTACCATTAAAATATCCAAGCCACACCACTATCCCCAACATCAAAAAGATCTTCCCAATCCATGTGGCTCCCATGCAGGGTTAAACCCATCTGCATTTATCCACAGCACACTGCCACAGATTAGAGAGGGATTGTGGAAGGATGGAGGAGATGAATGGAACACAAGGACCAGAGTACAGACTGGTGGAGAGCTTCCTACAGACAAAATAATCATCAAGTTCTGTTAATGGGCTCCCCCTATAATAATTTAAGGTGCAACAACTAAAATGAACTTCCAGTGCTTCACAGATCCTTCTACAAACAGGAGGTACGTCGTTCCCTACTGGCTTTAATGAGGGGCCCAAGGCTAGATCTGGCTCTCTCTGTACAGTGAAATGTTGGCGTGAACACAGGAATTGAGCTGCAGGTTGGAAATAACACATTACAGGATTTTGCACTTAGCCAAAAAAAATTCATCCCAGTTTAAACCCAAGCTAAGTTTTTTCCTTTATTAATAGCGTGTCTGGCATTTCAGTAAACACAGATCCGGACCTGCAACAGCAAAGACTTCCCAGCACTGGCTGTGGCATGTAGAGAGGTTCCATGGCTGCCCCAAAGGGAGTGGGGAAGCTTTTGGGGAGTTTATATCTAGTCTTACTTCCTGGACGGCTGCCTCAGCACACCAGAGAAGGGGGGGAAACAGTCCACATGCAACGGTAGAAAGAGAATCATGTAGGAAAGGAATTACCTAAGGAAGCTGGGCATCTAACTCCCTCAGGCTCCTGCCTAAATGATTATACTAAAGTAGATAGAGAGATCATCTCTAACAGGAATAGTAGAAACATAGTGCATGTGGGTATTTATCCAGGCAGAGCGTCTCATCCCCATCATACAAGTTATTTCCATGGTCTGTCTGACCTTCAAAGACATGCCACCTGCAGCTTCACCTCCATGGGTACTCCACAAAGACAGTGAAACAGCACCTTCTTGAAAGTATGGGCTGCAACCTTTGCATTCTATGTTTGTGTAACAAAGCTTGCACTTCCAAAAGAAGAGAATAAAATAAGCAATGGTGTAAGCAACAGAGTCACGTGAAAGAAGAAATCCACTCCATGGTTGCTCCTGTTGGGTCAGTGGGCAGGACAGTCTAGCTGTAGAATCTCTGTTAGCTATTATTATATAAGCCCCCTAGCTGTGGAATAATCTCTGCCCTGAATCTGCCCTAGAACCTTCCAAAAAGGAAGAGGAAGAGAGAAACATTCCTGGCACTGATGGTAATCAGATTTGAGACAGAGGAAGATTGCAGCATCATTTCCCCCACCAGATCAGTAGAATGCAAAGAGGAAGCTCACTAACAGAGATTGGAGGCAACTCATCTTAAAAACAAAGAAAAACAGAAACAACGTGTTTCACATCTTGAACAGTTATCGTGATTAGCTTGTGTGGGCAATGTAAACAACATAAGCCAACAGTGCAGGAAGGATTAGCAATACCCCACTACTGCCTCATTTTCATTGTCAATTAAAGATCTTCAGAGACTGAAATGGCATGATCCCCAAGGGTTTCTTTTAAAAGAACTGTTAGAAAGACTTTGGCGGTTTTTTAAATTACGGCATTTGCGCTGCAGATGCTGAAATGGAGAGAGAAGGTCTCTTTCTACTTTCCCCATCTCCCTTTCTTTCAGGAGCAGCAGGAGGCTAAGCCAGCCATCAATTTTTGAAACAATATCCCTGTTCTAAATCAAAGGCAAAAGAGAAGTGACACAAAAAATTCAGGACCAGCCAACAGAATGTAGAAAATTACCATCACCTTCAACTCCATTTGGAATATGTGTGGTATGGAGGAGCGACCAGAAAGTTGGGAGTCAGGAGGTCCCAAATTCTAATTGTGGCTCTGCAACTGATTCACTGCATGGCCTTGAGAAAGTCACTTCAGCATTCTGTTTCAGTTTCCACTTTTGTAAAACGAGAATACTCATCGACCTCCCACAGGATTTAAGGATTTGAGGCTTAGTTGGTTGAAGCCTACAAAATGGTCTGAACATATACAATATTATTTATATAGCCTGAGGGTTCCTTTCAAGGTGTTAAAGAGATTTCAGCAGCCATTCCAGCTTTCATTCACAGTGATGAAAAGCTAAAAATCCTTCATGAGCACCAAATTTGCTCTAAATATAACTGAACTTAGTTGACTTTGCAGGTAAACTGAAAAACAAAAACAAAACCTAAAAAAAGTAAATCCAGTATCACACAGTGTAGATACCCACTCTGGCACAGAATTCTTTGGGCTATCTGAAATTCAGTTGCCATATCTGGTGTAAGAAACTTCTTTAGGTAGGAGGTTAGCCTCTTAAGTTTAGTCTCTAGGAAGTGTGCTATGATTCTGTTTATATATATATTTATTTATATGCGTCCTCGCCTGCAGGCACCGCCCACACACCCCCCACACGCACCCCCTGCAGCTCCCATTGGCTATCAATGGGGAACTGCAGCCAATGGGAGCTTCGTGGGTGGTGCCCACAGGCAAGGGCAGCACCCGGCGGAGCCATCTGCCCCAGCCCACCCCCAGGAGCCGCTGCCTAACATACTGGCCACTTCCAGGAGCAGGGCGGGAGCCTGCCTTAGCCCTGCTGCGCACTGCTGCCACCCTGGAGCTGCTTGAGGTAAGTGGCGCCGGGACAGACCCCACACCCCAAACCCCACCTGCACCCCAACCCCTTGCCCTGAGCCCCTTCCTGCACCCCAGACCTCTGACCCAGCCCTACATTCAATTTCCCCACCCAGACGAGGCCCTCAGGCCAAAAAGTTTGCCCACCCCTGTTCTACAGAATGCTAATCCTCAGGGGTTACCTCCCTGGAATCTTGCCCCATCTCAGAGTCCTTAACTCCAGTCTATCTGCCGGCCTTGTGCCTGTAGATTGGCTCTCACTGGGGCCCACCTATGCCATCTTCCATCAGGGTCAGGGTATAAACTCCCTCCCGAAGCTCATCTGCATTCTACAATCCAGAGAAGGACGACAGAGATCTTTCCCTCCAGTCCACTTCTAATCTTGGTTTCCCCTCTTTACAGAAACCGCCCAGTACCGCCCACAACTCGGACTCATCTTTAATTGGGCTTGGCCCACCCTCCAACTACAACCAGGTGTGCCAATTGGCCTCTCACGCCCGCATGAGCCATCTCATCCCCTGTGTAGGTAAACACCCTTTCACACCCTGCCTTAGGCTGCTCAACTCAGTTCCTTCAGACTTCCAAGGGCCAGAAGGAATAAAGATGATCAAAAACTCAGTAAGATACCAGGGCCACATTACACACATACACTAAACAGATAACATGGGAATGCACATACACTCGTTAGTTTAGGCCTTGACAGCAGACCAGTTTTCCCAGCTATTCTCTAGTTCAGTGTTCTCTGAAGACTTAAGATCTGTTCTGCCATGGAAGCATCACCAGTCATCTTTGTAACGTTATCATCCTATCACTGTGAACAGCCCACAAACACTGTGTTCAACTGATGCTTCCAGACATTATGTACTTGCTGCACCAGGAAACAATCAAATTCAGGTGGCCATGGTAACCCAGCATGGAACACAGGATTCTTCACCCTTTGGAAAGCACACTACTCTCTCTCTCTTCCCTTATCTCACATTGAGTGGCAGCACAATCTTCTAGCCAGGAGTACAGACATCTAACCACCAATCTTTGCTCCTGAAAGAACAGAGGCAGCGATTTGAAAGTCAGATCCTTCATCTGTGCTTCTGTGAAGAGGTTATAGTGCTTACCTCTCCGTGAGGGGAGGTAAGAAGGAAGAGACAATTTGAAAGTTAAAGATTTTTTTAAAAAATTAAGTCTTTTCAGATCTGCCCGCAAGTCTTCCCACTCCCACCTCCCGCCAACATTTGTGGTTTTATGTATTGTGGTATGACTAGCCACAACAGAAGAAGCTGTTGAGTGATTAATGGGTTATACAGCAAAACTGGCTCTCTGCAAATGCAGTCAAATGTATAAGAATGTAAGTGAGAGGGAGGGGCTTGGATATTTTTCTCTCTATCACCACTTCCAGTTACAGGACTCTGAGGCAACACTTCCAATAGGCGGCAAACACGTTTTACTCTGAAGTGTTTGTAAATCCTTAGCTTTCAGGCTTGCTATTAAAAATACTGTCCTGCACTGCAGGAGAGCCATATGAAAGACTCTAACAAGAGCTGGATGCACTTGACTCTAGAAGTCTTGAGAAACAAAAGTGTTTCTTTGGTCAAAGGGGGCTCTGCAGCTGAACAGATATTATTTTAAACTCTTTCCTCTAAAGTACTTGAGGTTTTCCATTAGTTTACATTTTATGCTTGGCTTCCCTCCATCTCCTGCCTTGAAATCAGACAGGCTCTTTTGGTACCAGTGTCACTTGCTAGCGCCTGGCAGAGACATGGGTATATGACAGCCTGGAACATATTTCACCATTTGATTTTTACCAGAAAGCACCTGTGATTTTAAAACTATCACTTTTTACTTGATCTGTTCAACTCCTTCACTACTCCCCAGAGCCTGGGTGCCTTCTCAAATTCCAGGAGGAAGGAAGATCAGTAAACAAACATTCAGCAGCTAGTTTCAGCAATCTGTGGCTCACTCGTGTATTGCACAGATACCGCTTCATCTGGAGCTCTGGGGTTTTAGAGACATTTCCACAGAATTTTCCATGCTCACCTCTACCTGCTGCACAGGTGATGATGAGATGTCCAGACTGAAAACCTGTTTACTTTGGGGGAGGGGAGGGCGTTTGCTGTTAGTGGTGTGTGGACAGTGGGCTACTCAGCGCAATCAGAGATGATGTGCAACTCTATAAACTAGCCCTGAAAAGACATTCAGCAGCAAAATCCCTTAATCAAAGACTCCTCTTGGCTGGACCTCAGTTACCTCAGATACTATTCAGAAAGAGAACCCTGCTTCAAGCTAGGTTAATTGAAAGGGGTTTTAGAGAGAAAGAATTCCTGATAGATGAGGTAGTATCTTTTATTGGACCAACTTCTGCTGCTGAGAGAGAAGTTTTCAAGCCATACAGAGCTCTTCTTCAGGTAAGGTAAGAGTCATTCCTGGGCAGGAAGAAAAAAAAAAAAAAAAAAAAAAAACAACGTTATCATCATTCCCCATAAGACCCCAACAAACAGGGAGGGAAGCCTTGGTCAGTGTCAAAACACTAACTACCTGTTCTCACTTCCCTTCCTGACTTAGGCCAGGTCTACACTATAAACATACATCAGTATAACTATGTTGTTCAGAGGTGTGAAAAATCCACCCCCCTGAGCAACGCAGTTACACCAACCTAGCCCACAGTGTAGACAGGCAAGCTTCTCCCACTGATATAGCTACCTCCTCTCGCAGAGGTAGATTAACCACGCCAATGGGAGAAGCTCTCCTGTTAACCTAATAGCATCTTCAGTGAAGCACTGCAGTTTCTTAAATGTAGTTCTTCCCTTAACCAACGGAATACTTTAAAATGGAATACTTTAAAAAGGCATAATACCACCAATTAAGGGGAAAGAAGGAAGGGAAATATTACACACAAACTCTCAAAAAAATTAATTTTGTCAGTCAAATAATCATCGTCTATTATAGGGTGATCAGTAAGGCAACACTATATCTGATTTCTTGGAGGCAGGAGAATACGAAAAGAAATTAGGGGGGACGGGGACACCAAATGAAACAGATCATCACATTTCATTTTACACAAATACTGTATAGTAATAAAGAAACCATATTCTTAGAGACTTGTCCGGTTGAAAGTTAAACATTGAGACATTTTCTTACTACTACTAACTGATTCCTAAACCTGTGGAAAAATTACTCAACTTGAACAATGGAAAGAGACCAGAATATTTCACTTTAATTTCTAGCCAGTTTCACTTTGATTCTCATGCACTAGCTGTGATTAATGCTGCAACCCTGCAGGCAATTTTTTTAAGTCATGGACATCTTTGATTGGATAAAAGCTTAGCTGTGGTGGTGGTGGGAGAGGAGCAATTCAAAAATGAACCTCAATCTTGTGATATTTGATCGGGGGGGGGTGGAGCGGGAGAGAAAAGAACGT
This sequence comes from Caretta caretta, assembly GCF_965140235.1. NCBI lineage: Eukaryota > Metazoa > Chordata > Testudines > Cheloniidae > Caretta > Caretta caretta. The sequence continues at coordinate 16,533,544 of NC_134213.1, read as the reverse complement.
AACACATAAGTCAAGCACTCCGCATTTAAGTAAGCATTAGCAAAAGAGTCGCAAAACGACAGGCTTCATTTCTTCTGAGCACAGCTGTGAAAGTGGATTTGTTTCAGGTGTGGAGTCATGTCTCTGCCTGAAGCAGCAGATAAGCAGTCTTCCGTTCAGGTATGCCTGCCCCCCTATCGCCTTGGGAGGTCACTCACTCTAGAAGGATCAGCTGCAATTTGGGTGGCATAGAAAAACAACTGAACTGCACCGGGGGTAAAGGGGGGGGGGGGGGGGGGAGACAGCCCAAGATTAGTCAGGGAAGAAAGCTGGTTAACTCCTGTAGCTGTACAGAACTGGTCAGGAGGTGAGGGACAGACCAAAAATGGGGAGGAGGCAGGAGGGAGAAGATCGTAAGATGCCTGTCTAAAAGGTCATTTAAAATAGTCCCTGCTCTCAAGAGCCCAATCAGCTCATTTCTAATCACAAGGGCCAGGAACTCTCAGAATCTCACATCCTGCTTGCAGTTTACAGAAGAGACTCTGCAGAGGTTTCCAGGCCCCATTGGGGATGCTGAACCCGGAGGGAGTCCTGCACAGCACATTTGAGCAGGTCAGGCTAACGGCTCTCTTCTCATTATGGCCCATTCTTGGCATAGTTTTCTTCTCTGTCGAGTGAAATATAAAAACAGACGCCTTTCATATGCACGATCACACCTCTCCTACTACTACTACACCACTCCTACACACCTCTCCTACTACTACTACTCCTACTACCACCTCTCCTACTACTCACACCTCTCCTCCTCCTACACCTCTCCTACTACCAACACTCCTGCTGACCCAGGGCAAGGGACCACAAGAATGTTACAAACAGGGCAGGCAGAATGAAGATAATCCCTGAATACCCAAGACACCTGCTTCCTGACAAGCCTGAAAGAGAAAAGGAGACACATACAAGGCAAAGTAGTGGTCAAAACAGGGGTTCACTTCCCAGTGAGTATCTCAGTCCCCACAGTTCTAGGCCACTAAAGAGAAGTATTACACCTCATACTGGGACAGATGGGTGCAAGAACAGCTGCTGTCCTGATTTCAATTAACTGTATGTGCTTGTATGCAACAGGGTCAGGCCTACAGGCTGCCACCGGGCAACTCCACATACCTATGGGGATTTCAGCTGAAGAGCATCTGTTCCACACCAGCCCAAAGTTTACAAGCGCTCAAGCAGAGTGCCCTGCCAGAAGACTAATTAAAAGCATGCACTCTGTTTAAAGACTGGAAGGCAACTGGATTTCTTTAGACAGACCACTAATGAAGCCTGTTTGGAGAGTGATCAGTACTATTGCCCCAGAAGTTGTAGACAAGAGGGAGGAAGAGGTATGCCAATATCACAGATCTCATGCAGAGGGTACATACCTGCTCCCAGACCCATAACAAGAGCAAGACAAATGGAAACAAAGGATTTGTACTCCGGTTCAGCACCAGCATGGACTCAAGGTATGGTTTCCTACAAGTTCCTAGTGAAGGAGAAGGAAGTATGGACAAGCCAACCAACATTATTGTGTCCTGGTTTCCCAGCAAGAACAACTTCAGCAGGACCAGCTAAATAACCATATTGGCAGGCACCTTTTTACTTCTTTGGAAACCCCTTAGCCCCTCACTCAAAGGGAAATGCGACAGCTACGATTCAGTGTAAGCAGCAACATATCCTCTATTGGTTTCAACCCAAATGAATAGGAACTAGAAGATAATGTTTCCCTGCAGCCAGGAGCCACGCAGCATCAAAGAGATTCAAGTGCTTGTCTTCACACAGTCCTGAGTTGAGGGCCCCGAGCCCAGCAAGGAATGTGCTTTGGTGGCTCCCACAATGGGAGAAAGCAAAAGGATATGATAGGCCCTGCGACATTTCCAGCCCAACAGGACTTCCAGGGCAGGCTTGCAGTCTCTCAGGATTTGGAACCATGATAACAGCCATGTGCTCAGAACCACTTCCTGTTTGCTAGTTTCCAGCAGTCAACCCATACCATCAGATCAGCCAACGTTGGTTGTTTTTTTTCACCTTCCTCACAGCACAACCTAGGAGCTGGGTTTTAGGCAACCAGAGGGCTGGAACTCTCCCCATCCCAGGACACACAGTCTGCACTTAAATGAGTCTGTTTATTTGTCGCAACTTTTGGCAGGTGCTCAGTGCAAGAACTTGGTGAGTTAGGCTCCAGTTCCAAAAAGATAACATAGTGGGCATCCCGAGGGCATCTCCTTACGAGATGAGGGCATTGTGTCTAAATCCCTGGGGAAAAATTCAAACTAGAGAGAGGGGGGAGGGGAAGAGGAGGGAGTGCCCCGCCAATGCACTTGATGGCGGTCAAGGTCCCCTCTTGCCTCAATCCCCAAAAGCGGAAGGGATGTTAGCAGGTGAGTGGAGGCACCCAGAGACCCTCCTAGTGTGATGACTAGCTCCCCCAATGGTGGAAGCCCCCAAGAATTGGCAAATGATCAATGGGTGTGAGTGACTGCATGGGGCTGTTCTCTGATGGGAACCTTGGAAGTAATTTAACTAATACAAGTTGCAGCCTAGTTAAAATCCATACCACGCGTCCTCACCTTCTTCCACGCAGTGAGCACACCATAGCCTGTCTGATTCTTGGAATCCATGCTTGTTAGTCACAGGAGAGAATGAGGCCTTGGCTACACAAGGAGTTTTGCCACTAAAATTCCACATTTCGCCTAGTGCGCCTGGGTCAGCTCCACTGGGGGAACAACAGCAGGAGCTCTGGCATGGCCAAGGCTCCAAGCCGCACTGGCATTTCAGAGTCGCTCTGAGCAGGATTAGGCAACATGGTGATAAGTTTCCAAAAGCACCTCAGTGTCTTAACTTTTGAAAATGCTACCCATGGTGCTTAAGTCTGGGATTTTCAAGGAGTGTGAGGGTTAGGTGCCCAACTGCCATTAGATTTCAGTGGATCTTGGGGGGCATGGATCAGCATTCACATCACACTCCCAGTCAGTACCCAGACCAAGCCGGGGAAGCTAATGATCCAACAAGCCAACCAAATTTGGTGATGAATCCCGGTCACATGCCACCTGAGGCACATTGCACATATGCTGAGAAGTGGGTCTTGGGCACCTAATTCCCTTAGGCACCTTTGAAAATCCCAGTGTAGAACTCCAACAGCGGCTGACTAGCTACTTTAGCACCCCACTATTCTTTCAGCAGCAGAAAATGGGAAGAGGGGAATAACCCAGTTTAGATCTAGTAAGAGAGGGAATAATAATGAGGATAAAAGTTGAAATGAATGGGACAGCTCCCACAATGGGCAAAACAGAGAGGTAAGTGGGGTGAAGCGATTTACTATCCTCTTTGCACTGCACTAGACCTGGTAATTAACAAGCCTCCTGCTGTTCTCACATTGATTTCCAGCCTCTCCTGAAGGGAAGTAGATTCATTTTCTCTTTTCAAGCAGGGGAAACTTAAAACTTGCCTTCCTGGAAGAAAGGTAGTCGGAATTCAGTTTTATTCACTAGAATTCACCCTGCAGGACAGGAGGAGTTAAAATTCCAAGGCTAACTCTGGGCCACAGCAACAGGTTCAGAGTTGTTCCCAGCTATGTACATTTATGCTTGATGCTTTAGGGCATGAACCTCAGGGCATGTCTTCACTAGCCATGTTAAAGCGCTGCCATGGAAGTGCTTTAAAAGTGGCTGTGGAGTCGCTCCCCCAGCGCTGTAAACAAAACAAAAAACCAACACACCACCCCCACGAGAGGAGTAGCTATCAGCACTGGGAACATGGCTGCCAGCGCTGGTGCACTGTCTACACTGCCACTTTGCAGCGCTAAAACCTGCAGCGCTTTGGGGGGGGGGGGGGGGGGGGGGAGTTTCACACCCCGAGCAAGGAAGTTGCAGTACTGTAAAGTGCCAGTATAAACAAGGCCTCAGTCTCCAAAGAACACCACTCAAAACATCACCCCAGATGAAACGAGGCTAGGCGTGGAACTCAAGCCCCAATCGCGGAGGTGAAGACTAAAATTTCACAGCAGTTCACCTGCGAACAGCAGGTAACAGTGCTGCTTGCAAAACAGCTATTGCGTCACTCACCAGTCTGTGGACACACACACACTATATACCCTGCAGCAGCGTTTACCTGCTGACATTTAACGTGCTAGTGATCAAGGGAGCGGGCTAGCATGGTGGCCTAGAGACAGCACTCAGCACTACGAAAAAGGACACCCCGGCGGGGCTGTAAGCTCTACTGCAGCGAGAGTAAACCCCAAACTTCTGTACTGTACCAAATTAGGCAAAAACCTGCGTGTGGACAAGAAAGCATTAGACATAGCGTGCAAGTGATCAGGGAGCATCCAGTGAGCCAGAACAAAAAAAACACACAGTTAAGTCAGAAAGGAGCAAAAAACAGAAGTATTTTGATGCAAAAAACAGAGTCTCTTGGATGCTGCTATAGCACCTAGCCCTTAGGTAAACATGCAAGAAGCTTGAGCGGTCAAAAATTGTATCCTGCTTTAAAAAAAAAAAAAAAGGCATCATGCTGTTACTGAGGGATCTGCTGCCATTTCACTAAACTAAATACAAATGCAGCTCGAGAGCAGATGTGTTCACACACAGAGTCATTCTTCCCCTTTTGACCTGAAATATGTGGGGTAAAGCAGCTTCCTTTGCAAAAGACGAGGCTTCCTTATATTCTCCATGGCAGGGGGAGCCTTAGAAAGATCTGAGGGTTCCCAGTACCTGTTTGGTACCTCTCCATGGGACTGGATTTTTTTATTATTATTATTACTTTTGAAGACAACTGTTTAGAAGGACTTGAGAGAGATTCATCTTGTCTCTCGAATATCCTGGGGCCAAGATGGCTACCACTACACTTCATAGAAGAAATCCCATTTGGATTCTGGTTTATCACCTACTGCAGCCAATATGTGTAATACATCACATTAAAAAAAACCTGTTCTGAATAATTCCCCAACAGCCACCCCACCCCCCAACTCCTCCTACTGCACCTTAGTGTTGCAAGGGCAGGAGATATGGGCTCAAACAAACATTGCGCACTTCAGTAGCACCTTCCGTCTTAAAGTGCTTTATAAACCTCTATGAATCAAGCCTCAGCCTCTTTGGGCTGCAGCCCCACATTTACAGAGAAAAACCGAGGCAGACAGATATGATCTGACCTGACCTGCCCAAGGTCTCTCAAGAAGCCTCTGGCAGAGGTAGGACTAAAACCCACATCTCCTTGTTTCTAGTGTTGTGTTTCCCAGCTACATCTGCTCAAAGTTTCTACACTTTTTCTTGGAGAACTAGCTCTAACCTGACAAATCCAGCAATTTCCCCTCCACCAAAATAAAAAATAAATTAGCCACTGTCTTAGAGCCAAAATTAAACTCTTTCTACACCCTCCTCTCCCCCCCCCCCCCCCCCCCCCGCCCCATGGAAGGTTGTAACACCAACATTTAAGGGAATACTAGGCTCAAGGGAAGTGATCCTGGCCATGACCTGAGCTTCCTAATCCAGCCACCACATTTCAGACTCAGCCAGAGAAGGCACAAAGGGGAACAGGGGGTTGAAGATCACCACACAGCTTTGCCGTGTAACCTGCATCACCTCTACAAGAGCCCACCGTTTCCACCCTTTACAGTTCATTATTAACATCACTTTTGATCTTAGCATTTGCAAGACTTTCTGAATAATTTATGCATGGTGTCGCAGAGAGGGACATATTTTGATGAAAACCAGGCCACTGAACCTATCAGGAAGAAATAAATGGAGACAGTGGAAACAGAGTCAGATCCTCCCTTACTTAAAAAAAGGAAAGCCAAAATATAAGAAAATCCTCACTACAGAAATGGGCCCCAAGCACTACAGGATTTTTAATGAACTTAGTCTTCCGCAAAAGCTAAGTTTTTTTATTTTTAAGCCACATGCATTCAAACACTAGCGTCCTTCTGTGCTTTTAAACAACATGGTGAAAATAGTGCAACCCCAGGAAAGCTGATCACAGAATCCATAAGATAAATTTTCGTTTAAAAACAAAAACAATCTGGATTTATGACGAGTGAGAAAACTTAATTATACCCATTTAAATAATCTTTCCTGATTAGATAGACAGATACAATGCTTAACACTGCTGATTTTAAGCAGCTGGATGTGTAATGAGACTTGCTGAGCAAACCTGGAGTGGAAAACAGTTCTTGCCAAGGGCTACCTTGTGGCCTACATACGAGTCATAAATTTGCAAGGAATATACCCCTCTGTATTTGGGGCTTAACCTTTTCAGTCATACAGGCCAATCAGTCACAACTGTTCAAGCAATGCTGGCAAAAATCTTCCACACTTCTAATCTCACTGGACTGCAGGTGAGGGGGGCAGAAATTAGGAGACTACAACACAACACTGCATAGATACTCAACCCTGGTCATTTATCACCATCAAAGAGCCAACCCTTCACACATATCCTGTGTCTAAACTGAAGTGAAGAAGATATGAAACAGCCAACAGAAAGGGAAAGAATGTAAAGATGATACTCTCAAGCAGATATTTAAATAGCTAGTTTTACTACATCACTTGCACTAAAAGATCTTGTACTTAACCCCCACATCCACTCCTTTTACTAGCTTAGTAGATTTTTCCCAAATTGATCAGGTTGGTTGCCGTTCTCATCCAAATTTGTTTCACAGCTCCTCACACACTCATTGCAGCGGCAGGTAACGGAAGGAAAAACAAAAACACCATAGAGTCAGGAGTTTTAAGGCCAGAAGGAACCACTCGATCATCTAGACTGACCTCCTGTATATTACTGGCCACCAACACCAGCATACTAAACCCAACAACAGAAATGAGACCCACAGGAGACTAGACTATTACATCTCTCCAAGCCTGTGTGGTGGCACATCATGATTGATGCTATGCAAAGACTTTTCTGTAGGCCTTACAACTGAGTGCTTAACAAGCCAAAAGGAAATTTACTACCTTAAGATATAAAAAACAGTTAGGTCCTAAGCATCCTCCTACTTCACTTTTCTTTGCAAATAAAGAGTGAGTCTGTTGATTATGAGAGTCAGACACTAACATCAATAGATATATCCAGACACAGACTTCGGCAAGTTCTACCCCAGGCCACCCCAACGGTTCTGCCAGACACCTCAGGATTCCTCCACAATGATTTAGTGAACAGTTGTGGACAAAACAACTGAGTGGTCTCAGTGGGACCAGTCCTGCAAGATGCAGGGCACCAGTTCTTTCTGACGTCATGGGGCTTTCCACATTGAAGAACAAAGTTAAAAGGGCCAAATTCTGTTCTCTGTCACACCAGTGTAATTCCACTGGAATCAATGGATTTACTACAGATTTACATCAGTGTAACAGAGCAGGATCTAATTTACTTTAAGCCATTTTGACAGCCAATGTTTGGGACAGGCAGAGAAGAATACAAGCAAGGAAGAAAGCTGCTACCCTTTAATTCTGGAGCTGCTACCCTTTAAAACTTTTTGCAAACAAGCCTGCTGCAATAGCTTCGATTAGTCTAGTCCTGCACCATAGTTGTGTGAAATGCATTTTTAATTGTGACCCAATTCAGAATCACCTTGCCTCTAGTGCACTAAACCTTTTGCCTCTAATCAGGGGTTCTGTGGTGCACTTGATCTGTATTTGGAAGCATTCCAGTGAAAGTGTTTTACAGAAGGTGCTTTTGGGGAATTCATACATCTCAATATTCTGTCACTATGAGATGACGTTTCCCCCACGAACATCACCACGTCCTTCTGTTCTTGACTTTTTCTTTTAAAAACTTTCCCAACCCATTTTAAAAAAATATAAAATAAAATAAACCTGAAATTCTATTCTTGAAAAAGGTCCATACAGAGAAAAACAGTCACTGCCTTAGCTAAACTGATGTTTCAGTACAAAAATATTCACCTAATATAAAGGGGTTGTTACTTTGCATGGCATTCACAAGACAAACAGGATTCACATGCACTCTCCAACTAACAGGTGTGACTCTGTCACACTGCCTCATGGAAGAAGTCTTAGTGCTTGTCTACACTGGCACTTAACAGCGCTGCAACTTTCTCACTCAGGAGGTGTGAAAAAACACCCCCCTGAGCGCAGCAAGTTTCAGTGCCGTAAAGCACCAGTGTAGACAATGCACCAGCATTGGGAGCTGCGCCTCTCGTGGGTGTTTTTAAAAAAAGAGCGCTGGGAGAGCTGTCTCCCAGCGCTCGGCCGTGACTACACAAGCCACGTTAAAGCACTCCCACGGCAGCACTTTAGCATTGCCAGTGTAGACTAGCCCTTAATTCTACCTTTAATGCAATTACACATGAGAAAGGGCCACAGAATCAGGGCCATTTTCTGAACGATATACACCTTTTAAAAGACATACAAATACAATTTAGGGGTAAATGCTCAGACTTTAACTCTCCTAGACTATTAGGAATAGAAAGTCATATCACTATTATTGTTTTTTCCATAGCGCCTACAAGCTCTAATCATGGACCATTCTTCTAGGTTCCATACACACGGCACAAAATCACCTTTAAAGTGCCACAGTAAGTGTAAAACACTGCAGTCTCATTAATGCAAGCAGTAGAGTTTGACATTGTTATTAAAAAGCCAATATAAAAATGTCCTAAATAGAATGTCTAGGAAGTTACTTAGCATTACTGGATATTAGCAATCTCCAGACCAGAATCAGACGAACCAACACTTTTTTGCAAATTCGCAAGAAAACTTATAAAAAGGAACTCATTCATTGCAATAGGGTGGGGTTTTTTTGTTGTTGTTGTTTTGGGTTTGTTTTTTTTTTTAAAAAACACACACACACACACTTACCAAACCCATCCCAAGACTGGAATCCTTATTTGCTGAAAATAGAGAATTAAAATGGTCACAGACAGACAGACATATAGAACAAAGAAATGTATCCTAACTGCGTATTAAAACAAATCAGGAAGATATTAACAAACTCTCTCTTTTAACCACGATTTGAGGACTTCAATAGCTCAGACACAGGCGAGAGAGAGGTTTTTCGCAGGAGTGGGTGGGTGAGATTCTGTGGCCTGCGTTGTGCAGGAGGTCGGACTAGATGATCATAATGGTCCCTTCTGACCTTAGTATCTATGAATCTATGATGTGTATTCACATGGGCTACATGTTTTAAGCTGATTACGCTGCTTTATACTCATATGTTCGTTTAAGAAAACGCAAAGGACATCTACACTGCAAAGAAAAACCCGTGGCACAGAGTCTCAGAGCCCAGGTCACTTGACTCGGGCTCGCAGGGCTCTGGCCGCAGGACTAAAAATATTTCAGTGCAGACATTCCCAAATTGGAGCCTGGGGTCCAAGACCCTCCTCCCTTGCCAGCTATCAGAGCCCAGTCTCCAGCCCAAGATGGTACATCTATAGTGCTATCAACCGGGGCTCTCAGATTCGCTGCTGGGGGTTTTTCTTTGCACTGTAGACATACCCACACAGAATGAGTCTGCTTTTAGACGAGGAAGACAGTATGCGTGTTAACCAGCTCTCACATTCCTTATATCCCTCTTTTCACAGGAGATTACTTAACTTTCAGTTCATATTCCTCCGAACAAATCATTTTTTCCAAAACTTTTCACTGAACGTCCATTAAGCTATTTTAAGAACTGCACCACAACAATGTTCATACCCTCTATGTATTATGGCTGAAGAGTATGGTCCATATTGTAATTTAGATTAGTGGGGCAAAGAATGCATCTCTCAGGTACACCCAGGAGTAACAGAGATCAGAATACAGATCTACCTTCCTAGAACACCAACATAAAGAAAAAAATTCTACAGACCACAGTACTATAAGCACTGATTGCATCATAGCAATTAGAGACAGAAAGGTTTCAGAGTAGCAACCCTGTTAGTCTGCATTCGCAAAAAGAAAAGGAGTACTAGTGGCACCTTAGAGACTAACCAATTTATTTGAGGATAAGCTTTCGTGAGCTACAGCTCACTTCATCAGATGCATCGGATGAAGTGAACTGCAGCTCATGAAAGCTTATGCTCAAATAAATTGGTTAGTCTAAGGTGCCACGAGTACTCCTTTTCTTTTTTAGAGACAGAAAGACACTTATTGAAGTACCCAATCTGTCCCTCTGAAAATACAGTATGTGACACCCTCCCTTCCTTCTCTTCCCCCAATAGAGTTCATTTCAGTTATTACACAGCACACTTGATTTTAGCCAAAAGGCCAACACAATAGTTCTATTACTCCTAAAGTTTTCACTTCAGTAACAGATCAAGCTGATCATTACTCAGGCAAATTCAGAACAGGATTGCTCAGAGAAGTCAGTCGTCTATCCTGTCAGAAAATAGCTTGTTGCGGTAATAAGCCAAGAGAAATTCAATGCAGTCCATTCTAACCCTTCCATCTCACACAATATGCCTGCTAGCGTGATGCTGTTAATAGCCGTTACTCATATGGGTCTGATTCAAGGCCCAGCAAAGTCAATGCAAAGACTCCCCTCAACTTTCCTACTGAAGTCACTTGGAGTTTTTGCCACCATCTTATTCAGGGCCAGGATTTCATCAAAGATGTTTATTGAAATGACGGTAGGAAAAAAGACTGAGTCATAAACCGTTCTTTCCCTCGAAGAAACCAATACACTTTCTTCCACCACAATTTATATAAAGTTCCAAAGTCTTCCTATCACCAGGCAACATTGTAACTCATCCTTGTCGCTGCTGGACCGGAATCATCCTAGCTGTCTTGGATATATGGAAAGTGACACAGATTTCAAGAATTAATAGCTAAGAACACACAAGGGCAACTGCAGCGTCTTACCACATACACAGATGCCACTAAAGAAATGCAAGTCACATTAATTCAGGGTAGCATAAAAATATTTGTCATAAAGCCCGATCCTGGCAAGAAGACAGAAAGCATTCCTAGATCAGTCTTTCCTTAAAAAGGAATTCACTAGAACTAGACTTTGATTAATCCAGAGAAATTTCAAATGTATGTTCCACTATTGTACTGGAAAGAGATACGTTGGCTTCAAAAACACACCACTTGTAGATGGCTTATCCCCAAACAACATGCTGATACTCAGCAGGAAAAGGGTCTCTTATGATGCCACAGAATTAAACATGCTGCTGTAATACATCAGGTCTGCAAACGAGCAAATTTGTGAATGCTTATTCTTTGACAGCCAGTCACCCAAAGTGTAAAGAAGTTCAAAGGGGAATCCTGAAACACAGAACCTCTGTGGTGAGATTATAAGTGTAAAGGACCTAAACACCTGTAGGCTCAGAATTTCACCTGAGGGGGAAAAGAGTACAAATAAAACCCCAACAGCTGCACTCAGCATTTATGAGGAACCCTCCAATGACAAACCAGAATGTAGGAGCCCTGGATAGGAATGTCACCTGTCCTGATTTTCAGTGGGTAACCCTATCTGTGTTTTAGAATCCCAAAATAACTCGAGGCATACAAAATACCATGCTGTAGTGTCCAGATGTGAGAACATGGCAGCATCATGATGCTGCCGCAAATGAATTTGTTCTGCAGGAACCACAGCCATGGAGGATGGATGAGAAAGGTTTAGTCTCTCTCCTCCCACCCTCTTCCTTTTGTTTAAAAAAAAATAATCAAATTATAAAAATAAATAAAAAATGGGAGTACATTTAGGTTACAAGATACTTTGACAATATGCTTTTAAGAGAGAGCAATAGAGACATTAGCCAGAGGAAATATCCATAATTTAGAATAATTTCACTCTCTACAGTGAAAAGGAATCTGTATAGGGGAGATTACATTAAGAATATAGCACCTCCAAGACCATATTTAACATGATTTACTCCTACCCGGGTAGATAAAAATCTAACCACGTCACACCTATATTAATCAGGGCTGTAACATGATTCAATAACACAATTACACCCGTTGGGTCCCAACTACACAAGCAAATCTAAGCTTGAAATATATGATAGAGCAGGGTGGGGAAGCTAGGATATGTAAAACACTATCCCTACAATATTTATATTGTAACTGGGACACCTTGTGTTTTCAATGCTGGAGAAAGTTAATCTGAGGATCGCATCTCAATTCTATCCACTTACAAAATAAAAAATAAATGCTAGGATAAGTTAATAGTCTTAACCTACAACCTAATTTTACAAGAAATTGTTTCCCTATTACAAAAATCACCACTTCAGTTTCCACAAACTGCTTTGGGCAGAGGGAGGAATAGGACTCAGTGCTGGGACAGGCCAGTCTTTGGGGGTGAGGGATAGCTCAGTGGTTTGAGCATTGGCCTGCTAAACCCAGGGTTGTGAGTTCAATCCTTAAGGGAGCCATTTAGGGATCTGGGGCAAAAATTGGGGATTGGTCCTGCTTTGGGGGGGGGGTTGGACTAGATGACCTCCTGAAGTCCCTTCCAACCCTGATATTCTATGATAGGTCAAGTGTGAGATAAATCAGTAATTGTACAAAAACCATGTGTATGAACAGCTGACTGCATAATGCAAGGCAGCAGGTATTGTTACCAGTCTCTTTCAAGAGATGGATTTCATTACTGAATCCACACTTCACCATATAACGACATGTATTTTTTAAAAGTAATATTCATGCAGATTTAGAATTCAAAAGCAGGTGCCAACACTTTTCCTTATGGCAGGCAAGAGATTCATCACTCAGCTTTTCAGATGTGTATTACAGGGTTTCCCTGTGTGTTTGCATGCCCTATGGAACTCTGAAAACTTTGCTAAGAATGCCTGCATTACCATTAATAAGAACTGCTCACAAATGTATTCCTCCTGAACTAATGGGAGAACAGACAGACTAAAAACAGCTTAATTTAACACCATTAGCTACTTTCTAAGAGAAAACAGGAAAAGGACACACAGTAGTGTACAGCTCTTCCATTTTAGTTTAGAAACAATGACAACCAAAAGTAACACTAATGATCAGCTTTGAGAGAAGCTCTGTATCTAGTGAACTGTCTTTTACTGCAGTCATATACGTAAGCCACACTTCAAGTCATGAGGAGCAATGTTGCAGATAAGGTACAACATCCACACTGAGAGGAGTTAAACATTGCTAGTATTTATGAACCATGACCAAGTGGCATTTAGCCTAAAGATGTAGAGTCATGGGGATTTCGAAGCTATATTACAGATTCACTTTATCAGAGAGGAGTAGACTATACAATTCGACCACCACAAGGGTTGGATTTTTTTCTTCTTGAGGGACAGAATTTAGAACCAAAAAAGGGATATTCATCATTGTTTGTGTGTTTACTTTCCTGATTATTCAACTGGCAACATCTTCTGGAGAGGAGGCAATTGTCCTCCCATCCCCTCTCCCACTCTATTACAAGAAATTGAATAAAGAATTTCAAACAGAAGAGAGACAGCTCTGCTAAGAGCTAAAGCAGTAAGGAAAGACAAGTGCTGCTACCTTTTAAATAACTAGGTAAATAATGCACCTACAAAAACCATAACCCCTCCCCTTTCCGAGAAGCTGCCTTCACGTGGCCTTTCCCAGTAGAAATATGCTAGGACTTTCAGAAGGAGAAGGGAAAAGTCATTAAAGACCAACCCATTTTTATTTACATACCAAAAGGTGAAAGCCAGATAATTTACAGCTTGCCTGCAGGACTGCATTTTGGAAGACACCCCCAAGACACTCTCATTCGGAGTTCCTTATCTTCCCCCAACACCTGTGCACCACACCCTAACCAAGACTGCCCAGAGACACATCTGTTACTAATTAAGCTATAGTACAACTGTTGAAAAACAATAAGGTATTAGCATGAAAGCGATCATACAAGATTAATACTTAGCTCCTATTTTTCCCCACAGCTTCCTGCTTCTACATCCAATACCCTTCCCAGACGCTCGTATCTGTCAGCCAGTGCCGCCCTGTTATTCCACCATGCAAAGGTAACCCGGGTGGCACTGGGTCAGATACATGCGATTCGGGATTCCTTATCAGGTTTAAGCCACCATCATTCCTTCCCCCTGCCCTTCAGGCTTCTGACACGCTGTCACTTACTCTTGAGTGCTGCAATGAGCGACTTCCCATCTTTGATCAGCTCCTTGATGAATTTGTTGGTCTTGTCCAGCTCAGCTTCATGAGATTTCAGCGTCTCTCGGAACTGGGGGCTGTCCAAGCAGCAGTCACTAAATTCCAAAGCAGGTAGTCCCATGGTTTCCTCACACACCCCTCCAACAACCCTTTAAAAAAAAAAAACTTAAAGAAGGAATTCCCACGAGTGCAACCAAATAAAAAAAATACACGTATATGTTCTTAGTCTATTTGAAAAGAAAACGAAACTTTATCCACAAACGAGCACGCCTCTCCTCCCAATTGGTCACAGATTTCCAGGCACCTTAGAGGGAGGGAGGGGAATCAATTAATTAAAAATAATAAGCAGGTCAGAGGAGTTAATGAGGCTCAGGGTCTGCACTGGGATCCGCCTCAGATGCCAGGGGGTGGGAACAGGAGCAGCAAAGAGGAGGGGGCTCGTGCTGCAGTAGCAGCAGCTGCCGCTGCCTGGGGACTGCTCATGGCGAGAACTTCCACACACGCTGCAAACCCCAGGGTGCCTCCGCCGCTGTCTCCCAGCCCATTCAATGCTGCTTGCTACCTAAAGTTTCCCAGGCTGGGGGAGAAGCAAGGAGCCCAGCGGCCTCACTCGGCAGCAGCTGCTGGTCAGCCCAGCCAGCCCTGATGGCATCCGGGACCAATCGGGACGCTTCCCTTCCCCGTTGGAACGTTGTGTATCATTTTTCCGAACGCGCTTCCCATCAGAACGTCCGGGTATCTTTTTTCTTCGAACGCGAGGCCTCCCCTTGCGCAGCCGCAGCCAATCGGCGCAAGAGCTGCTGGGGGCAGGCAGGGGAGAGGGAGGAGGGATGCCCCAGCGATGATAGAACAGGCGAGGGGGGCGTGGCCAGGCCTGTGTCAAGTCGCATGAAGGAGGAGAAGGGACCCCCACCGCCTCTTAAAGGAATACCGTTGCTACCGAGACCGCAGAAGGCATGGGGGAGGTGCTGGGACAAGAACAGGGGTTACTCAAGGACATTCCTCTGAAATCTGTTGCTACAACCTCATGCGGGACCAGAGGAGACCCAACAAGAACAGTGCAGGAATTTGGGCGGGTGGGCACTTCCTAGCCTCTGGTGGGATTCTTCTCCCTCTTAACACGACTAAACTTTCCCTGTCAGGAGAAGAGGACTTTCCTTGACAGTACTGTACAAAAACTTTCTACACACCAACCCTGCATGGGCTTACATGGGGCACTGGAAGGCAGGAGACCTGGGGTCTGTTCCCACCTCTGCCAATAGGCTATTATGTGACCTTTGGCCAATCATTTCACTCCTCTCTGCCACGATTTCCCCTCCCGTCGTGTGTCAGGATTATCTATATTGCAAGGAGTGCTGGTTGGGATAGTTTCTGTTTGTTCCTGTGACATATTGCAGTGAAAATAATCTTTTTGTAAGTTTTGTTTAATTTTTTCTTCAAAGGTTTTTGAGGTTTTGCCAATAAAACTTCAACGCAAAAAGCGTGTTTGGTTTATTTTAAGCTGAAAACAGAAAAATGTTTTTTCTTTGAATACTTGAAAAATTTTGTTGAAAACACATCAAAAGTAGAAATTTCTCTTCTGATGAAAAAATCATTTTTCATCGAAAAATGTTTCAGACAATACATTTTGACTAGCTCTAATTGTAAACACTTCAGGGCATGAAATATCTATTATTATGTCTAGTACAATGGAGCCCCAAAGTACTAAAACATACACAGCCTGTGGATTATTAAATCCTGTTTTTCTCTGTATTTATTTAAAGATGGCAATGTGCTTGGGGCTGTATAATGCACACAGAGAAGCCCTTATCCAAAGAATGTATAGTCTAATAGTGACTCATGGAGAAGATTCAATGCACTGGGAAAGCCAGAGCTGGGGATGATTTGCTCAGACCATTATACCAGGCCTAGCTCTGTAATACAACATACAATTTTTTTGTTCTGATTCTGCAGCTGTGATGACAATAGTCATTATTTTTAAACATGGCTGCCACATACATGATCCCTTACAATATGACACTTTAGCATTTAAGTCCAAGCAGTGGTGGTACTAAGCATAGGCAGACTTCAGTTGATAGGGCTCCAAGCAGCTCAGAGGGGCCCCAATTTAGTATTACCCCCAAACTATTGTTCATCTTATTTAATGTGGACTCTTTAGCAAGCATATTAGTATATATAGTGTTGGTATGTTTTTTGGTTTGTGGAAATAATGCAATTAGTAACTTTACCTGGGGGTAGGAGGGAGCCAAAATATTCCTACTTAGGGCCCCCAGTAGGCTAGCATTGCCTCTGATCCAAGACTGTAGTAAACTGTTGTACTTTTTTAGTAAGTGTAATTTTCAAGAAAAACGTGTAATTTAGTGGGTCAGCTGTGGCTGGAAGCAAGTCATGTAACCATTCTATGCTTTGGTTATTTCAGCAATCAAATGGAGATGACAGTACTTCCCAGAGGCATTGTGATGCTTAAATCATTAAAATTCATCTACAAAGGGGAAAAAATGAGCTGGTGTGCTTTTTTATTTCTTTATTCTATAAAGAAGGCCCAAAAGGTTTGTGGTTCTGGTTAAAGGGCTTGGTTTTGTTTATTTCTTTTGAGTTTTTTACCTCAGAAATTCAGATCCTGTGTAGCCTAGAAGACTTCATAGCCCGGGGGCTCCATACAGGGAGACCCTTATGTCTAAATCCAAACCACGCTGGCCTTTTGCATTGCCATATCATGATAAAAACTCATAGCTAATTTTCTGTCCACTCACAACCCTAGGTCTCTTTCAGCATTGCTGCTTTCCAATTACGCATCTGGGTTTGTGATTATCTCCCAGATTCATTAGCAGGAGATGAGAAATAAGACTTTAATCTTCGAAGACTTTGTCATGAAGGGTGGGTTAGCATGATTTAACAGATTAGCTCCACAGAGAGAGACTCTGTGGAAGTACCATGACATGCTAGCAGCCCTACTCCGTCTTTCCAGGTTGAAAGTGTGGGTGCACTATATCCGCTCTAAATGTGTTGCACTCAGCTAGGCGTATAGGATCAGGGATGTGTAACTATACCGCACAAATTCAGGTACTTTCATTTTTAGAGGAATATGTTTAATTTGGGATGGGACAATATTAAATGAATGAATTTGATAAACCATGTCAATAGGAGTAGCTGTGTATACCTCTGGAACACCCTATGAATCCAGAACAAACACTGCCGCTGCCCATTCTCCTACCTCTCTATCCAAAACTGCCAGACACAAATTCCAACCCACAAAGCAATTACTATTGTTAATTCCTTTGGCTTCAACTCATATGAGATGCATGGGGGCTAATTATCAGTATTAAAAAAGGAAACCGCATCAGTGGTGGGTTGGCGGCCCTATGGCGTTCTCTGTTTTACTTCTTTCAGCAAATGACTCAGTCATGTTCAGGCTGAATTCATCCCAACTTCAGCCTGCCGCATTTAAAGGGATACAGACATACTTTTTATTCTACCAGAGCAACTGAGAAGAATGGTGCCTGAGTAAAGCTTCTTCAAAGAAATCTGTGAAACCCAACACAATGAATATTAAATACTAAATAATCCAGTACAATACAGCTTTAAGCAGAGTTTTGTGAACACCAGAATGAAACATCTCTTGTTTTCACTGAGATTTAATTTCTAGCCAGTCCATAACACACAACACAAAATATAAGGAAGTGAATATACATAAACCCAAATGGTCTGGAGCTGAGCTACCTTAGAGAGTGCCTTTCTCCCATGCGCCATCACAATGGCTGTGATCAGCTGTGAGCCCTGTTGACAATCCCTGGATGAGCACTCTCAGCAATCAGTATTGAGCTCTGGAATTCCCTTTCTTGTGAGCTGGTACAGACTAACACGGCTACCACTCTGACACCTGAAATCGTTTCCTGTCAGAGCTCTGTCAGGCTCAGGAGAAGGAGAGATTTCTAATTCTGGCTGTGTCACTGCCTTCCCACGTATCCTTGAGTAGCCACACCGCCACCTTAGTTTCCCTCTCAGATGAAATGGGAGTAACAATAATTATTTGAGCATAAGCTGTCGTGAGCTACAACTCACTTCATCGGATGCTTATGCTCAAATAAATTTGTTAGTCTCTAAGGTGCCACAAGTACTCCTTTTCTTTCTGCGAATACAGACTAACACGGCTGCTACGGCTGCTATTCTGAAACCAATAATTATTTGCCTACCTCAGGCATAATGTAAAGTTTAATTAGCTAATGTTTACATAGCCTTTGTTCACTACTATAAAGTGCTAAGTATTATTATTTCTCACTTTAAAATTGTCTACCATTGATGTTTGGTTTTGTCTACAATGGGCCAAAATGCCCCAGCATTTTTTATTGGTTTTGTACACTTAAAATGTTATTATTTTAGTTTAATGTTAACACGTTGATGAGCCCAACACTTGTCAAATGGCTAACACAGGAGAACCTACAACTAGTTGGACACTCGCAGTAAATGTAACTGGGGCTGAAAGCTGAATTCTGTACAAATAATTTGGACTGGCACTTTGGGGACAAGTATACCTAGTGAATATTTCCTGATGTTTATCATCAGAGGGATATTGGGAGTCATAAATTTTAGGGGAACAAATGCCAGATGAGGCATTTTGTGAATAAACTTAATATTTTTACCAGTTCTGTTTTATACGGGGAGATGGGTTTTAAATGATGTAAAATCTGAAATATGCAATATGAATGGTAACAGGGGAGACAACAGAGTCTAATATTATTGCCTTTGAAAGCAGAGAAAACCCTTATTTATTTTCCCTTCCTGTTGCTCTACCAAATTGCATTATGCAACCTGTTTTTCAAGCAAAAATCAGAGGATGTCTCACAACCACAAACAGTAAAGGAAACAATGCAAAATGTAAATTTTGCTGTAATTTTATGATGGGGACAGAAATAAGACTATGCAAACTCATTGTCCTGTGTGACCAGTGACAGGATTGGAAATCACTCCTCTTAGCTGTCAAATCACAGCGTTTCCTCAGTAGTTCTGTACTTTTCTTTTTTCCTGCCTACTTCTGACATGAGCATCAGAATAAACTCATATTTGAGTTCCCAGAGTGCTGTGTCTGTTGGCAGAGACAGGAGTGCAGGAACTGGAGAGGAATAATAGCGACTGATGCATTCCAAACAAGCTTTGTTGGGGTCATGCATCCAAACTGTCTGTAGCAGACTGCCATGTAGGAAAAAAGAAACCAAAGCTTCTAAATTTACTCCCTAGACCTTTGCCAACTGCTTGTGCCCCTAGGTATACTTGCATGGGTTTGTGATGCTCCAGCAACCTTTCCACCTAGTATAGCATCAAGTCACATTAATTTGACACGTTTTGGGTCCTGATCCTGCTCCCACAGAAGCCAATAAAAGCATTCCCATGGACTTCAAGGGATGCAGGATTGAGCCCTTCATTAGGACAAAATAAGTATTCTCATGCACTTCATCAAGGCATTTACAGGCTATTACTGAGTCACACAGATAGACATGAGGGGTGAAGGGGCAGATGTGTGTATACACACGCATGTGTGTGTGTACGTACATGGATGCATATACAATTATTACCCATTGTCAGAAGATATTGAATGCTGTTATATCTCTTCAAAATGTCTTGCACCAACAAATTCAGACACAGCAGGCAACATGGCAGTTGTACAGTCAGCTAGTGTTCTCTGATCTCACAATGTAGTCTCCATTGTCAATGATCATAAAAAATAGGGTTGTGGAGAGGGATGTAACTTAGGAGTTAACACCACACAGTAATTTGGTCTTGAAGCTTTGATGGTGGGGTTGGCTGCCTTGTAACCTTTTTTAAACTCCAAGAAGCTGTCAGGGGCATTTAGATTTCAGAAACCTGGAGCTGAGTGAGATATTTCTTGGAATGACACCCACTGAGCGATGTGTTCATTTGTTCACATCCCGTTTTTTATGTGACCATATATTGCACTCCCTGTCTCTCTCTCTTAAGGAATGTGTTTTTTTTATTAAGCTGGGCACAGATGAGTCATTGTGAAAACTGCAAAATGTGCTCCAAATGATATATTAAGCCATAGCAATGAATCTGTTAAGAGCCACAGAGAATGGCTATTGCACTGATAATCATTGTGCTGGTACTTTGCTGTCTGCAGTCTGTCTCCCAATTAACTGTTCAGTGACTATGGATTCTGAACTCCAAAGGAATCACTGTGATGTAGTGTATTTGTCAGGACAGTCACCTCTCAAGCCTCCACATTTTTGTCCAGTGCAACCAGGTCATACTTGACATATGCTATCAAACCTCACCGATCTCTTTCCTTGTGGCTACAGCAAACAACCTTGGAGACACCTTCTGCATTAGGGTAGAAAAATGTTTCTTAGATTAGATGTTGATGAGCTTTTGCTTTCACATTCAGGTGGGACAGCTCTTGGCAATGGGCTATAAGCACCACTGCCCTGATCTTTCTTTTGTCTTGGAGTTACTTTTTTAGGCAGCCGGGTATGTGGCTTCCCATCCTCTCCCAGGACAATTCCCCTCTTTTACTCTTTACCAGGGGAAGAATCTTCAGCATATTTCTCTTTCTTTTCCTCTTCCATCCCCTCATCCTAACCCAGTTAATCAATCTCAGTTTACAGGTCAAGGCCCTGATCCTACAAGCTGATTGGCAGGGGCAGCTTGGAGCACCTTGAAGGCAGTCATCGTCTGAGAACTACACTACTGAAGCAAATGGTGCTCTCCACTGGTGTAGGGTTCAACCCAGGTGGAGGAACTTGCGAGAATCAGGTCTCTAGAATACAAATTATTCTTGGGATTCAGGATCTAGACTGTCTCCAGGAATGCTGCTAGTGATACCAACACCAGGCACAGTAGCACTGTGCAGAGGTATATCAAAATGCCATGAATATGCCTGTGGGCCTCAACATGGGAGCCTCATATACCTCAAACCACAGGTACACTTCATACCTCCATGCATCTGAAGAAGTGGGGGGTTTTACCCACGAAAGCTTATGCCCAAATAAATCCATTAGTCTTTAAGGTGGCACCAGACTCCACGTTGTTTCTGTGGCTACAGACTAACACAGCTACCCCTCTGATACCTCATGCCACAGATCTTTTTATTCGTTTTGATGGGGGGACACTTTTTTCTTTTTTTATGAAGGCAGTGGCGGGGGATACTGTCAACGAGCCTGCAGTGTCACCACTGTCAGAAGAAATGTGCTGCGTATCAAGTTGCTTCTCACTTCCCCTAGTTACTGTTTGTGCCTTGGACAAGTCTGTCGTTGCCCTGCCCACGGTGGGATACTACAGCTATTGCTGTTGCTGTCATCAGCATCCGTCTCTTTTCTTTCTGTCACTGATTGGCCACTGCCTGTTACTACTTATACCCAGCCGCATACTCACATATCTTTATAGATAGCTGATTACTGCTTTGCTTTGAAAATGTGCTCTCTCTGCCCCTCTCTCTTAGGCCCAAATCGAACACGTTACAGTATTTACGGTACGTTGCAGCTGTGCTTTGGGGTTCTCCCCTTTAGTTAGAGTGAAGAACTGTGAGAAAGGAGAATCCTGGGATGAGCCAAGTACTTACTCTGTGACCCCTGGACAAGTCGCTTGACTGTCTTGTGACTCTTTCAAACTCAGCTGGAAAAATTGGGAACATGGCAGGAATATGAGTGAAAACATGGGATCTGAGCCAAGCTACCCTGGGAATAATATATCACAGTTTCCTTTCATCTCACTGGCGGATATCAAATAAAATAAACTGAAATCAGCCTCCAAAACCAAGTAAGAGAGTTTATGGAGCAAAACACAGGGTTGCTTACTGTTGCTCACAGACCTTGTATGATAGGTATACTGCCCCTTCAGTTTTCACCCATTGCATCGGGTTTGGTTGCTCTGATTCCCTATTTATAAAAAAAAACTCGACATTATCCCAGGTCTGGGAGTAATCCCCACCCACTCTCCAGTGCTCCCCCCAGCGGATGCAAAAGCGGTATTAATGGATCACAGAGAGAGCCACATCCAGCCGTTAGCTGGAGGGAAAGCTGGCCTCCTTTTTGTTCTGTGTTTGTCAAGCACCTACCACAGTGGGGACGTACTCCATGACTGCAGCTCCTGGGCCAGGTGTGGGCAAACTACGACCCGCGAGACTCTCCTGCCTGGCCCCTGAGCTCCTGGCCCAGGAGGCTCGCCCCCCCGACCCCTCCCCCGCAGCCTCAGCTCACTGCACGGCCGGCGCAATGCTCTGGGGGGGAGGGGGGGCTGCGAGCTCCTGCCGGGCCGTGCAGCTGCAGAGCCGCAGCCTGACCTAGTGCTCTGTGCTGCGCGGTGGTGTGGTTGGCTCCAGCCGGGCGGCACGGCTGCCTGTCCTTGTGCTCTGGGCGGTGTGGCTGGAACCACCGGTGCTCCAGGCAGTGCAGTAAGGGGGCAGGGAGCAGGGCGGGGGGTTGGATAGAGGGCAGGAGAGTTTGGGGTGGTGATCAGGGGGACGGGGTGTGGATAGGGGTTGGGGCGGTTAGAGGGTGGGGAACAGGGGGGTTGAATGGGGGCAGGGGTCCTGGGGGGCAGTCAGGAAGGAGAGGGGGGTTTGGACAGGGTGGCACAGGGCAGTCGGGGCAAGGGGTCCGGGGGTGGTCAGGGGACAGGGAGCGGGGGGGGGTGGATGGAGCAGGGGTCCCAGGAGGGCCATCAGGGACAGGGAACAGGGGGGTTGAATGGGGCAGGAGTCCTGGGGAGGGCCGTCAGGGGGTGAGAAGCAAAGGGGGTCGGATGGGGGCGGGAGCCAGGCCACGCCTGGCTGTTTGGGGAGGCACAGACTCCCCTAACCGTAGGGTGACCAGATGTCCCAATTTTATAGGGACAGTCCTGATATTTGGGGCTTTTTCTTATATAGGCACCTATTACCCCCCACCCCCGTCCCGATTTTTCACACTTGCTATCTGGTCACCCTACCTAACCGGCCCTCCATACAATTTTGGAAACCCGATGTGGCCCTCCGGCCAAAAAGTTTGCCTGCTCCTTTCCTAGGCCTACTGTAATACAAATAATAATAATGAGGGAAGGATGATGGAAGTAAGGGAGATGCTGAGCCAAAGAGGCTCAGAAGAAATCCACCCATTCCTTGCCCCTTCCACCAATCCCTCAACAGAAAAAGATGTTGTACTAACATGGAAAATCCCACGGCACTGTAGGTGAAAGGGGAGGGATTGTGCTGCTACTCATGTCAGGCCTGATCTTCCAAGGTGCTGAGTGCCCTTAACTCCCCCCTGACTTTAATGGGAGTTAAAGCTATTCACCTTTTTCTGGCTGTCAAGCATTTTGCATGTCGCTTTTTAGTCGTTTGCACAGTAGCTCGAATGGTACATGCGTTCCAGTGTACCCTCTGCCTATATTAGTTAAGGTAGTTCCCTGTGCTCAGGAAACCCTTCTGTTAACACCTCGTTGTTCCTTACAAGTCAATTTAATGTTCCTTTTTCAGGTTAGCACCTATCTGGTTTCACGGAGCTGCAACAATAACTGTTAGCTAACCTCAGCCTCCCTTCAGATCACTGCTAATGACCTTCAGCTTTAGCTTGTCTTTCTGTATTTGGGTTACAGCTCAGCTCTGCTGGCCCCTCTCTGCTTTCTTGGAGTCCAGAGGAAGGACAGGGCTTTTTGGGTTTACTTTGTGTTTTTTCACGTTATGAGTGCTGTCAGTGCAGAAATTCTAATCCTTGGCCCAGCTCCACCGGTCTCAAAATAGACATCTGCAGCTATTGAGTTTGAATAGAATTGATTTACTAACCCAATCGTAGCTGTCTGGAGCTGGGCCTATGGTGTCTGTGTTTGTTCATGCTATAAAACAATCCCCCTAGTTAGCTGCAAAATAATAGAGGACGAGGCTGAGACACAGCAAACTCATTTTCTACTTGTGCTTTGCAACCAAGATTCGAACCCACCTCTGCTGCAGTGGAGTACTTCCATGGCATGCGGTACATGCTAATAAAAGGGCACGACAAATAATACATTTAGCACCTGTCTGGCTAACCATAGCCTCCTTGCTGTTCATTGGCACGTCCTGAACACTGAAAGAAGAGGTTGTAACCCAGGTACATGAGTCAGCACTGCACACGTGTTTTGTGTCACGTAGCTGATGCCTAATGCTGCACCGAAGGGGTTAATGCGGCCTTTAGGAAACAAACGTTTTGTGTTTGTTTGGCTTTAGTTGCCCTGCTTGATGTAAGTCTTCTAGAAAGTGGCTGGTTTAAAACATGCCATTTTGGGGCTCCAACTACCATGTTTTAATAAACTCTTACTACTTTATTAAGACTTACTTATTATCATCATCAAGCCCAGACCCAAGGAAGAGCTCTGTGTAGCTCAAAAGCTTGTCTCTCTCACCAACAGAAGTTGGTCCAATAAGAGATATTACCTCACCCATCTTGTCTCCTAATATCTTGGGACCAACACAGCTACAACACCACTGCATATTTTATCAATGTCAAATTGTGGTCCACAAACTGAACCTTCCATCAACTACAGTCCCCTGTCTGCCAGACTTTCTTCCTCTAGTACAGCACACCAAGCCGCAAAATGAGCTGAAGTCAGGTCCTAGGGTAAGGATTCACACTGGTCCTCTGCGACCTCCACTGTGCTGCGCTCTCACCTTTCACACTGACATCAGCATTCCACCTAGCTTCTACTCTGGTTTTTTTGGCCTTGGGCAAACAATTTAAAGTCGGTATGCTTTAGTTTCTTCATCTGTAAAATAGGCGTGATGATATTAATAAAGGACCATGTGCTCTTTCTACTGATGTACCATGGAAGGGTAAAATATTTTTTTCACTTTCATTTTTAATGGTTAATCTGCCCATTGTTAATGGTTAATCTAGACCTTCCCAGAGACTGGACATAAAAATCATTTAAGAAGTGATGCTCTATTCACAAGGTTCCAGAGGCTTCATTACTCCATAACGCAAGTCAGTGTTTGATTCAAGTGACAATGACTCTGTCTATTGTCATGTTAAAACACCATTCAAACCATAAAAGTTACACAAACAAACACACACATGTATAGCTAAGACACAACTAGCAATACACTATTATTTGATTGCTTATAACGTGGCTTAGGTGGTGTTACAAGCCAGGGAGACAATGGCTGGGTGGCCATAAGCACCCGAGCAATGTACAATTGCCCTGAAATGCAAAGGCTACTGTAAGAAGTTATTCACTCAGAAATCTAGCATGCCCAGAGGCTTTAAGTACATTTAACAATACAATGTACCTGGGCCTATGCACACAGAGACTTCACGGCTTACACATTTATGTGTGCGCACATATAATTCCATCTTTTGGGCAAAGAAAGTATTAAATCTGAAGGCTTCTGTCTCAGGGTATCAGGCCATCAGGGGAAGGAAAGGGTGCATCATCTCCTTCCGGTGATGGTGGCGCCTCACCTTCAGGTTGCGAGGTGTCGCAACCAGAGCCAACGGAGCCACATTTGTCCTCTGGGCAGTGAAGTCTAGCAACCAGAGTCTACAGGGCTGCCTTTGTCCTCCGGGCAGCAAAGCTTAGTGGCCAGCACAGAAAGGAATAGGGGACCCAGTCTCACCAAGTCCCAACCCAGGGCCCTGTGGACCCAGCAGTCCTGGTTTCAGGTTCAGACGCCCCTCTCAACATGTTCTCTGGGTCACTTCCTACCCTTGCCTCCAGATCCTGCAGTTCTTCTGGAGTTAGCAGCCCTCCATCTCCCTTGTCGACTGGGGTCCTTCCATGGATTCAGCACATTCAGCCTCCACGGGCAGCATGCATCCATTCTCCTCCTCAGTCCACCTAGACTGAGCTAAGCCGCCTCCTTTTATATACTGCTTCCAACTGAAGCATCCCCAGCAAGGGCCTGGGGGCATAGCCTCCTGGGCTCAAATTGCATGGTTAACCCTTGCTGGGCCAGTGCAGGGTTGGTACACCCCGTCACAGCTTCCCATCATTGTCTCAGAACAATGGGGCTTTCCTAAATACAACTTCTTAACCCCTTCCATGTAGAAACATTTGCCACCATATGCAAATAGCCCCACATATGGCTCTTATGGCCCCTTGTCACATATGACAAGGGGTCATAGGAGCCTGCCATACCTGTATACACCAGTGATCCTGCTAGTCCAGTATCCTGCCTCTGGCAGTGGCCTATAGCGCTGCTTCAGAGGAAAGCGTTAAACCTGTGGAATGTTTCTAATTGCACAATACTCTAACACTGGTGGGGGGAATCTCCTTCTGATCCACCTACAGATTCATAGATATTAAGGTCAGAAGGGACCATTATGATCATCTAGTCTGACCTCCCGCACAATGCAGGCCACCGAATCTCACCCACCCACTCCTGCGATAAACCTCTCACCTATGTCTGAGCTATTGAAGTCCTCAAATCATGGTTTAAAGACTTCAAGGTGCAGAGAATCCTCCAGCAAGTGACCCAGGCCCCATGCTACAGAGGAAGGCCTGAAGGATAAGGAGTGATCAATAATCATGTATGAAAAGGTGCTGTTGAGATGCAAAGGCGACTCTAGTTTCACATGGAAAGATGGAGACCCTGTCCTTAGCATTATCTGCTCAGCAGTCTCTGGGCAGGTATGACACATGGGGAAGTGGAGAGCTTTCAGGGGGATTAGACACTGGGGAACCTGTCTCCATTAACAGCCAAATGCATGAAGAATGGATCAGAAATGTGTTCTCAGTTGCATGTGAAAGTGAAATTAAACTATGGACAGCCTTGGTGGAATTCTCCAGAGGAGGAGGAAGCCTACGTGGAAGAGGATCCAGTGAGTGAAATAAGAGACTTCTAAACCTTCAGAAATGTCCAGGGAAGGAGTGCCTAAACAATATGGGTAATTATAGATAAGGCAAAGTTTCATTCATACCAATAGCTGTCATTAGCCATATGCCAAAGGGGCAAGTCCATCTCTTGCGGCTCTTACTTTCCTCAGGGACGACAAGAAAGGTCATCCAAAGGCCAGCTAAACAACTTGTATTGATCTCCTCCAGAAATACTGAATGTCAGCTGATTAGTGTGGCTCTGTGGGGACTTCAGTCTTAAAATGATGGAAGAACACTGCAACACATCATTACATGGGAGAAAGGGGTTGGAGAGAGACAACAGAAGAAAAAAGAGTGGGAGTTTGGGAGACTGAATAGAGAGATGAAGAGCCAGGGATAGAAATATCTTCATCACCATCTCACAGATGGTTTTGTTTGACAGTTATCTTGGACATGTAATAGTGGTAATAGGGGTAACAGTAACAGATAACCTCTGTCCGACACATTCTGGTATAGATTACACCTTTCTTATACGCAATGTGATTGTGGCTGTACCAAAGATGGGACACACAGCTTGTGCTGCACACTTCTTTGGCAAGCTGTAACATAAGCTCATGCCAGGAGACCACAGTATTATGCCCTAAATAACTTGCTTGGAAGGGACACCCTTAAGATGGATTAAACCCACAGAGAGAAGCTTCTGAAATCATTGTCTAATGGGGCCAGGCATCTGATACATCTAAAATTGTGGCCTTGAAAACCACACTTATGCTAGGCAACGAATACTGTGGCAAACTGATATTGCCAGCCTCTCCGCTGCTTGAGCAAAGCTTTCAAAAACTTCATGGCTTGGAGGAGACTCACAGCCCTATGTTCCTTGGCAGTCCTTTCCTTCCCAAAGGGTATTTCAGCTTTTTTGAGGCTGCACACACAAGAAATATGCTTGGGCCTAAAGCCTCTGAAAGGCATCAGGTTCTAATAATCAATGGTATACCGAGCAGTAGCTAGTTGATTGATTGATTGTGTATGTTTTTGTAACAGCGCAATTTTGCTATTCAATGTTTATCATGTAAGAACCATAGACTCAGGAACACAATGTCTGTTCCATGCCTTGTAAGCAAGGGCATGTAGCTAGTGGTCAGAGGAAAGGAGTTGTGACTCAGAACTAGTGGCTTCTGTTCTCGCTTCTGATTCTGACTTATTCTGTAATCTTGGATAAATCAATTATGCCTAAATTTTCAAGCATCCACTAATTTTGGGGAGACAATTCAAGATACCTCGGGCCTGGTTTGAAGAGCAGCTTGCCACTCACAACTCTAATTCAAGGCCCGAGGTGTGTCAGTTTAGGCACCAAAAATGTGAGGCACTCAAATTTAAGAAATGAGGCCTGACAATCTCTGTGCTTAACTGTATACACTTTGCATTTGGATCAGGCTCCGGAGAGCAATCCCAGAACTGTCCGTTGGAGGCTCATGCTGAGCTGGCTTTAGAAGAAACTCAAAACCTCAGCCAGATTGAAATGAGGTAGGCTCTATTTTTCACATTATAACAAGACAATTAAGAGGAGAGGAATGTTCTCCAATATCCTCATAACAACTGGAAAAAAATTACAAACCACCATGAAATTGTTTTAAAAATTTGTTTCCAGGCATTAGAACGAGAAGTTCCCAAGCTAAGCTCTAGTTTCCTGGAGGATTTCCAAAGATGTCCACAGTGCAAAAGTCCGGATGCCACATATAAGATGGATGTCAACGCTGAGCCTAGAACATACATACACATTCAGTTCCTCCCAGTTCTGCTCAGTCATCATCTCAGAAACATGGACCTTGCTTCTCCACCTTGTCCTGCTCATTGTCAAAGGCCTTGGAACACTGATCCCGATTTTCCTTTCCCTAAACAGTCATTGGCTCTCCATTCATCCCTCAAGCTCATGCCTGATTCTTCTCTCACTTATACCAGTTTTACACCAGTGTAACTAGATTGGCTTCCAGACAGTTCCTCCTGGTTTTCATAAGTGCATCAGGCCCACTGTCTTTCTCTGAAAAATCCTGCAGAAAAAGTTAGCAGTGCCTGCAAATCCTGTGGAAATCCCCACTATAGCACATTGACTCTGCCCTGAGAGATTGACAAACTCATGCTGTATAGTAGGCAAAAACATCCCTGTCTCCCAACACCCCGGAACATTGAGATGAGATTCAGAAACTGGATCTGGAGCCAAATCCTGTGGCTTGAGCCAGCAAATTAATTTATCTTCTCCCCTCTTAAGAATTGCACATAATATTTGGGTTTGGACTATAGATCCCAAATTTCAGCCCTAAATCCCAATTTGCAAACCCAGAACTACATGAATTGGATCACTGACTTTTGTTCCCTTTGCCAATAGTAGCTTTGGAGCATCATTTTTAGTTCAGGGAGCTAAGTCACTTCAATTTCACTCTTCACAGTAAATCCAGAGATCCAACATGCGTATTCAGTTTCTTCCTGCATTACAAAAAAACAAAAAGTTAAACAAGACTTCCCAAAATGGAGGATGGATTTTTTTGTGCCTAGCAATTTTGGTGCCCACTGAGCTGGTTGTGAAGTGAGCCATGGTACATCTCGGAAGTGGGGGTCACTGGAGAGACAACAAAAAAGACCAAGAGGCATTAAAGCCAGTGTGACTTATAGGAAGAGAGAACATAAGAATGGCCATACTGGGTCAGACCAAGGGTCCATCTAGCCCAGCATCCTGTCTTCCAACAGTGGTCAGTGCGAGATGCTTCAGAGGAAGTGAACAGAACAGGGCAATGTATTGACTGATCCAGACTGTCGTCTGCGTCCAGCTTCTAGCAGTCAGAGGTTTAAAGACACCCAGGTTGTCCCTGACCATCTTGGCTAATAGCCATCCACTATCCTGGATGAACTTATCTAATTCTTTTTTGAACCCCATTATACTCTTGGCCTTTACAACATCCCCTGAGTTCCACAGGTTAACTGTATGTTTTGTGATGAAGAACTTCCTTACATTTGTTTGAAACCCATCAGGTTTGAAACTCATTGTGTGACCCTTACTTCACATGTTATGTGAAGAGGTACATTCACTTCCTTATTCACTTTCTCCACACCATTCATGATTTTATAGATCTCTGTAAGATCCCCCTTAAGTTGTCTCTTTTTCCAAGATGAACAGTCCCAGTCTTCTTAATCTCTCCTCATATGGAAGCTGTTCCACACCCCTTATCATTTGTGTTGCCTCTGTACTTTTTCCAGTTTTATACTATCTTTTTTGAGATGGGGTGACCAGAACAACATGCTGTATTCAAAGGCATACCATGAGTTATATAGTGGTATGATGATATTTTTGGTCTTATTATCTATCCCTTTCCTAATGGTTCTTAACGTTGTTAGCTTTTTTGACTACCACTGCACACTGAGCAGATGTTTTCAGAGAACTATCCACAATGACTCCAAGATCTCTTTCTTGAGTAGTAACAGCTAATTTAGACCCCATCACTTTGTATGGGCCAGAAAATGGATTTGGTTTTTGTTTTCTTAAGCTAAGACCCAAACTGATGAGCAGTTCAGCAGGAAAGGTGCCAGCTCCATGTTCCTCCAATAAACTAACAAACAAAAAAAGGGATCAATTGTTTAAAACAAAAGATGTTTTGTCCTGCTAAAAGGGACGGCCCCTTCTGAGCTGTCTCCACACCCTGAAAGGATTAGAAGCATTTAGCTTCACTTCTTTGTACCAATAAAACCATTTGACAACAGGCCTCCTGCTGTGCAGTAATAGAGAACAAGCTGAAAGCTTGACATTGAGAGGGGTGGGGAGTGGGAAAATAGCAGGGTGTCTAGTCAGGTACAGAGGACTTACCTGAACAGGACGGGTAGCTTTTCAATGAGACACTGCACCTACATAGGTGGACAATTTATGAAGACAAATTAGCACAAGAGGTCAAATCTCACACCTGGCAAAGAAGGAGCAGCCTTTAAACAGAAACCACTGAGATGCCTATATGCACAGCAGCTGAACCAAAGGACAGTGCACTGAAAAAAGGAAAAATTGACACATGCTTTTTTTTTTTAAAGAAAGAAAGAAATGGAACTAGTATTTGCAGGATCTCGATCCACCTTAGAGAAGGAATACACAGGTGTTCAATGAGTGCACCTGTGACAGGAAGCTGGAGGGAACAATGCAATGCAAACAGGAGAATAGGAGAGTCTGTGTAGCCTGTCAAAAGGACAAAACATGTCAGATGTGTACCTGCTATAGATATATGGGAGAGTGTCAGAGCTGGCTCAGAGCATCTGAAATCTTCATGGAAACTGGGCATGAATAACTGCACTGAGTACAAGCTCAGGGATAACACTGTGTAATAGTGATCAGTGGGAAGTAGGGGATGGAGAAGATAATAATATAGGATCATATTGACCCAGCTGGGGAATAAATCTTAATGGAGAAGCGTTAATAAAATATTACTTGGCACTTTTAGGAGTCTTTTTGCAGATCTCACACCACTATATAAAGGTGGGTAAGCAATATTACCCCCATTTCACAGATGGGGAAATTGAGTCACAGTTGGATTTCAGTTTGGGTCAAGCAAAATGAAGTGGACTAGCCCAAGATCAATAAGCAAGTCAGTGGAAAAGGCTGGAATAGGATTTGGACTCTTGACTCCCAGAGAGCTGCCCTATAGAATATAGACCATGCCATTTAAAAAAAGCCTAATTCCAGTGTTAAAGAAGTTTAAAGTGTTTTAAGGGTGATGGCAAGTTCACCCTTTTTGCAGCAGGGAAAATAGGACCCTAGTGATAACTCCCAGCAAAGCAGAGGAAGATATGGATTAGTGAGACACAGAAAGGAATTCCCTTACATGTACATTCATCATGCATGTATTTTGCTTTCCTTGCGAGCATCGCTACTGTTGGAGGCAGAATACTGGATCGCCTCATTAACGATCAGAGCCAATATTTCAAACTCTTTTCTCTTAAATAAGAATCACAGACGTGGCAGTTACTTGTCATCAGTACAGGCCACACTATACTCATATTCCATGTGTGGAAAATTCTTTGACATCAATAGGAATTTTGTGCTAAGGTCAAAGGTACTACATGGTCTTAAACAGCTCATTTCCCCCTTTTATTCTATTGGGATGGATCCATTGGCAACAAAGCAAAAGAACCAAGATTTTCAGTAATAAAATTAATATCTTTACCTTGCATACACACTTGACAAGCAGCTTCATTATGCATTGTGAAGAACAATAGGGAAATTTAACTGTGTATGAGGCATATAGCTATCGAGATAATGAGAACACATAGCTATCCCTTTCATCTAGATTCTTCTTCTATTCTGTCCTTTCAAGGTTATCCCACAAAATGTCTCTGTGTGCTATAGTAGATATCAGCAAATTCAGGCAATAGGGACTGTGTACAGTAAGTAGCTCTGCCATCTTAGATTAACCTTTTAATAGCAAACTCATTATATCATGCTGACATTTAGGGCAACATTTGCAAAGGACACGCATGTTAAGCATGCAGTAAGATGCAGATAATAGAAATATTTTCATCCATCAGAACAATTAAATGACTTGTGCAGCTGAAGAGCTTGACCCCCCAGGTAAAAAACATAAAGCATCCTACAACCACCTCCCTCCATGTCAGGGAATGATGTTAGGGGATTCACTGAGCATCAATCTCCATCACATCAGGGGTGGCTTCTCTGCATGTAAGTCAGTAAGGAAGGAATTTTAAAGAGGTCAGGAGCTGGTTACTGAGCTCTGCCTGGCTGACAGCTCCGTTTTCCCAGAGGCCTAGCCAGCATCTGTAATCTACTGCCGACAGAATGGCTGGATCAGAACCTAGAGAAGGTGTTTTCTGCCTGTGTGCTTGTGTTCCTAACTGAGCACACACAGATCTTCAAAGAGTTCGCGGAAAGTGACTGGCTTCCAGCAGCTCCCCCGTCACCTCTGTCTTACTCATTAAAATCCACATGCCCCATTTTTTACTATGTCAGTGGCTTCCAAAAGCTCCTTTTCCCCCTTCAATGAAACACACAGTGGCCTCTAGAAATAAAAAGAACAGCAGCAGCAAAGGACGATTTCACTGTGACTGAGACAGAGAGGCTAATTTCCTTAAAGATAGTATCATTCTTTAACCAAAATTACTTTAGAACGCCTCACATGGTACTCAGAATTTAGTGTCAAATCTCCACCTGTAAAAGTTTTGCTCTTCTGAAAAGAGTTTTAAGAACAGAACATAAGAATGGCCCTACTTGGTCAGACCAAAGGTCTATCTAGCCCAGTATCTTGTCTTCTGACAGTGGCCAGTGGCAGGTGCCCCAGAGGGAATGAACAGAACAGGGAATCGTCAAGTGATCCATCCTCTGTCGCTCATTCCCAGCTTCTGGCAAACAGAGGCTAGGGACACCATCCCTGCCCATCCTGGCTAATAGCCATTGATGGACCTAGCCTCCATGAATTTATCTAGTTCTTTTTTGAACCCTGTTGGGTCTTGGCCTTCACAACATCCTCTGGCAAGGAGTTCCACAGGTTGACTGTGCATTGTGTGAAGAAATGCTTCCTTTTATTTGTTTTAAACTTGCTACCTATTAATTTCATTTGGTGACCCCTAGTTCTTGTGTTATGAGAAGCAATAAACAACACTTCCTTATCTACTTTCTATATACCAGTCATGATTTTATAGACCTCAATCATATCTCCCCTTAGCCGTCTCTTTTCCAAGCTGAAAAGTCCCAGTCTTATTAATCTCTCCTCGTACAGAAGCCGTTCCATATCCCTAATAATTTTTGTTGCCCTTTTCTGAACCTTTTCCAGTTCCAATATATTTTTTTTGAGATGGGGCAACCACATCTACATAGAGTATTCAAGATGTGGGGGTACCAGGGATTTATATAAAGGCAACATGATATTTTCTGTCCTATTATCTATCCCTTTCTTAATTATTCCCAGCATTCTATTCACTTTTTTGACTGCCGCTGCACATTGAGTGGATGTTTTCAGAGAACTATCCACAATGACTCCAAGATCTATTTCTTGAGTGGTAACAGCTAATTTAGACCCCATCATTTTAGATGTATAGTTGGGATTATGCTTTCCAATGTGCATTACTTCGCATTTTCAACATTGAATTTCAGCTGCCATTTTGTTGCCCAGTCACCCAGTTCTAAGAGATCCTTTTGTAGCTCTTTGCAGTCTGCCTGGGTCTTAACTATCTTTAGTAATTTTGTATCTGCAAATTTTGCCACCTCACTGTTTACCCCTTTTTCCAGATCATTTATGAATATGTTGAATAGGACTGGTCTCAGAACAGACCCTTGGGGGACACCACTATTTATATCTCTCCATTCTGAAAACTGACCATTTATGACCATTTAAACAGCCGTCTGTCCATATGCCCCATTTGCAGGGTAAAAAATGTGTTCTTTTACCTCCCTTATTTTTTTTCCAGTTCAAAAACTTTTGAGATCTCTGGCATTTATGCAGACAGATTTGGCAGCCTATTCATGTTCACTTGGACAGCAAGATATAATCTGAATTTGGGACTCTTACAATAAGAATGTTACTTATTATATAACTAAACATTTGTTACTAATGGATGGGATTGACGTGAGCTGTTTTTATTACAAAGCTGTTTGTTAGTACGATTTACATTCTTTTCCATTGTTTTCATTTTTGTGTACTTCATCTGTTTTTTGCTCACTGGTGTTCCTTACAGTTGTATTGGAGTTTTTCTGTGGTTGCATTTCTCATGTGGTTAAAAAATGTAATGCAAAGATCACTTGAAAGAATAAAAACAAAGAACATTTTCAAAATGATTTTGAGATTTAATCCTCCAGTAATTTAATTTGTAGGAAGCAGGGAGTGAAGCACTGAAAAGAGAACATTTTTGAACAAATCAGGATTACTTACCCATGCAAATATAGTGATCCAATTTACGCATGCCATCGTTATAATTTATTATAATAGCATCTCAACTCTATCAAATGGACTGTGATGGCTAATTCTGACTGATCCTGGATGTTATCTCGATTTAATAGGTGTTTTCCATTTCTGTTCAGTGGTTCTAGGATTTATTGTTATTTACATAGGAAGTGTCTAGTGGTTAAAGCACAGAATTATGAATCCAGTGTTATTATTGGCTTTCACACCAACTTCCTGTGTAATATTGGCCCAGTAATTTAACCAGTTTGGCCTTGATCATGCTCCCACTGATGACAGGAACAAGCCCTCTGGGTATTAATTTCCTCATCTGTAAAATGGACATATTTCAGAGTAGCAGCCGTGTTAATCTGTATTCGCAAAAAGAACAGGAGTACTTGTGGCACTTTAGAGACTAACAAATTTATTTGAGCATAAGCTTTCGTGAGCTACAGCTCACTTCATCGGATGCATTCAGTGGAAAATAGAGTGCGGAGATTTATATACATAGAGAACATGAAACAATGGGTGTTACATACACACTGTAACAAGAGTGATCATTTAAGGTGAGCTATTACCAGCAGGAGAGGGGGGGGGGTGGGGGAACCTTTTGTAGTGATAATCAAGGTGGGCCATTTCCAGCAGTTGACAAAGAATGTCTGAGGAACAGTGGGGATTGAGGGGGGGGGAAATAAGCATGGGGAAATAGTTTTATTTTGTGTAATGACCCATCCACTCCCAGTCTCTATTCAAGCGTAAATTAATTGTATCCAGTTTGCAAATTAATTCCAATTCAGCAGTCTCTCGTTGGAGTCTGTTTTTGAAGTATTTTTGTTGAAGAATTGCAATTTTTAGGTCTGTAATCGAATGACCAGAGAGATTGAAGTGGTCTCCGACTGGTTTTTGAATGTTATAATTCTTGACATTTGATATGTGTCCATTTATTCTTTTACGTAGATAGTGTCCAGTTTGACCAATGTACATGGCAGAGGGGCATTGCTGGCACATGATGGCATATATCATATTGGTAGATGTGCAGGTGAACGAGCCTCTGATAGTGTGGCTGATGTGATTAGGCTCTATGACGATGTCCCCTGAATAGATATGTGGACACAGTTGGCAACAGGCTTTGCTGCAAGGATAGGTTCCTGGGTTAGTGGTTTTGTTGTGTGGTGTGTGGTTGCTGGTGAGTATTTGCTTCAGGTTGGGGGGCTGTCTGTAGGCAAGGACTGGCCTGTCTCCTAAGATCTGTGAGAGTGATGGGTCATCCTTCAGGATAGGTTGTAGCTTCTTGATGATGCGTTGGAGAGGTTTTAGTTGGGAGCTGAAGGTGATGGCTAGTGGCCTTCTGTTATTTTCTTTGTTGGGCCTGTCCTGTAGTAGGTAACTTCTGGGTACTCTTCTGGCTCTGTCAATCTGTTTCTTCACTTCAGCAGGTGGGTACTGTAGTTGTAAAAATGCTTGATAGAGATCTTGTAGGTGTTTGTCTCTGTCTGAGGGGTTGGAGCAAATGCGGTTGTATCGTAGAGCTTGGCTGTAGACAATGGATCGTGTGGTGTGGTCTGGATGAAAGCTGGAGGCATTTAGGTAGGAATAGCGGTCAGTAGGTTTCCGGTATAGGGTGGTGTTTATGTGACCATCGCTTATTAGCACTGTAGTGTCCAAGAAGAGGATCTCTTGTGTGGACTGGTGCAGGCTGAGGTTGATGGTGGGATGGAAATTGTTGAAATCATGGTGGAATTCCTCCAGGGCTTCTTTTCCCTGGGTCCAGATGATGAAAATGTCATCAATGTAGTGCAAGTAGAGTAGGGGCATTAGGGGACGAGAGCTGAGGAAGAGTTGTTCTAAGTCAGCCATAAAAATGTTGGTATACTGTGGGGCCATGCGGGTACCCATAGCAGTGCCGCTGATTTGAAGGTATACATTGTCCCCAAACGTGAAATAGTTATGGGTGAGGACAAAGTCACAAAGTTCAGCCACCAGGTTTGCTGTGACATTATCGGGGATACTGTTCCTGACGGCTTGTAGTCCACCTTTGTGTGGAATGTTGGTGTAGAGGGCTTCTACATCCATAGTGGCCAGGATGGTGTTTTCTGGAAGATCACCAATGGATTGTAGTTTCCTCAGGAAGTCAGTGGTGTCTCGAAGATAGCTAGGAGTGCTGGTAGCGTAGGGCCTGAAGAGGGAGTCTACAAAGCCAGACAATCCTGCTGTCAGGATGCCAATGCCTGAGATGATGGGGCGTCCAGGATTTCCAGGTTTATGGATCTTGTGTAGCAGATAGAATACCCCAGGTCGGGGTTCCAGGGGTGTGTCTGTGCGGATTTGTTCTTGTGCTTTTTCAGGGAGTTTCTTGAGCAAATGCTGTAGTTTCTTTTGGTAACCCTCAGTGGGATCAGAGGGTAATAGCTTGTAGAAAGTGGTGTTGGAGAGCTGCCTAGCAGCCTCTTGTTCATATTCTGACCTATTCATGATGACAACAGCACCTCCTTTGTCAGCCTTTTTGATTATGATGTCAGAGTTGTTTCTGAGGCTGTGGATGGCATTGTGCTCTGCATGGCTGAGGTTATGGGGCAAGTGATGTTGCTTTTCCACAATTTCAGCCCGTGCACATCGGCGGAAGCACTCTATGTAGAAGTCCAGTCTGTTGTTTCAACCTTCAGGAGAAGTCCACCCAGAATCCTTCTTTTTGTAGTCTTGGTAGGAAGGTCTCTGTGGGTTAGTATGTTGTTCAGAGGTGTTGGAAATATTCCTTGAGTCAGAGACATCGAAAATAGGATTCTAGGTCACCACAGAACTGTATCATGTTCATGGGGGTGGAGGGGCAGAAGGACAGGCCCCAAGATAGGACAGATTCTTCTGCTGGGCTAAGAGTATAGTTGGATAGATTAGCAAGATTGCTGGGTGGGTTAAGGGAACCAATGTTGTGGCCCCTTGTGGCATGTAGTAGTTTAGATAGTTTAATGTCCTTTTGCTTTTGTACAGAAGCAAAGTGTGTGTTGTAAATGGCTTGTCTAGTTTTTGTAAAGTCCAGCCACAAGGAAGTTTGTGTGGAAGGTTGGTTTTTTATGAGAGTATCCAGTTTTGAGAGCTCATTCTTAATCTTTCCCTGTTTGCTGTAGAGGATGTTGATCAGGTGGTTCCACAGTTCTTTGAGAGCATGTGGCACAAGCTGTCAGCATAGTCTGTGTGGTATGTAGACTGTAATGGATTTTTTACCTTCAGTCCTTTTGGTATGATGTCCATCTGCATTTGGAAAGGAAGATGATGTCTGTCTGTATCTGTACGAGTTTTTTCATGAAGTTGATAGATTTCCACTCCATATTTAGCACACTGGGATGCGCCAAGGCCTCATTTGTTGACATTTGTAAAGCACTTTTACCAGGGCTAGGATGATCTTTTTGTGAAAGGGGCTTTGAAGCACAAAGTATTAAGCATGGTCAATGTGTGTGGTGCTGTTGACACTTAACAGAAGATGTGGTATATGTGTCAAGATAGTTACAACTGAAGTCAGACCTGGACAGTATAGTTCTGCTGCCCGCAGTGCTTTGGTTAAAGATCAGATGAAGATTCAGGAGTTAGACGGTGAGCTGTCTGGAGCAGGGATTGTCATTTTGTTCAGTAGTTGTACAGCACCTAGCACAATGGGGTCCTGGTCCATGACCAGATCCTGATAACACAAATAATAAATAAATACAGATATCATTGGGGGTTATTGTTGAATTACATCACGAATTTTGTTAAAAATACACCCACATGTATAAATGGATGACCACTACGAGTCCCACCCATTAGCTTCTGTGCTCCCCTCCAGATACTAGCTCTTTGAACTAAATGCTGACTGTATACATGGCATTTGTGGGACAGTCAGAAGGTGCTGGAGAAGGAGGTGCCAGCTACTCTTATTACACTTAGCACCACAATGGCCTTTGATTTGTACATGTAGCACAGGGGAATCTTTGAATGTTTTATCCCTCACCTTTTTTCCATTTTTTTCCTGCAATTTGATCACATTTTCTCATGTGCTTGGTGTTTTCCAGGGAGAGTCTTAAACCTTGAATCCCTTGTGTGGACCTTGTTCATGGAATTCTGTGACCTCACAGCAGTTTACAAAGTTTGTAAGTTTACAAGAGGATGGCCAAAATGCTCCCACCCTCATCTTTAACATGGACCTCTGCTTAGATCAGGATGGAACATCTCACACTGGGGTTTGCAGTCTCTGTCTGAATCAGGATCTGCTCCTAAGTGCTCAGCACCCTCCCTATATGACCAAATTGGGAGATGCAGTTGCCTTGCACCTCTCAGAATTAGACCCCAATCTGTTCCAATGTAAGTTTATTGGGAACAGATCCTGATGACTAGCCATCACAGCCCCCCACCAGCGCACAGTCTGGGTGCACTCTCCTTGTGGCAATCATCAGGACGTCACCATCAATGAAACAAAACACCCATGGTGACTTGAACTGTGTGGCAAAGCCAGTCTGGACAAAGGGAGATAATGAAATTCTGCTGCTGTGGAAGAGAGGTTTGCAGAAGCCGAGAAGGGCATGCCTGAGACAAAGGCAAGCTGCAATTTTCTGTGTTAACTGACTGAATGCCAGTGGAAGGGAAGAGACAGAGTTTTCTTTGTTCAAATGCCTTATGCCTCTGTTCCAGGAGAATGACTTGTAACCAGCTTCGCATTGTGTGAACAGGCCTGGCTGACACTATTTGCACAAATGGCTCAGTTGAGTGAAGACAAAATAAGGAATTCCTTGAGATTTTGGACAGTGAGGTATCCACTAGAACAGCCACCAGACACTGAAGGCTGCAATTTTGTTTTTCTCTTGGGGATCAGGTCAGAAAATGCAGTTGTGTGATGTAGTCCTTTCAGGCTGCACTGATCTTAGATGCCGAACGTTAGATGCCAAACTCTCTCTCTTCACCCTCTGTCCCCAGACTAGGAAAGCTACTCTTCCTTTCAATGCCAGAAAATGGGCGAGTAAGTCCCAGAGAAACAAGCAGGTGATACAAAGGAAGCAGACACCGAGTTTCTGGAGAATTGTACTGAAAGACACAGGAGTGGCAGTAAAGTCAAAAGTTGAACCAGTGTCATTCACAAAACCACAGAGATATAAATGGACATCAGTAATCCGTTTTCACTGCAGGGGATTATTTCAGCAGAAGCAAAAATGTTTCTATGATGTCTTTAATTCCAACTAAACCACTGGATTTAAACATCCACCTGCAATATTTGCATGCAAACATCACATCGGGCTAGTGCATGAGAGCCTGAAAGTGAAACCTGCTAAAACCAAAATAAATGAAATAGGTCATTGTCATTGTCCAAGATTGCAAAAAATAAAATAAAATAAAGGTCAACAGTCTAAATGTGTAAGAGGTGAGTTTTTAATTAAAAGTTACCTTTCAAATCTAATAAAATAAATTTTGTAAAAAATTAATCTTTTTGATTAAAAACTTTCAGACAAATAGGTTTGCGTTCACTGGTTAACCCATCAGCCTGTACTGATACCT
Source organism: Caretta caretta (assembly GCF_965140235.1). NCBI lineage: Eukaryota > Metazoa > Chordata > Testudines > Cheloniidae > Caretta > Caretta caretta. Next base: position 16,493,304 of record NC_134213.1, on the reverse strand, counting down.
TGAATTATTAATGGTTATCTTTGTACACTGAAAAGAGTACTAACCAATTTGTGCTGCTCCTTGAAGTTTCTTAGTGCTGGTCCATAATTTGTTAATGCTGAGCGCCTAGTTCTATGCTCTAACCATTCTACAGTCCCCTCACTCTTCATACGCGTTGTAACATAATTAGCGGGGAGGTAAGGCCAGGTAGCGAAGAAAAACAGTAATTTCTAAACTAGCCAATATGGCATACCATGTGAAGTGTAAATGCATTCTCCAAGGGCAGTGCTCTGTAAGCCAAAAGTCTGTTCTTAATATGACAACAACACTCTGCAAGTTTACAAAGAGGAGAGGCAGCTCCTGATATGATACTCAAATAAGCAGGAATCTTATAAGCTGATTCAATTCCAGTTCTGGGTTTTTCCTCTGACGGGATGAACAATCATGCTGAATAGAATGGCTGCTGTATGATATTAACAATTGTCCAGCAGATACAGACTGCAAAGCAACAAAGACATTGTCATATATGAATTAAGTCAGCAATTGAACCGCAGTCTCTGGTAATCGGAGGGCAAGTGCACTAACCTGTTAGATCATAGAGTTTCACCTTTCTTAACTTATTCTAGCTCCTTTCTAATAAATAAGATGCTGTATATTATAATATGCAATTCTTTTACCTATGCCACTGAAAGATGCTTGACTAACAATTTGAAGTCCTCCTGCAGGACAGATACAGTACAAGCAGAAAAACTTCAACTACGTTGCACATTATGCCTCAGCTCTAACTTAATCATATACATGCAATACTTTGCCTTTCAGCTGTGATTGCCAATAAGGGTGCCAGTTGTTGATAACTATAGTAACCTGTCTGCTAGGAACAGGACTGGAGAATCATCTCACATTGATCTCCTAACACCTGTCAGGTGATAATTACCATGGGTCACTAGAGGATTCAAAGAACAGTACCCTACTAATTACATAGGACACAAAGCCTTAAAGATTCCTGAGCCCTTTCACACTGCGCAATGCAGAAGAAAGCCAAGACTACCTGTCAACAAGTTTGGTGTGAGCAAATGGTCACAATGCAGCCCTGGACATTTGGCTCCCTGATAATTCAGTAAACTTGGTGTGATTGTGGTGAATGCTCTGGCACAGGTTTAAAGTGTGTGCATATGGCAAAGAAGGGAGTCATCTGCTAACTGTTAGTACAAGTGACACTGTCGTTCCTGTTCAGATGCCAGCATGTAATGGATTATAAAATGTATAATCTAATCACAAAACAATGAAAAAAGACAAATAGAATTACCCTGATCTGGTTTGTAGAATAAGTGCTTTGCTTAGAAATCATGAGGAACTAGGTCATCTTAATGAGAAACAGCATTGTTTCCTGTCACTTTCCCCACATATCCTCAGTACCTTTCCAGGGAAGGCCCAACTCTGCTCTTCTTTAACTGCTCCAAACCAGGAGAGAATGAGGATCTATCCCAATGGAATCACTCCCATTTATATTAGTGTAAATGAGAGCAGAATTTGACCCACACATTTGACAGTGAAAGATCAAAGATTCTACATACTCTGCAAAAGTGTCTGAGGATTCCTCTCGGAGGGTCTCTAGTGGTTAGAGCAGAAAAGTAGAAGGAAAGAGTCCCGTGCACACCTACCTACCCTCAAGCTTCTGGGGAATTTCTCAGGCTGTCTTCCAGTGTCAGGACTTGGAGCGGCAGCACAGCTGTGGATACTGCAGGAACACTGCTGCTATCTCTGCAACTAGAAAGTGACACTGAATGTGATAGGGGAAAAGAGAAAGAGAGAGAAAGGAGTCCTATCCAGAGAAGCTGCAGCTCTTAAGCACCTCAGCTGTCTGGATTCACATGATGTAAGAGTATATTATTTGTCTGATTAGTAAAAAAGAAGACAAAATTACATTTCTTTGATGCCAATCATTTCCCGCAGAGAGCAAAAAGAAGCCAGGGTTTGGGAATGGGGACAGGTGTCAGCTGAGGGGACATAGGATTTTCCGTTTCTCCTGCAGGCTGGTAGTAGTGGGTGTCTTTGCAACTGACCATTGCATGACCATGGACACTTCAAGTCACCAATCTGTGCCTCAGTTTCCCCCTCTGTAAAAAGGACACTTACCAGAAGTACCAAAGGGGGTTGCATTGACTGAGGCTTCAGAGGGGTGTTGAAGTTTCATTAATCAGTGTGTACAAAGTGCAGCAAGGCCCTCAGCTGTAGCGCACTGCGGATGTGCCAGCTATTCTTATTGCAGCAAATAGGCTCTTGAGCACTGTGACAAAAGCAAACCTGAAAAAACAGATGGAGCTCTTTCACCAGCGTGAACTCAACAGAAAAATATCAACATCAGATGTGCCGTTTAAAGGAAGACTTTGACTTCTAGTTATTTCTGGAAGTGCTTCCACTTGTCTGGGAGGCAGTAGCTGTGCACAGAGCTCTCCCTTGTGGTAAAAGCTATGACTAGCCAGATAGAAGCTTTTAGACCCAGAATGTGATCATCTTTGTAAATTCCAAGGCCAGAAGGGATGAGTGTGATCACCTTGTCTGACCTCCTATGTAGCACAGGGCTGTAGAACATCCCCAAATTAATTCCTAGAACATAGCTTTGAGAAAAACATCCAATCTGGATTTAAAATTTGCTAGAGACGGAGAATCCACCGTGACTCTTGGTAAATTGTCCCAATGGTTAATTACCCTCACGGTTAAAACTTTACACCTTGTTTCCAGTCTGAATTTGTCTAGTTTCAGCTTCCAGACATTGGATTATGTTATGCCTTTCTCTACTAGAAGGAAGAGCTCATAATCAAATATTTGTTCCCTGTGTAGGTACTTATCAACTGTAATCAAGTCACCCCCTTAACTTTCCTTTAAGGTGCCACAAGTACTCCTTTTCTTTTTGCAGATACAGACTAACATGGCTGCTACTCTGAAACCTGTCACTATGGGTATATCTACACAGGGATAAAAGACCTCAGCACAGCTGTGGGTGGCCAGTGTCAGCTGACTCGGGCTCGTAGGGCTTAGGCTGAGGGGCTGGAAAATTACTGTGCAGACTTTTGGGCTCATTCTGGAGCCCGGGCTCTAGTATCCTCCCCCTTGTGGGGTCCTAGAGCTGGGACTCCAGCCCAAGCCCAAATACCTAGAGCAATTTTCCAGCCCCACAGCCTGAGTCCTGTAAGCCCGAGGTAGCTGACCCAGGTCAGCTGCACGTCTTTAATTGCTTTGTAGACGTACCCTATCAGGCATGTTTTGTCATCCTTTAGCCATTCTTGCAGCTGTTCTCTGATACCATAAGATCTGTTTTATACAAAGCCAGTAACACATGGCAAATTTTTCTATATGTGCTTTAAAATCATCATTTTACATGCTGTCTTTGGACTACAAGATATAACCCATCTCTCAGCCCAAAATTTGACTCAGAAATTGGGCATTGTCACTATTTATTACACGATCTGATAGTATATTAAACTGAGGTTTTAGGAAATCATAGTCACATTAGGAAAATGTTTAATAGATTCCCCTGCTACATTTAAAAGTCAGAGGGTTGCACATGTGCACGGACAGGCTAGTTCAATGGGGCTCTGATCTCAGCTGGCGTCAATGAAATACAAATAATAATAATAATAAGCCCTGCCAGGCAAAAGGTTACTTTCTGAACAGAGGTGCTGATATTTTAACCCCATTCACAGCTGCTATATATGCACCGCAGGGTTTAAACAGACAGTCCAGTCAAGTAGATTAAATGCTATACTGGACAAGTGCATTTCCCTGCTGTTACGTAAGGAGTTGGTTAGCCTGCATCTGTACTGGAGATAGAGTGGGACAGTGATTGCAGGAAAATACTGGGGTATCTGGGTTCTTTTTTCATTTTTGTAAATTACTTGCTGGATCACTTAGGCCCAAATGTTCAAGAGGGTCCGTCCGCTTGGGGGCCTCAAGTTTCAGGCACTCTGCATGACACACCTATAGGCTGATTTTCAAAGTTGTTGAGGATTCACAGTTTCAACTAAAGGCAATGGGCCCTGCAGTTGGTTGGCACCTCCAAAATCCTGGCTGTCACCCTCTCAAATGGGGCTCTCAAAATAAGTGGACTTTCCTGAAAACTTGGGTTTTACCATTTCTGTACCATTTGTGAACTGGGGAGAATATTAACTTACAGGGGTGTTGTGAGAAATAATGAATATGTATTACAGAGCTGGATCTGAACCGCAGACTCGGATCCGAACACGCTTGAACTTGGGGGAAGTTCACATTCAGCTGCAGAATTCATGGTGGGTCTGTGTTCACATAATGATCTCCATGGAAACCCATGTCTAATTTGTAGAGCTCTCTAAGATCCTCCAGTGGCAAGGACAATATAAGTGTGAAGCAGTAGCAGTAATAATAATGAGTAACAATAAGAATAACAATAAGAATTTATTACCAAACCTAGTAATTTCTGATCTTTGTGTGAAACTGAGCTGCTTGCTCTCAAAAAATCCTTCTCTTGCTCACACGGGGGCTGGAACAATTTATACAGTGGGGGTGCTGAGTGGCAATGAACCAAACTGTAAGCCCTGTATATGATGGAAAGCACTTCAAGCCTGGGGGTGCAGCAACACCCCCTGTATTCCCAGTTCCAGCACCTATGCTTGTGAATTGCACTGGGTTTGATCTTAAGCAGTGCTGAGCATTTACATTCCCACAGAACACACAGGAGCTGTGAGTTTTCTGCAACAATCAGTATCAGGCCCTAAGTGCACCAAAACACTGTGGGCAGATGCCTTGCACAGATCCTGACAGCAAAACTTCTCGGATAGGCTTATTTCAATTTCCTGGCGGCCAAAACAGAGTTGTCTGTCTCATTGTCTTTCCTTGGCCGACACTGTGTTTCTGGGACACATAATATGGCTGTTTAGGGCAGAGACAGCAATGCCTCGGCTTTCTGCAGTAGGGAGACAGCGAACATTTTAAACACACACCTGCATGCACGCATGCTCAGGTGATATGGCATGAAAGGAAGGTCTAAACTGACCCTGGATTTTCTCCTTGGAAATGCCTCCAGTGTAAATTGTGTATTGACCAAGGAAGCTGGATTCCTCAGCCAAAATGTTTTCCTGGACTTCTTTGAGCTGCACAGTGATAGAGCCCTTCACTGGAGATTCAGAGGGAATCAGCTATGTTGAGCTCTTCCCTGTGTAGTATTAGCTGGGGGGTGCCTGGGGGAGAGATGCTCCCTGAAGATGACAGCACTAGGATTCAGAAACAGTTCCTACATTTCCACCAGCCTTTCTACTGGACTCTGCAGCCATTGACATGATACTCCATCAAAGCCAGAGCCATTACAATAACTATCCAACCCCTGCAGCTTGTTAAGACTGGCTTTTCATCTGGTCTTTCTATTAATTCTGGCTGTGCACTTCACACTGTAGTCGTTTTTGGGCTGGGACCATGTCCTCCTCTGTGCTCTGTGAAGCCTAACCACACACCGGTGATTCATTAATAATGGCCCCGTCCTATGAGACCCTCCACTGCCATGGTGGTCAATGCTCAGAATAATGTGAGAGCCTGAGGCATTCACACCTGGGCATAAGAATTGCCCAGAAACCTGGAAGGAGTTGGGGGGAGGCTCACAGGCAGGAGGGAGAGAGGTGTTTGGAAGGTATATCCCAGGCCCTCAGTGTGCAGCATGACTCTCTTTTGTTTAGATGGGAGTTGCACCCACTGTCTGAAAGCCACAGCTTTCTTGGGAGTGATCGGTCACCGGTGCTACTCACAAGACGCTAGATAGAGAAGTTCAGACCTAGAACCAGGTGTAGATGTTCCAGGGGAGAATGGACACGGAGGTAGGGCGCAGGCTCTTCTCTAGACAGAACGGTCCCAGATTCCCGCACATCAGCTGCATTTCAAAGAGACCAGCTGGGTGATCTCAAAACAGGAGAACCCCTGCCCCTTCCAATCCCTCATGCTATAGATCTGCCCAAGTCCTTGCATGTGGAAGGGATTCAAGAGAGCAGGCCACTGTTGCCTTCCCAGCGAGCCAGCTCAGAGCACTCAGCCACTCATCCCCTCCCAACCCATCCAATGAAGCACCAATGTCAGGAACTCTGGCCCCTCCCTTTCCCTGCAGATGTCATGAACTCCAGCAGCTCCTCCCCCAACGTCATTCCTGTGGCCTCCCCAGCAGCTTTGCTCCCTACAGAAACTCTGTCCTTTTACAGGGTGCTCTGCCCCCTCCCTGGACACCCACCCTGCCTCCAATTCCACTCCTGTCCTTCCTGTAGCAGCTGCACCCAGGTACTGAGAGCCTTCATCCCACAAGCCTGTCTGCTGCCCCTCGTCCTTCCTCCCCACCACCCCACTCACTGTCCCCAGAGTCTCTTACAGGAACTCTTTGCTCCCTCCTCCCCGCAGTCACTGCCCCTCTGGGGGGAATGTGTGTGCATGAGCGATGGGTGGGGAGAGCATGTGTTTATGGTGGGTACAGGTTACAAGCTGTGACTTTTCCTCCTCTACTCTCTCCGCTGGAATTACTGCTATTATTAGAGTGAGTGTGTGTGAGTGTGTGTGTGTGTGTGTGTAGAGAGAGGGAGCAGGAACGTGATGGATAGGGAGAGTGGGGGTGTGCAGAACAGGAGGAGGGAAGCCTGAATTCCCTTAAAATCTTCTAGAATGTGGGACGTTGAACATGGGCCCGACCCCCACTTCACATTATTCGCTTTCCCACAGCTCCCCAACTCACCCTCAGCTGTTAATGGACCTGCATGAGCAAGAGAGAAGCAATTCCACAAACACTGATGCCTTTCACAAACACCCTCTTGTTCAAAACCTCCAACACCTGCCAGAGGTCTGCCAGCTCCGTGCTCTCTGAATAACTGAACAGCTTTGCCTCCTACCCCTCGTATTTCAGGCAGAAAACAGGTAGGATCACAGAGCAAAGCAGTGCAGCTTGTTAGACTGCAGGTGCCAGTGTTTGACAAGTTGTTGACCATTAGTCCTTTCTCCCTTCCTCCCAAGGAATGGCCTGTCAGATATTTGCCTTTGGCTTCTGCACAGCATTCCTGTCAGCAGGAAGCTCAGCCCATGTGGAGTGATTATGACCCTGGGAAGTCTTGAGTGCCCACAACACCTACTGAGATCACCTATTGAGTACTTTGCAGGATCAAGTCCAGCAGCCACCCATTCTTAAGGCTGCCGTAATATGCCTAGCACATTTTTATGTGCCCCCTCCTTCCAGCCACTTCCCAGCACATGTGGATTTCCTCGTGTGAAACCAATTTGTTAGTCTCTAAGGTGCCACAAGTACTCCTCTGTTCTTTTTGCCAGTTTCACAAACACTCTCGTACCATTTACAAGAACTCAAGCAATCCTGCTTCCTGTTGAAGCATAGTATATAGAGAATATAAAGCGAAACTGGTTTATAGTGAACTGGCAAATAAGAAAACTGCATGTGGAGGGAGAGCAAGCCCCTGTGAGTTCAGGGCAATGTACAAATTGCAGTTCCACTCATCACAAACCATCTCTGACCACAGCGCAGCTGTTTGGGGAGAAAAATGGCTTTGCTGCAAGAGAGTTACACCAGACAATGGGAAAGAATCAGTGAGAACACCACACCTAACTGAGAAGCTTTTAAGCCCATCATCATGGCAGCTGTTCAAAGCTCCCTGGAGCCCTCCAAGCACATGGGGGAGGCAGACTGGATGAAATCCATGTCCTTTCACCTGGGCTCATGTCCAGCCCCAAAATAGCTCTTGTGCCAAGTCCAAAAAAAAGATCACATGAGAAGGGAAAAAAGAAAAGCAAATTATTTCCCTTATTTTCTTAGTTTGTCCTACGTGGGTGGCAGTATAGAGACCTGAGCTTCCAGGGGCTTCACTACCTCAGGGTCCCACCTCAACCTGCTCAATAATGGATGCCAGATTTTGACTGGGACCCGACAGCGATCTGGATTTGTTAGTGAGCTTGGTGATACTATTTTCACTTGGAGCCATTTTTTGTGAGCTTTTCTGTATGTCTCTCCTTTCAGGATCCTCTTGGCCTTCAGTGAAGAAGACCGATCTGGGAAAGGGCCCCCCTGTTCCAACACAACACCTAACCGCCCTATAGGCAGGTCAACAGCATCGCCTCCTTTAGGGAAACTCTCTTCCTTAGCTGTTGGAAAGAACTCCCTTCCTCCCACAGCTCCAGCCCTGTCGCTCCTACTTTTCAGCAGTGTATGCTAACCAGAGCAGAAACCAGCCCGAGAGCGCCTGAGCCTGAGAACCAAGGTGAGTGTTACAGCACCTCAGTCCTCTCAGGGGGCTTCTGAACTCTTGGGTTCCCTACAGGGCATCCTGCCTTGGCACAACAGTGGGGAAGCTTCCCAGCGGCTTTGATGTTTGCTTCCCCCTCTCAGATGATCTGCAGTGTGTTTTTTGAACTCCCACTGAAGCTTACAGGCTGGGCTGGCTGCGTATTGCAGGGGGAACAATCAGGGTTTTTCTTGATCTCTGGGCTTCAAGTCCTGAGTCACATTTGCTCTGCTGCAGCAGAAAACTAGGATTTCTAAGGGGGCCGGGGTTGGAGAAGGGGGATTTCTCCATTTAATTTTTGTTTCCAGGTTGTAGCCGACTGAATTACACTTGCTGAGCAATTTGACCATTATAGCTCCAAGGAGAATATGAAGCCAAGCCCTATTATGTGCGGGATGCTGTACGTGTCATTTTAAACAGCTCTGCAGGAAACCTGTGTTAGGTGAAATGGTTTTTGTTATTGCTTCTTCCTGGTTTTGTTTTGGGGGTGGGGGTGAGAGAAAGCTAGGGGGGTGGCTGAACCACATACTCCCTGTGTTTGTGTGAGAAAGAGAAAGCAGGCAGTCACACCCACTGCTTCCTGGAGGGAGAAAGTGGCTCTTTAGTTAAGTGTTTACTGTATTTCCAAAGAGCCCAATAAAAAAGTACAGTATTTATGGGGTGCAGAGAAGCGTCCATATGGCTGAGCATGTCAGGAGAAGGGTTTATTACTGATGCCTAGGGCAGGAGTTAGCCATAGGAAGAGGGTTGGGAAGGGTAAAATAGTCCTGCACTACAGTGAGAGTTTTGCAATGTGTCGGAATAGGGGAGGCTGAGGGGAGTGACGCTAAATGTAAATTCTTTATGCACATGCACACATACATGTGTGCAAACACACCCATGCTTTATGTATCTTGTGGTACAGACAGATAGTAAGAAGGCAGTATAGAACGGGAGCTAACTAATAGCTTAGGACAAGTTATTTCTGACCCTACTGACTGTCTGCCATTGATTGACTGTACACAGGCTGCTCACTGTGCTCAGAACTCCATGCTGGTGAATATTCATCTGTCCTACACTGGTGCATGCTGTTGCTGTCTGCTGTTAAATGGCTGCTATATTCCACTCCAGAGGTGGCTGTACTTCAGGAGTAGAGGAAATGATGCCTGAATGCAGTGTATAGAGTTAATAATATCTGCAAAACAATTTAGGATGAATAGTGCTGTACTACATTATTATTGCAGGGCAGATCCAGAAGTTCTCACTCAGTCAAATCTCCCATTGTGGTCAAGGGGTAGGGTAAGAACAGAGTAAAAGTTAAGAAGGGACTCCAGGATTTGGCAACGCTCCTAAGTGAATGAATCGGTTTCTTGTGTTAACCTGAGTAACTTCCTATGCTCTACTACTGATAACACCTGTAAGATGCAGCTGAGAGCTGGAGAGATGAACAGATGCCAGGACAGGGAAAGAAGGTTGGTACCATCAACTTTCAGAGCTAACATATTTTGAAACAGCATTTAATTAAAACATGTTAGCTAACACTTTTGTTAGTCTACAGAAAGGCATCAGTGTATTTCCAGCTAGGACTGGATTTCCAAATACTTAGGCCATGATCACACAAGGAATAAAGGTATATTTTAACCATGTGTTGGCTAACACCTGTTAACTAACACACACTGAAATCCTAATGTAGACAAAGCAAGGTGTAATTTTAACATGTGTTAATTGGTCAAAACCTCTTGACCAGCTAACCTGTTAAAACTACAGTTTGCCTTGGCTATAGTAGGATTTAAACATGTTAGCACACACATTTTCCCTAGAGGAGGTGAAGCCATAGAGAACAGCAGCTTTCATGGAATTTCCACTGGGTCCAGACATGCTATCATTTGCCTGAGGAAGCTTATCCCCTTGGGATGTCCAGCCAAATTTGTCAGGCTAAAGAGCTTTAGAAAATACAGGGGAGCCTCAGCACTTCTGGATACTTCACCAAGCTTCAACTCTCTTGAGGCCAACCTATCCCTAATCTATCCCTAATCTGCCCCTGTAGTATCACGGGAATGCCTCCATCACAACAGCACCTTCTTGCATAGACTCCCTTCCCATTCTCTGTCAGCTGAGCTGCTTGAAAACAAAGAGAAAACCCCACATTAAACACAGCACCACTGGAGAGTTCCTACCATCTGCAGTCATGCTTCTCAATCGGACATTGCTTCAGTTCCCGACATCCCAGTGAGGCAGAGTGGCCTCCCTCTGGACCAGAGATGGAGGAACCATTTCATTCCCTGTGGTGGGTGCAGCTAACTCGGCCCAACCCCCTCGCAGGAAGTGCAGGGGCAGGGCAGGAAGTATAAGAGTAGGGCCCTGCAGCTCAGTGGTGAGCAGATCTGGGAAGGAGGCAGATGTCCCTACTAGACAGCTGAGCCCTTTGTGAGGTCCACAACCGGCTGCAGAACGGATCAGAGTCCTACCGGCCCAGGAGATGGAAGGACCTGGAGAAATACCAAAGGAAGCACCACCCGACTGTGAGCCAGAGCCTGGTGGTGGTGGCAGCGTGATGCCAGGAGAGTCAGATAGGAAGTAGCCCAGGGAAACCAGATGTTGGTCCGGTTGTGTTGCCAGGACGTGAGGCAGCAATATTACGTGTTCCCATTGACCCACTGTGAGCGTCCTGGGCTGGGACATGGTGGAGTAGGCTGGGCCTGGGTCCCCCTACCCCTGTCGCTTCCCCACACCTGGAGCTGGCTGCATATTCACCTAGGCCAGAAGGCCTGCACCTGACTGTTGTTGCTTGTCCCAGCCAGGAAGTTGAGGGCTATAGACTGATTGCTTGCTGTACCCTGCCCAGAGGGCTGGAGCCACAGGTTATTGTTGCTTGCCCAGCCATGAGGCTGTGGGTCAAAGACTGTGCAATTTCTCAGGAGGCCTAAACCCTAGATGTTTGGTGGGTACTCCAAACAGGGGCTGGAGCTATGAACCAAAGGGCCATGTGCTGGGTCCTGTGGTGGAGATTGGATTGTGGAGCGGGCAGGTCCGTGATCACAAATCAGACCACCCCGACAACATCCGGCCTTCCTCTGGACCCGAGAGGGAGGAACCATTACACACTCTAAAGTGCTTGCGTAGATGTGTGCATGGAAATAAATGAATCTGGCATTTGATAAAGGTTAGAACCTTGCCCTTGCTAAACAGCCAATAAAAGAACCAAACATCAAGGCATGAGGCAAAGAGCTGGGAAGAAAAAAAGAAATACTCCTTTTCCTTCAGCAGTTTTTCTGATCCCACTTCACCACAATCTACTGTTTCCTAGGCAATGGAAGCCTCAAAATAAACAGAAGCCTGTTAGGCTGTGTCCTGTAGTCCATTCAGTTTAACCATCTGCCCAGAAGAAAACCTTTCTAACATGATTTACTTAAGTCCTGCTGCAGTGCTGGCTGACTGCTGGCAGCTCCGCATGCAGATCAAACAGGTCACTTGCTCCCCTTTACTTGTCCTCTTGTCTGTCAGGTGACCGGCTCACATTTATTTTTAAGCTCTGTCATCTTGTGGTATGGTGTGTGTGTATGTGTGTGTTACCGCCTATCGATACACAAGGCCCTGAGGCCGAAAGCAGCTGAAGCGTTAGAATAACCCAGCTGCCTCCAGTTCATACAGAGCTTTTTAGTTTCCCTGCTAGTACCCCCTTTGGAATGATTTAAACAACCTGATGTGCATGTTGCGGCTTGTCGCCTCTCCGCAGAGCTGCAAGAGCAAGGGAACAGGGCAATCCCCAGCATCGAGGGAGAACTGCCGCAGCAGCAGAGTGGAACTGCACAAGCGTCGAGCGGAGGTGAAACCTGAAGCACTGCTGACACTCCTCCTTTCCAGTGCGACAGCAGCGGTGTTCCCTGCCTGAGGCAAACACAAGTCCCAGAGCTGCCAGCCACCCCTCTCTCAGGAGCACTGTGCTGCAGGTAAGCTACTACCATCCCCTGGGAGAATCATAGACAAGGCTGCAGGGTGAGGATGCAGAGTGATGTGTGTGGAGGGGAGAGATGGAGGAGAAAGGTTGCAGTAGATGATGCTGTGATTCCTGTAAGTGCTGCAGGCTCTCAGGAATAACGACATCTGAAAATTTCCAGTGCTCCGTCTTCGTTTATAAACGGCAGAGACTGTGGTCCCCCAGCATACTCCTCCTCATACTTCACATTTTTATAGCACACATTCCATTGCAAAGCCTCACTACGGCCGGGAAGCATGTAGCCACCTCTGGAGGGAAGAAGCAGACAGCATGCTGTACAGGACTGGGGCTGGGGGTATTCTGGCCAAGTATGGATCAGTAAACCACCCCAGTGCTTACAAAAAGCATCCTGGGACCTTTAAAGGCCACTCAGAATAGACAGGACCATGATCTCATCTGAACGCCACACACAGAAGGCAATTTATCTAGCCCAGGAGGAGGGAAATTGATCCGGTCAGGACTACAAGTAGTTCCTGTGAGTCAGCCTGTTTCAGCACTGATGCTTATACCAGGAAGTCATCATCTCCGATAACAAGGGCCAGGCTGAAGCGTCAGAGTGAGATTCTCAAAAGGGCCTATGTGAGTTAGGACCACAAGCCCTCTTGAAAATCACTGGCACTTCTGCTCCTTACTCACGTGAGCACTTTTGAAAATCACAGCTGAGTTTGTAGTGGAGTGGAGCCACCTGCCCCAGCTGGGCAAAATGCTTCCTGGAGCTCTCACGGGCACAAGGGGGCAGGCCCTTTTCACCCCTTTTACACAGGGGCAGCATGGGTTTTCCTTATGGCTGGTGTAATAAATGATTCTGTCAGGGGCACCGTTTCAGATTTTTTGTTGGGGGGGGGGAGAGCAACTTTAACCATGATTCCAGGGGCTACTTAGACTACTCTAGGTTTTTTTTGCTGATAATAACTTAGAAATTAGTTGACAGGAGCACTGTATCTCATTCTTATGTAAAGAAAGAAAACGACATACACAAACACCAATTAAAGGTATATTTTAGGATTACTTGTAAGTGTACAACAGAAAAACCACATCTGAAAAGTGGAATTTTTCCAATCTCCATCCGTGTGTGTGTCAATGAGGGACTGTTTCAACTCAAGAACTGGCACCGTGAGCTAATAAATTTCCCACTGAGGTGAAGAACACTATGAGGTGGTGGATTATGGAATTTGTAGGATCAGGCTCGGTAAAATCAGCAAGATGAACATTTACATGATTGCCAGATTTCTACTGCATTACTAGCTCAAAGTCACTTAATAACTAGCTCAAAAATAGCCCTATTTATTGAAACAACGTTGTTGTTTTTAACAACGTATCGGGCTATACCTTTAAAAAAAATCACCATCTATTCTAGAGTGTAATTAAATGATGGATGTTAGTAGCATGGATCTATAATGAACAAATTTTGGCAACCAAATCTTACAAATTGTTCAGATTGGCTTGGGTTTATGTTCACAGAAAGGTTTATACAAATAGTTATGATAAATACAAAGGATTAAGTTGGAAGGAGGTTCCTAGTGTGTTACTGTAAGGATTGGTGAGAGTAAATATCACCTCAATGAAATTCATAGATGGCACTCAGGTTTGTGAGACTCTGCCACACTCTCAGAAATGTTAAAGAATTAGAACAACAGGAGATAAGAATATTTACCAGCTGGAAGAGAAGGAGCTACAGCAGACAGCTGCTTGAGGATAGCAGTTGAGGGCCAGCAGCTCCTCAAAATGTATCTGGGAAAAAGGTCCTAGAAAAGTGCAAACCCACTCTTGGGAGATTTAGTGAAATCTAGGCATTCACAGAGGAATCCATGTTTCTGCATCACAGCCTATGGACCTGACCTGACCCCCTGTAGGCAAAGGAAAGACTCCCACAGACAAGTAAGACTAAATAGTAGAATAACTGACTACACGGGGGTATTGCCATTCATTACAAAATTAGAGAGTTAGAAAAAAGTTGTGAACATTTTAAGTGTTATTTAAACAATATTTTTGGTGGCAGCAGCTCATGCTTGTTTCTTCACCGCAGTGAAAGATTACAGGTGGTCATCCATTCTGCAGCACTGCTCTTGCAGCCTGAAACTTCCAAAGCTGGGCTGGCTGTGAGGATAATTATCCCCTGAATGTGCCTCAGGCAGCAGCCCCCTGCCCTGGCTGAGCAGTCCCCATCTCTACTGGTGTCACAAAGGGTTGCTCCTGCCTTTTTAACATGTCAGCTTGTGAAGGTGAGGGCCAGATCATGTTGCAATCTGCAGCAAGCATCTTCAGACCTTCCTGCCACCACTCCTTCCGCGTGTTTGTTTAAGGAATGAAAAAATGCTGCAGACTCCCAGCTCGCTGTTGGCTCTGCCAGATACTCCTCCGCATTCTTGTTTGCTGAGCAAAGAATAAGCCAGTCAGGGGCGGGGGGAGAGGTGCGAGTGGCTCCCAGCAGGTGGTACAAAACTTGGGCTGGCAGGGGGGCAGGAGCCTCCTTAAATGGCACCCCTGGACTCCGCCCCCGTCCGTTCATTTCTGAGCAGCTGGTGTCCTTCGGCATGCTACCAGGCAGCAGTCGCTATACTCCAGAGCGTGCAGGGGCTGGATCTGTGGCCAACTCCTACAAAGTGGGTGTGGGCTGAGGGAGGGTCACTTGTGCAGCTGTGCAGGGGCCGGCCACAATTAATAGCATTAATTAATTAATTGTTTAATAATTAACACTGAGAAGGATTTTCCAACGTCAGGTCCTGAGTTCTGGGAGGGAGGCAGGCGGACATGAGTAAGAGTCTGGGGTGGGAGCAGAAAGGCCATGGAATACAAGGTCAAGAGAAGAACATGGGCAAACTCACAGCGTAACACAGAAGAGACCACAGGGCTGGACAAAAGAGAACAGTGGAAATGGGACAGAGAAAGGCGGAGCAGGGAAGAGATACTACTCATCAAGGGAAGGGGAGATGAGAAGCAAGAGAATGAAAATAGTGAAGTGAGAGGAAAATAAAGTGGAGACAGATCGAATGTGACAGAGCTGGCGGGGTCGGGGGGGTGTTGGAAGAAAGGAAAAGTGAGAGAGACTAGTTTATGGTGAGTGAGTTTGACAGTTTCTCTCTGCACTTCCCTGGCAGAGACCCTGTCTCTGCATATTTTGTGATGAGATGGGGTGGCTATTTGGCACCCGGAGGTTGTTGATGAATATTGCAGGCTGCTCTGGATTCAGTAGTTAAGTAAATAGGGGAAAGGACAAAGAAAATAACAAGCTTCACCAGAATGCACACTTAGTGGGGACTTAGCTGCTGCAGAAATGTCCCTTGAAACACTTTTCCCCCAGTGTTAGTAACTCCACATGCACTCCAGTCTAAGGAGCTAGGTTCTATTTCTCCCGCAGCAGAGAGATGATGGTGGCAAAAACATTCCTCCCTCCCCCATTCTTTTGTTGCTAAAATCCATTACATTTGGGCTGCAGGGCCCCCTAAAAATGATCTTTTTGGCCCTTCCCAAACTCCTAAGCCAGTCCAGACCAAGCTGCAGCAGCACAATGAGACAAAGCAAAAAAATGGTTTAGCCAATCCTGCTTCATCAGTGCAACCTGGGTAGCCTGGAAGTCTAATAACCCTTGGAAGGGTCACCTATGAGGAGTACACAGAATCTACGGACAAGCAAAGGTATAAATTTTAATTGCTTTCAAAGGGCAAGACTCTTGTTGGTGATGATAAGGCAGCACAGTGCTTAACTGTTTTCCCTGTAATATTGGGTTAGATCCTCTTCCTCCAGCCACATAAATATGATTCAGCCGTTCAGAATACAGACTGAATACGTGGCATGGACTAAACCTAAATCGACTTTGGATCCACCAAACCCTCCAGCCAAACATATAAACTTTGGAGTCTCCTGGACAGACTTTTGTTCCCAGCCTCACCCCTGCCCTTGGGATAGATTCTCCCTCCCATCCTCTCTAAATGGACTCTGGCCTGCCTCCCACTCCTGAGCCCTTGCTCTTCCTCCCAAATGAAGGAGTTCAGCAAACAGCTGGCTGCATCTTCTTCCATTTCTTTATTCCATATCAGTAAGGCTACAATTTAGTCATGGGTATTTTTAGTAAAAGTCATGGACAGGTTACACGGCCCGTGACCTGTCCATGACTTATACTATAAATACCCATAATTAAATCTTGGGATGGCCGCTCCTGTGGGGGGCGCACCCCGGGGGGAGCTGGAGCCAGTGGCACCAACTGTCGGGGGCCGCTGGAGCGGCCACTGTTGGGTGGTCACTGGGGCGAGCTGCCCAGGGCCACCCGAGCAGCGGCTGGTGCGGCTGTCCCCGGAGCCACCTGAGCAGCTGTCCTCATTATATGTCACATTCTGTCCTTATGTTAACATTAACCGTGTTTTTAATGGTCTAACAAGTCTTTATCCAGTGCCCACACCATGATATCGGAGTACCCTTGAAATTGCAGCCTCTTGTACTACAGGAATTCAAACCCACTGCTACCCTGTTGTTAGCCTTTGATATTTCGTATTTATGATTTCACTCCCATGATGGGAAGCTGGTGTCCCCAGAATAACAAGAGAGCAAATCAGTCAGCACTGGGCCACTAGTCCCAGGACCACTGAGAAGAGCTGGGCGGGATAAACAGAACGTGCCTCTGAATGCAACGTTTTAAAAGGATTAGGTCAACCATTGCTAATACTATTTGTCTGTGTGAAACAGTGTGTGTTTAATTGGAACCTCCAGCATTCAGACTCAGGCTGTCTCTGCTTTATTTGAGTTTGGCACTGAATGCCCTGGGGTAAAATTGCCTTTCCGGTAATGCACATGGCAGAGTCTGTGCTGTTCTCTTGTTAAACCAACTGCTGTGTCTAGCTTTGTGCTGAAATCACATAGCTGGGCTACCCTGGCTGATCCCCGCATTCCTCCCACCCACACCCGATTGCTCCTGGGTTATTAGTGTGTGCTACGTGAGCTACCTCTAAAGTGTCATTCCTGCGGCGCTGCAATAGACTCCCTCTCACTGGATGCAGAACTAAGCAGAGTTAACGGTGTAGATGAAACACGTGGTGGTACTGGAGCTGATGGATAGCTCAGGGGAGTGCTATTGGGGCATGGAGCTGGTCACCTTTAGAGTACGTGCTCCAGGGCAATTGTTACCCTGATGGCTATTTGCTTTCATCATCTATCAAATGTGGTGGGCTCTGTCAAGTCCATAGTGGATAAGCATCTGTACCACAATTGGTCCCTTGGTAGAAGGGCTAACAACCGAATGGATCTGGAATGGAAACTATCCTTCTTTATTTTTGTGGGGGCGGGGCTGTCAGTCTCTAATTAAGATTGTCAGCTCTTTGTGGAAGGAACTGTCTCTCCTTATGTGTTTGTTCACTACCTAGCACTATGGGGCCCCAAGCGCAGTTGTGGCCTCTAGGTGCCACCCTAATACAAATAATAACTTCCCCAAAGTTTGCGGATGTTCAGACCTGCTGGTTGGGGTCAGACCTCTCTCTAATCTCCACCCTTCCTCACAGCCTCGCTTGCTTTGCAACCCCCACCCCCCCCAGATAGAGGCACATCTTTTTTTTCAGTGTGAGTTTCTGTGGAATTCTGTAATTGTGTGTGGTGATTAGAAGAAAAATATTAAAATAACATCAAAGACCCCAAAGCAGTCACCATTCGGTGGGAGGATGCAACGTTTGAATAGCATATAGCAGTTCAGAAACAATTGAGACTCTTAGCCAGCTGAATCTTCAGGGGTCAGTATGTAATTACCCAAATTACCTAAATTTGGAATTTCATCAAGGTACTACTGAGCCTAACACCCCCACCCTTATGAAAAGTGCTCTGAGACCTGTTATTACCACAAGTGGTCAGGACCTAAGGTTTATGTCTCATTTAGAAGTGTCTCTGGGCAGTTAGCACATCTGGTATGAAGGCTTTCCTACAACTCTTTCCAACACCCACAAACGCTCGAGATGGATAGCATGCTATAGTGATGCCAGACTCAGGAGAAAACAGCTCTCCTGTGATAGTCTCGTTTCCTGCTAAATGGAAATAATACCATAATATCAGTTCCTATAACACACATATTCCCATGAATTTGTTCTATATAAACTATTTCCTCCTCTTGATTCATTCACACTTCATACAGCAGCTGTATTGAAATTCAAGGATATCATTGCAAATGCATCTCACACTGAAAGTTTTCCTGAAGTTCTTTCACTAGGTGGAGAGCCAGGCTTGTGCCATTCCTTAAGGCAAACTCAAAGACCTGAGTGCAGAGTTCTGAGTTTCTTCTGCAACAGTTGATGTCATCGCTGACACCTAAAACTGAGGGAGGAGTTGCACAAGGTGTTAGTGACGGCGACTCCTATTATTGGCAAACATGACACCATCAACTTGTGGCTTGGCCAGTCCGGTGGGCATGGGAGGATCTGGGTCTCAACAGTTTAGGTTTTAAAAGAGATTGTGCATACAAGTTATACCCCACCCATCTATTCTGTTAATGAAAAAGGAACTTAATTCACTTTTTAAAAGAGAAGCTTTCAGTTCATCTTTAAGCTCTGGTGTAATGGTTCGAGTGTTGTGAAAGATGCCCCTTCACCCTCCTATTGCAGTAGGATCAACACCCTGTGTTTGTTTACGAGGCCCGTGTTTCAAGGACACAAGGGTGGCACGACTTCCACTGGTGGCCCACATTTTGAATGTATCTGGGGTGATTTACTTTAGCCCAAAAGGGACTCCTAATAAATAATTTCACATTGCCAATTTTCAACTAGAGCCTGGTTTACCGTCTCGGAGGGATTATGCAGAGCACTAGAAATATGACTTTAGAAGCTGGCTCTCCTCATGTATTTTAAATGTTTCACTGGATGTGATATGTACGGATAGAGTAATGGGGTACAGTGGAACCTGTACAAGAGGTCACCTACCCTGATTAGGCAACTTCCTGTCTTCAGAGACCACTCCACAGCCCCCCTAAATGGACTGAGTACAACTCTGCTCTACCTTTATTAGCCGCCCACCACTACTAAACAACTTACTTGTTTTGCAGCAGTGGTCAGGTGTGGGGTCTTATTGTGCTGTACAAACACAAAGGAAACCAACCCCCCTCAAAGGGCTTACAGTCTCATTTATGTTATCCCATGGGAAAGCAAGTGTCATAAAATTACACCTGCTGCATATAGTAACATTTCCCAACATAAGCCATGCATGAATCTAAACCAGGGAGGGGCAGAGCTCCTATGGTTTGGTGTGGGATAAGTAAGCACCTGACTGTGCATCCCAATTGTCCAAATGGCTGGAGGGTCAGATCCTAACAAGGTGTCAGTCGGTAAAACTCCATTTAACCCCTGAGAAGACAATGTCACTGGAAGCAGAATAGGCTTTGTGGCAAGATTTCCACTGCCTCCAGTCAGGCTGGACGTAGCCCAAAAAAAGAGCCTTATGTGGACTCTTCAGCCCATTATGGATGAAACCCACAAGTGCAGAAGCCTCAAGAAAAAGAAAAATAACCTTTACTAAATTTTAGTGGAAATGTTTCAAACCTCCAAAAAAAACCCCAATACTTTGTGTTGTGAGGGCTGGGTGCTGGTTTCCCTTTGGTCCAATGAGTCTTATTGTATCAAAACCAGTCAACTGCTGTGTAATATAACTATTATTATTAAGTATTAAGCATCTTAAAGTATTGGGCTGGGGAATCCTAGCATGTTTGGCCAAATTCAGGCATATATATGCTGAAGAATAAAAATTACTCAGGGGGAGAATTGAGAACCTCCAGGCACACGAAAGTGAGTAATACTGTGTACCTTCCAGCCTGGATAGAGAGATCAAAGGGGAGGATGGGTGCAGCCCTACAATGAGTTTTACTATGCAAGTTAAAAATAAAAATATCACAGAAAGGCAGAGGCATGAATAGTTTGTTTCTACCAGATTCCATATAGATGTAAATGGCACACAGTGAATCCCCTCTGTCAGTCTGCAGGTGCAGAATGCCCAGCCAGCAGGGGAGTGAGACTGGAAACTGGACCAACATACAGCTGATAATTTTTAAGATATTAAACTAAAAATCAGTTATTGCTTCCTGGTTAAAAAGTTGACTTTTGAGTTTTTTTAATTATTCCTCTAAAGATAGGCTTATTTATGACGTACATTTGTTTTTGCAGTTGAAGATTGTGATGTCTCTTTAAAAATGCTTTTTCATGCCTCTTCCTGCATATTTTTCCTTGTGCAAATAATACAGGCTTCTTGAGAAAGGGATAAAAGTAGTTTGGTTGAATCTCTGTGTGACGGGTTGGACCCCCCGCCCTTTGAGGGTGCCACCTGATGTATTGGGATTTCATGGAGTCTGCTGGCTCCACTACCCTGGGCTGCCTCTCCCTGTTTTGCTGAATTAGGCTCTCCGGCCTCTGGCAGCGCGCCCGTACACACACACACACACACACACACACACACACATGTAGGGACGCACCAGCTGTAGAATCACACAGAGTCTGCAAACAGCTGTCTATGAGAAGACTCAGCTAGGAAATCGCCCAGTGCTCAAGTGCAGCTCCCCCCGGAAAGTGCATCCAAAATAATATTGTCTTGCACTGTAGAGAAATCTATACAACGTAAGCTCATAAATTCGCCCCCTCCCTCAATGTGGAGGAAGATATGCACAACTTCTTGCCTCCCCCCAGTTAGAAATTGCACAAACTGGGTTTAATAATAAAAAAATCAAGTTTGTTAACTATAAAGGACAGATTTTAAGTGATTATAAGGGATAGGAAACAGAACAAAGCAGATTACCAAGCAAATAAAACAAAATATGCATACTAAGCTTAAGATCTTAAAGAGACTGGTTTCAAGAAGCAATTTCTCACCCTAAATGTTGTTTTAGGCAAGTTGCAGAGTTTCTGTAGCTTAAAGTTCCAGTTATTTCTCTTTACAGACTAGACTCCTGTCTTAGTCTGGACTCAGCCCTTGCCTTTCCCACCACTCAGTTCCTTTGTCTCTTCAGGTACTTTCAGCAGTCTTTCTTCTTGGGCAGGAAGGCAATGGAGAAGAGTCTTGTTTGCCTTACTCCCCAGCCTTAAATAAGATTTACTTAAGGTGGGAATCTTTTGGTTCCCAGTCTTGACCTCCACCTTAGATGGTGTTTACTACCAGGTGACAGGACCACCTGACGTAGTAGTGTCACAGCTACATACCAGGACGCCTTTTAGGAATGAGAGAGATTAGTATCTTCAGAGTCTTTTTTCTTCCTAATGGCCCATCAAGGCTGATGGCCTGCTGTCTGGGAGGGTGTTTCCCAAGTATAGACCTAGTTGTAATTGTTACAGAGTCAATATTCCTAACTTTAGATACAGAAATGGTACATGCATACAAATGGGATAATCACATTCAGTAAATTATAACCATTCCAATGATACCCTACAAGACTCATCTTGCATAAAATATATCTCAGTTTGCCATCTCCATATCATAAGCATATTTCCATAATGAAGATGGGGTGTAATGTCACATTCTGCATCTAAAGAAGAATCCAATCCAACTTCCACTGAGTCCAGTGAGACCTGGATTCAGCCCAAAGTGTGTCAATCCCTATGTGAGATAGGCAAAGTGACACATCTTCTGAAATGACTCAAAGAATTTCTTTAGAAGGGACTGTATTTCCCTCTTATAATGAGCCCGCTCTTACAGCAGAGGGATGGAATTCCCCTAGTCTAAATTTCCCACTCAGCATGGTGCATTAATTTAAATACAGATACATTCTATTCTTTAGCCCAGGCAAAATTTAAAACCACCAGTTCTGATGATTTCTCCTACCACAGATCACCAGCAGAACAGGGGTCACGGTGGTTCGTATACCACAGTAAACATATCGCCCACACACTCATTTTGGGGAAAGAACGTTCATCAGCTTGTGGCATCATGGTCCAGTCAGTAGAACTGACGAAGTGGGAGTTCACCCACGAAAGTTCATGCTCCAGTACGTCTGTTAGTCTATAAGGTGCCGTGGGTCTCTTTGTCGCTTTCATTAGAACGGAAGGCTGGGAGTGAGGAGAGCGTAGTTGTGTTCCCAGGTCTGCCACTGCCTCACTATGTGACGCATTGGACACATCACGTAACCTTTCTGTGTCTCAATTTTCCCATCCATAAAACAAAGATAATCCCCACATTTACGATTTGTGGGAGTATAAAATGTTATACTTGATTATATATGTTTATTCAATTACCTGGGTGCCAAAGAGTAATCAAACCTTCTGAAAGAGTGTTTATAATCTGCTTGTAGTCTGTGTCAAGTATTCTAAGTGAGCTACATTTGCATAAGAGGAGAGAAATACAAGTAAATCCCTCATGACTATAATCACTATAGAATTTGTGACCTTACCTTAGTCAAACACGTTCTCCTGATTACTGTCCTATTTCGAGCTCTCATTTCTACCTAAACTGCATCAGAGGTGTCAAGTTTGACAAGTTACATTTGCTGCAGGTTTTAAACCTCCAAGATAGGTGGGAAGAGGAAACAGCCTTTTTCCAGAGCGGTTCAAGACTGGACTAGCTCAAGGTGCTTCAGGTCAGAATTAAGGTGTATTGGCAGAGCTCTGTGTGTGAGTTTACACAGCACCTGTCAGCACTGAGATCCTGAGTCTGGCTACCAGCCATTGCTTTCCGTACTCCTTTTTCATGAGCATTAGAACTCATTCACAGACGTTAGCAGAAACAAAAATATTAGTAAAGCAAAAATGGTGTGAAATGAGTGTCTGTGACTGGCCAGCCCTGGAATCTGAAGTCTTCACAGAACATGTACAGCACAGGAAATGACATTCCAAACATTGCCCCACGGACATGACACAGCCCTGACCTGGATGGGCCCCCTGTCCCCTCCCGTAGAGCTGAGAAGGAAGTGTTATTATCTCCATTGGTGAAATGGGGAACTAAAGGCAGAGAGAGTTTAAATGACAAGTCCAAGGTCACATAAGAAGTCTGGCAGAGCTGGAAATTGAGCCCCAATCTCCTGGGTCCAGGCCAAAGCCTCAGACGCAAGATTATCCTTACAAGTTCATCTCTGGATCAGAACTCTGTCACTCAGGACACACTGTCACCGGAAATAAGCCTAAGAACAGATGTCTGATGGGGTCTGTGTGTGTTTAGGTTTGAGAGACAGAGAGAAACTCAGAGCCCTGAGAGACCACTATTAATATGTAGCATTTATACTATACTTTACATCATCTGAAAGCTGTGCAAACGTCGCAGTAACCCTGACTAGCTGTAAGTTTATTTGAAGTTTTCAAACAAGAAGAGTTCATTAAGGAAGCATAAGCAAATTAAATTGGGTACATAGAGGATGAAGAACATTCCTCAGACTAAAACAGTCTGTCTGCAAGCTCTGTGCCACATAGCCATCCTCCTATCAGAATGAGGCGGGGCCTTTGACTGGCTGGTTGACTAGAGAAGGGACGTCTAGAGACACTTGGCATTATCCAATTATGTCATAAGGCAAAAAGCAAACCCCCAGTCCAGGGAACCCAAACACACTCATATTAGCCTTTCCCTAACTGAGAATATATTTTCCAAAGAACGGACAGAGAAGTCCACTTCTGTGGACCTTGCACATTACTGCGAAGTGGAATGACTTTGAAGTCAATGGATCTATAAGCCATACTGTATATTGCACCAGGGTCCAGTGATTAATTAATGGGGACATTTTTGTAAGAGTAAATTTTTGAAAGTGCATGTAAGTTATTATGGTTAGAATTCGGGATGAAAGTCTGGGGCTGTTTTTATTTTATACAAACTTGAATATCCATGGTAGACATCTGTCTGCATAGAAGTGCATGTTTTTTTTTTAAACCAGCACAGAACTAGGAGACAGGAATGGGTGCACTGTAATCACACCTCTGCAATCACAGCTCTGCCACTGACTTTCTGTGGGGCATTGGGCAAGACCACTAACCTTGCCTCAGTGTCTCCATCTGTTAAATGGGGAAGATACCTGTTAGATAGAGTACTTCACAATAGTGTTAGTTAATATTGTTGACCTTACTTCCAAAACCAGTGTGTCTATTCTAATGCAGGTGTCACATCTTTCAGTGGTAGCAGATGCCAGGGCTGTGCAGGTCAGCTTCCCAGTGGAAGAGAAATCTGGAATCTGGCTATATTTAAAAGTGTAATTTGCTTTATTTATACATATACACCAGTCCTGAAATGAGATGCTCAAACAGCATGCAGGCAATCCCTTCTTTCAGGAATCTCAGCCCAGCAGCAATGCGTAGTTCCCAGGGAACAACTCTGCCTCAAAAACTGACTAATCAGAGACCACAGCAGAGAAAAATTCTCCCACAGTGCACACAGCAACCTATACCCAGAACCTTGTGTAATCAAGAAACGACCACCACAACCAGTATTTCTTCCAAGACTAAAAACTTGCTCACATGCTAAGATAAACAACTTGTGAAACTCTGTAACAGCATCATCTGGTGATGTCTCAGTTTCTCCATCTATTAAACGAGGAAGATAACTATTAGGTACAGTACCTCATAGTAGTGTTGTGCACCATAGTTAGTTAATATTTATAAAGCCCTTTGAAGATGCAAATAGCTATACGCAGTTAGTGTTAAGTATTATTATTTTATCACTGTGTATCAGCTTTACAGAAGCTTGCAGTCCAATTTGAGAGTCTGGCCTATGTCCTTTTGGTTTAACAAGGTGGCAAAACACACTTTTCTAAGTCTTATCTAATAAAAAAAAGTAATATTTGAAACCCCCTTGCCCTCCTGTTTGCTTTCTCCATCTAGATTAAACAAAACCTCATGCTTCTCTGAGTATTGTGTGTTATCCAAGCTCCCCCTCAATTTGTGCCCTGCCTTTCTTGGCTCCAGACACGACTGTTTTTGTAAAGAGTGGGTGGGATGATTCCAAGTCTGCTCCAGGCCTCCTGAAGAGCCTTCAGCAGAAACAGGACAGAGCTGGGAAGAAGAGCATGAAGAATAGCATGAAGGCTGGAGAACAGAAATGGTGACTGGGGTCATTGCATGGCAAGACCAACACAACAGTCAAGATTGCTTACTGTATATGTGAACGAGGCATCCGCTCAAAGAAATTAGTGGTTGGTAACTGCAGAAGAACTAAAAGGAACGCCTTCTTCATGCAGCAAATCTGTGACTGTCTGCTGGAAGTCACTTAGGCCTGGTCTACACTTGCGGGGGGGATTGATCTAAATTATGCAACTTTACGTGAATAATGTAGATGAAGTCGACGTACTTAGATCTACTTACCGCGGTGTCTTCACTGCGGTAAGTCGACTGCTGACACTCCCCCGTCGACTCTGCCTGCGCCTCTCACTCCGGTGGAGTACTGGAGTCGACGAGAGAGCGCTCAGTGGTCGATTTATCACGTCTTCACTAGACGTGATAAATCGACCCCTGCTGGATCAATCGCTCCGGAGATAAGTGTAGACTGTGGATGGGTTTAAGATAGGGTGAGTAACTTCAGGTCACTAGCAAGTGTCATTATTGCTTCCTTTCAATTTAAACATCATACAAGATGGTTATCCCAATCTCTATGCTTCTAGACATCCATTATAATTACAATTTAGAGCACTAAAAGCAGAAAATCGGCAGCAAGTTCTCTCTCCTCCTCCATCACACCATAAAAGATGGAGTCAGCAAGAAACAAGGGAATTACCATGTTAATTTTTCCAGGCAAAGCTCATGGTAATGATATCTCATGCTTCAGTGCATAAGATGATTGTCACAAGGGTCAGGAAGGGATTGGCACAATTGGTCAAGCACATTGTGGAGGTGGAGAGAGGGAGAAACTGGTGAAAGTCTGACAGCTGTCATCTTGGGAATCAGGGACCTACAGGCTAAAAACATGAGGCTTACAGAGTTAAAGAGTCAGGCTCTGTAGCTGGGGACTGTAATAGACTCACATCCTCTATGGATCAGGGACGTATAACATGCCCTTGAGCAGTGAGTTATAAAGGTGGGTACCATGTAGTTTCATCAGAAAAACAGACAGCTCTCTTTAAGAGACATAAACCTTAAAAAAATATTGCTGAGGAAATTAACACAAGAACAGCCCAAATCAAGGAAAGAAATGATCAGCTCTAAAAAAGGAGGAAGTGGAGTTTGCAGTAGAGAGAGATCTGGTCTGCAGAAATTTGGATCTGACCTTCTCCAAGGACTGGGAGTATTTGGATCCTGAGATTTCATTTAGTACCACCTTTAGTTTGTAGCTTTGGGTATATGCTGTTGCGTGACCTGATCCAGCAAGCATCCAAGACAAAAGAGGCAGGCAGTTGAACAAACACCCAGTAGATTTTAGAGCTTCGGTTCAGCTGTTTACCTGGGCTGTGTAGGGTACGGAGCAAGAGGACACTGTTTTTTTAAAAAAAATTGGCAGTTTATTGCTCTGCCCTGCCTGTATGCCACTGAGCCGGTTAGGTGGCTGTTTTATTTAACTTGCCATTTCCACCCTCTTGGAATAAGGACGCTTGTGATGAGATGGCTGGCCAGTACAGTCAGCAGACATGCCACCAGCTCTTATGCTAAACATGAGTAATTTGAGTTTAATGGCTAATCCTCATGACAAAGATTAGAAAAGAAGCAAAAAAGGTAATTGGCACTAGCTGGAGGTCGAATACGACTGGTACGGGGTACAGTACTAGCTGAACACAATCTTGTCAGAACTATGAGCCAGCCTCAGTCTCAACACTGGCACCACTGGTTTGAGGGCAGTGGAGTGAAACTGGAGGTCAATTTGGCCCCATTGGACTATCTTCCTAAACTTGGTTCCCCCCTCAACCTTCCATCCAAAGATTTGCAATTTGCCTGCAACAGCCTAGTGACTTGGAGCATGAATGACTCTGGAAATTCTTTTGCTTAAAAATAAAGTCTAGTTTGTGCCTGCCTTTCCTTAATTGAGACTTGTTCTTTCCTTCCGAGGCTAGAAATCTGAGAGTCATCCTTGACCTTGGACTCTTTTCTTCCCACATCTCCTTGGTCAGTAAATCTGACTGTCCCACCTCCAGATTAACATTGCCAGAATCCACCCTCATACTGATCTTGCTTTTGCTGAAACCCTTATTCAGGCCTTCAGTGCTTCCTGGCTTGACTATTACAACTCCCTCTTCTAAGTCACTACTCTCTAAACTGCAGGTGCACCAGGATGCTGTGGCGAAAGTGCTTCCTTGCCACGGAAGTGAAACCATCATACTCCTCTGCTAGAAACCATTGCTGCCTTTCTAGATATCTCTGACCCAGCTCAAAACTGACCTCATGGTTTACAAAACTATCCAAGACCTCTCCACATCCTTCCTCTCTGACCTCATACATCAACCTACTCCTTCATGCACTTATTCCTCACTTTGTCTTCTCTGCCTCTCCCTTTGACTTGGTGAGTGTGGGAGTCACTCATCTGCCTGTGCTGATCCATCCATCTGGAAATGTCTCCCTCCAACCAAGTGCTGACTCACTTCATCTCTTAAAATCTTACCATAAATCCTTCCCTTTCTCTTTAGCATACAATTGGTGTGCTCTCGCTCTCTCTGAAGTGTACTGTGTATTAAGGATGCTATATAAAATTTAAAGGTTTTTGGACCAAATTTACATCTGGCCAGCTGTACTACATCATTTGGCATTATTCACACTCCACTGGTTAGCATTTCCAGCAGATTGGGGCTGCCCCGACTCAGCCTCACAAGGCTATAAGCAGGGGGAGGTCTGATTCCCCCTTACTTCCTTGCGTGCACTCCTTAGACCTGGGGGCCAAGTGAGTAGGGACAAGCAGGCGTTGTGAAGCCACTATTCCCTGAGCAGGTGGGCTTGGCTCTGACCCTCATGCATGGGCCATTGCTGTTGAATCATCACAGCTGGCTATCCATCTAAACCAGGGGTGGGCAAACTTTTTGGCCCGAGGGCCACATCTGGGTGGGGAAATTGCATGCAGGGCCATGAGTGTAGGGCTGGGGTAGGGGGTTGGGGTGTGGGAGGGGGTGCACTGTGCAGGAAAGGGCTCAGGGCAAGGGGTTGGGGCAGAGGAGAGGTGCAGGCTGTACAAGGGGGCTCAGGGAAGGGAGTTGGGGTGCAGGGGGGGTGCACAGTGCAGGAGGGGGCTCAGGACAGTGGTGCAGGGAGGGGTGTAGGAGGGGGCTCAGGGCAGGGGTTTGGGGTGCAGGAGGGGCTCAGAGTGTGGACTCCAGCCTGGCACCACTTACCTGGAGTGGCTCCAGGGTGGCAGCAGCACGCACCGGGGCCAGGGCAGGTTCCCTGCCTGCCTGCCCTGGCCCCGGCCCTTCGCCGCTCCAGGAAGCAGCCAGAACCACGTCCTTGGGGAAGGGAGGGCAGAGAGCTCTGCATGCTGCCCTTGCCTGTGGGTACCTCCCCCCGAAGCTCCCATTGGCCACGGTTCCCCATTCCTAGCCAATGGGAGCTTTGGGGGAGGTACCCACAGGTGAGGGCAGCGTGCAGAGCCCTCTGCCCCCCCTTCCCCAGGGGCCGCAGGGACGTGGTGCCGGCCACTTCTAGGAGCGGCGCAGCACCCACGGCGCCACGGGGGTGGCCATCCCGCGGGCCAGATCCAAAGCCCCGAGAGGCTGGATCTGGCCCGCAGGCTGTAGGTTGCCCACCCCTGATCTAAACTGAATGGGGTGAGGAGAGGGGTAGTAACTCGCTGTTGGCAAAGGCCACCAGCAGGCTTCTACACCATGGAGCAAGGTGGTAGCAGTATATAAGGGGGGCTTGTCTGAAGCACATTTCCTTCTCCACACTGATGATGGTTGGCACTGCTACACATCATCACTTAAAGGGTGCATCAGCACCACCTAGCCCTTAATCTTGACAAGACATACTCACAAAATCTTAAGAGCCAAACCACAGGCTGTTCCTTCAGGAGTTTTTGTTCTCTGCTGCTTCAGAGGAAGGTTACCCCCCACACCATAGCAATGAGTGAATATAACTGCAATTTCTAGAGATCAGGAAACTATCCACTCCTTTTAAGCCCAGCTACAGCATTCAACTCATTTACACCCTCTGTTCTGCTCAATAGTAGCATGCCCCACAGATCCCTGGCATGCTCTGAGAAGGATTTCCTTGTATCTTTACCAGGCGTATGAGCGACCCCCACGCATGCCTGAGTAGGAAGTGGTCTGAGTTGCTGTGTTATCAGATTCTAGAATTCAGTGGCTACAATATATTATATACCAGCTGATTCACAATGTTAAGAGGAGACCAGCTAAGTTTCTCAGCTCAGTATGTCCCATTAAAAGTTGTTGAGACCCCAGTCATTAGGTAGGTAGACAAAGAACAGCAGTCTGAGAGGCACCAGTTTGTAAGGCAGTCTTCCAACTAAACTCACCATCATTTGTTTATAATTAGCCTGGGGGCAGGCCTTGAATGATATGCTGGCCCCATTCTGCCATTTGTTTTCTTGGCTCCGAAAACGAAGGCGAGAGTATTTAGTTATTAGTCCATTCTCTTCACCCATAGGTTCATAGCCCACATTCTCCATGGGTACGAAAGGGGAGATCTTCATTCCGACATACACATAACTAATACGCCATTCCAAACAGACCAGTCTGTGTCTCAAGGAAAGATCAAATCCAGCTTTCTGCATACTGCTTATGTCGGATACAATTTACAATCCATAAAGCCCCCTGAAGGTGATGCCCATTTCTGGAGATCAATGCAAACTGGTTTGTTTAGCATTCTGCACATCTGGCCCCCCCAAATACTGGCTGGGAAAGCCACCTCTTACCCCACTACCTGAAAAAGCTTGGGGTAGATGCTTTGCTGATAAATACCGGGGCTTTTGGTTCCTTTTTAAAAACATGTAACCGAGTAACTTAAAAACGTGTAGCTTGAGTGTCATCTGTGGTTGTGTTTAGCACCCTGACGTGTGCCCTTTATATGAGTCCCTCCACTCCAGCCTATCCCTCATCCCAGTATACCAGTACAAATAGGCAAGGACTTTACATTATTTATACATGGGTGATATTCAGCCCTAGGTACAGCATAAGTCTATGCACCACTTCAGTATCACTTAAACCTTGTTTTTGAGGATTTACGTAGGATGTAAATGGTGTATTGGCCTTATGTGGGCCCTCTGCACAGCGGAGAATTTCATCCATATATAAAACTGGACATTCTGAATGAACTGTCATAAACGAACAGTGGATTACAGTGGACAAGAAGCTGGATAACAGTCAACAGTGTGCCCTTGTTGCCAAGAAGACTAATGGCATATTGGGCTGCATTAGTGGGAGCATTGCCAGCAGATTGAGGGAAGTGATTATTCTCTTCTATTAGGCACTGGTGAGGCCAGTATTGCATCCAGTTTTGGGGCCCCCATTACAGAAAGGATGTGGACAAATTAGAGAGAGTCCAGTGGAGGGCAACGAAAATTATTAGGGGGCTGGGGCACATGACTTATGAGGAGAGACTGAGGGAACTGGGCTTATTTAGTCTGCAGAATAGAAAAGTGAGGGGGAATTTGATAGCAGCCTTCAGCTACCTGAAGGGGGGGTTCCAAAGAGGATGGAGCTAGGCTGTCCTCAGTGGTGGCAGACGGCAGAACAAGGAGCAATGATCTCAAGTTGCAGTGGGGGAGGTCTAGGTTGGGTATTAGGAAACCTTATTTCAATAGGAGAGTGGTGAAGCATTGGAATGCTTTACCTAAGGAGGTGGTGGAATCTCCATCCCTAGAGGTTTTTAAGGCCCAGCTGGGATGATTTAGTTGGGTTTGGTCCTGCTTTGAGCAGGGGCTTGGACTAGATGACCAACCTAATCTCTATGATTCTATGAACTAGCCTATCAGGAACTGCAGACTGTGTCATTTGTCAGTCAAAAGGTAATTTCCCCTAGATTTACCGCTTGTCTGGCACATTTTGTCCAGAGAACTCAATAAGCTTTACTAAAGGGAATTAATCATCACTGTCCCCATTTTACAGATGGAGAAATTGAGGCACAGACAGGTTAAGTGACTTGCTCAAGGCCACAGAAAGGAAAAACCAAGTACAGGATCGAACAGGTACCTTATTTATTTGCAAGGAGGTCTTGGATTTGAACTGACTCATTAGTAAAACTGGCTGAATAATGGGAAAAACTATTCACAAATAATAAAACAACTGTGAACTTTCACAAAGGAATTATTCACAAGGAATTATTAGACTAACTCTAGTCATAGGTATGAACAATCTCAGTATGGGTCATATAATATACAGGCTGGAGACAGACAAAACTGGTGTAAGTTAAACTTTTGTGAAGCTCTTGAGCTGTTTTGCGGGACCACAAATCTACCTGTGTTTATGACACTTGTTTTTCCTGTAGTTTAAACCTATGTTTGTCTTTTAAAAGATGATTCCTTCTTCTTCATAGCACCGATCCCTTCTCCCAGATAGATTGTAAGCTCATCAGGACAAAGAACGTGTCCTACCTATGACTGTAATGCACTTATATTTATACACAACTTTAACTATTTTTCATTAGGCTCTTTCCCCTCCCTGATCCTTTTTTCACAATACAGTTAGAGTTTGTGTCAGCTTTCAGAATCATGATACTGGAAAGAATTCAACATTAAGCAAAAGCAGTGTCCCCATCCCTAATACACACCAATGAGTGTCGCTTTGGAGAATTTCTGAATATCCAAGGACACACTTAATTCTAAAATGGAAGCTTATTTTCCTGGAACACACTCTTTACTCAGATGGGTAGCTATAACAGTGAGTGTGCATGCGCTCGTTTGCATCGAGCTAGACAGAAAACTCCGAACCAGTAGAAATGATTGCTGAAAGGATGCAGATACTGGAGAAATATGAATTTAGAAGCTAACGATTCATTCAGTGGCACTTTGCAATTAACTTTGTGAACCCTAGTGATTGAGTGTGGGTGTGTATCATTCTCATTTGCACTTTTTACAAGCAAAGCTCCCACAATTATATATTCACTTTTGATAGCACATTTACTGTATCTTAGTGGTAGAAGAAAAAAGAAAATAGTAGTAGAAGAAAATTCTCTGGCACTGAAGTGGCTTTTCCTCCCTGCCTTCACATGGACCTTAAACATTGTTACAGGATGAAGGGCTGGGTGGATCCTTATCAAAAGTTAGCTATGTACTAGCACTGTTATACCATTAATGCCTTATTTCTCAGGTACGGTTATCCTGCAGTGCCTGCAAATTTAGCTAGGAGCGCCCTCTTCTGGGGTTTTATTCAACTGCTACCATGGTCACACCAATAAAATTGCTGAATATCATCAGGAGTTCTCTCCTATTCTAACTTTAATTTTTCTTATTTCAAACATAATATAGTCTATCAGCCAACCCTCTCTCCTTCTAGGTTATTTTTAAATTTTGTATTACACTTTCAAGCTCTCTGGAGGGATTGCGTATTTACAGATCTTTCCCCAGTGATAGGTAGTGTTATATTTGTTTAGGTTTTTTGTTTGGAGTGTTTAATGTCCGAAACTAATTGGGGAGGGGAGGAGATAAATCCTAATTTTCAGAACACTGGATATTTCTTTTTCACTGCTGTTTTTCCCTTTCGGCTCCCCACTTTACTGCTGACTGTCAGAAGCAACCGTAAACTGTCAGCTTGAGCAGAAGTGCTAGAAATACTAAGGGTGCCAGTATGTGGTTTGGATCAAGCTCTTCCCTTCCTACCTGGCTCTGTGAATAGATGATGTTAATGCCCTAAAACTGCCACCATTTTCAAGGTAAAAGATGTATTTACCAGGATGTGAAGGCTGTTGCCAAATGCCATTTTGAAATCTCTCACTCAATTGCCAGTGAAAGCTCATAGCAATAAATAAACACTGCTTAGAGCTCCGTGGAGAAAAAGCAAGTCTCCTAACAAACATTAGTTTAGTTTCCCAATAGAACAGTAGGTAATAGCAACACTTTGCACCTACATGCAGCCCTAAATGGCTTGTGAGCTGCCTGTTTAAGAGAACCACCCTCCCCCACCTCTGCTATACAGCTGGAGCCCTCTGGCTTTAGTGGGGGGCGACTGGCAGGGCATCTTCCATGAGTGGCCTTGAATTTTAGAACTTGCCCCGGGTGAGTTGGACATGAATGGCCTGAACTGGCTGACCTTCACACCATGTTGCAAAACTTCTCTCTTTTGTCCTGCTCTTGGGAAGTGGGGTGGGGATTAGGGACTGATCTTCCATTGTCCTAGTTATTTTCATCATGACTGTATTGTGAGGTGAAGCCACTGGATTTAGTTAAATAATGTGGCTTGATGTTTATATTTTTGTGTGAATGTGTGGTTCTAATATTATGCTTAGGTAAATGAGAGCCTATGAGAAGTGTTTTTTAAATGGGAAATCAATTGAAATAAATATAAGGCCATTACCTGAAGAACACAACCTATGTTATAAACATTTAACGAAGTCTCAAAACCCTGTCGAGCCAGGCATTCTTATACCCCTTTCTATAACACAGTCTAAGGCACAGAGTTGTTAATTCATATCACATGCCTAAGGTCACACAGCAAGGGCTACAATTGTGACATGCAGTTCTTTGCTGTGTCACTAGGCCACATTGCCACCCAGGGCTCTTCCCAGGTTATAAGCAACAGCACTGTCTAAAAGGTATGTCTACACTACGAAATTAGGTCGAATTTATAGAAGTTGGTTTTGTAGAAAGCGTTTTTATACAGTTGATTGTGTGTGTCCCCACACAAATACTCTCAGTGCATGTAGTCAGCGGAGTGTGTCCACAGTACTGAGGCAACCGTTGACTTCCAGAGCGTTGCACTGTGGGTAGCTATCCCACAGTTCCTGCAGTCTCCGCCGCCCATTTGAATTCTGGGTAGAAATCCCAATGCCTGATGGGGCTAAAACATGGGGCTAAAACATTGTGGTTCTGGGTACATATCGTCAGGCCCCCCTTCCCTCCCTCCTTCCATGAAAGCAAGGGCAGACAATCGTTTTGCACCTTTTTTCTCGAGTTACCTGTACAGATGCCATACCACGGCAAGCCTGGAGCCCGCTCAGCTAACCGTCACCGTACGTCTCCTGCGTGCTGGCAAAAATGGTACTGCATTGCTACACAGCAGCAGTTTATTGCTTTTGGCAGCAGACCGTGCAGTATGACTGGTAGTTGTCATCGACTTAGTCCTGGGTGCTCTTTTTAATCACCCTCGATGAGGTCAGGGGCACCTGGGCAAACATGGGAGTGACTCAGCCAGGTCATTTCCCTTTTAAGTTTCGTCTCATGGCGATTCAGTCCTACCAGCAGTGCACTGTCTTTTAATCAGCAGCCAGCAGAAGACAATGGCCAGCAGTCATACTGCACCATCTTCTGCCAAGCACCCAGGAGATGATGATGGCTAGCAGTCATACTGCACAGTCTGCTGCCAGCAAGATGTATAAAAATAGATGAAGTGGATCAAAACAAGAAATAGACCAGATTTGTTTTGTATTCATTTTCTTCTCCCTTCCTCCGTGAAATCAACAGCCTGCTAAACCCAGTTTTGAGTTCTATCCTTGAGGGGGCCATTCTGTTTCTCACAAAGCCACCCCCTTTGTTGATTTTAATTCCCTGTAAGCCATGTCGTCAGTCGCCCCTCCCTCCGTCAGAGCAACGGCAGACAATCGTTCTGCGCCTTTTTTCTGTGCAAACACCACACCACGGCAAGCATGGAGCCCACTCAGATCATTTTGGCAATTAGGAGCACATTAAACACTACACGCATTATCCAGCAGTATATGCAGCACCAGAACCTGGCAAAGCGATACCGGGTGAGTAAGCGACGTCAGCGCGGTGACGAAAGTGATGAGGACATGGACACAGACTTCTCTCAAAGCACGGGCCCTGGCAATGTGGGCATCATGGTGCTAATGGGGCAGGTTCATGCAGTGGAACACTGATTCTGGGCTCAGGAAACAAGCACAGACCGGTGGGACTGCATAGTGTTGCAGGTCTGGGACGATTCCCAGTGGCTGCGAAACTTTTGCATGCATAAGGGCACTTTCATGGAACTTTGTGACTTGCTTTCCCCTGCCCCAAGGTGCAAGAAAACCAAGATGAGAGCAGCCCTCACAGTTGAGAAGTGAGTGGTAATAGCCCTGTGGAAGCTTGCAACACCAGACAGCTACCAGTCAGTCGGGAATCAATTTGGAGTGGGAAAATCTACTCTGGTGGCTGCTGTGATGCAAGTAGCCAACACAATCAAAGATCTGCTGATATCAAGGGTTGTGACCCTGGGAAATGTGCAGGTCATAGTGGATGGCTTTTCTGCAATGGGATTCCCTAACTGTGGTGGGGCCATAGACGGAACCCATATCCCTATCTTGGCACCGGAGCACCAAGCCGGTGAGTACATAAACCGCAAGGGGTACTTTTCGATAGTGCTGCAAGCACTGGTGGATCACAAGGGACGTTTCACCAACATCAACGTGGGATGGCCGGGAAAGGTACATGACGCTCGCATCTTCAGGAACTCTGGTCTTTTCAAAAGCTGCAGGAAGGGACTTTATTCCCAGACCAGAAAATAACTGTTGGTGATGTTGAAGTGCCTATAGTTAAACTTGGGGACCCAGCCTACCCCTTAATGCCATGGCTCATGAAGCCGTACACAGGCAGCCTGGACAGTAGTCAGGAACTGTTCAAGTACAGGCTGAGCAAGTGCAGAATGGTGGTAGAATGTGCACTTGGACATTTAAAAGTGCGCTGGCGCAGTTTACTGACTCGGTGAGACCTCAGGGAAACCAATATTCCCACTGTTATTACTGCTTGCTGTGCGCTCCACAATATCTGTGAGAGTAAGGGGGAGATGTTTATGGTGGGGTGGGAGGTTGAGGTAAATCGTCTGGCTGCTGGTTACGCACAGCCAGACACTAGAGCGGTTAGAAGAGCACAGGAGGGCACGGTGCGCATCAGAAAAGCTTTGAAAACCAGTTTCATGACTGGCCTGGCTGCGGTGTGAAAGTTCTGTTTGTTTCTCCTTGATGAAACCCCCCACCCCTTGGTTCACTCTACTTCCCTGTAAGCTAACTATCCTCCCCTCCTCCCTTTGATCACCGCTTGCAGAGGCAACAAAGTCATTGTTGCTTCACATTCATGCATTCTTTATTAATTCATCACACAAATAGGGGGATAACTACCAAGGTAGCCCAGGAGGGGTGGTGGAGGAGGGAAGGACAAGGCCACACAGCACTTTAAAAGTTTAAAACTTTAAAACTTATTGAATGCCAGCCTTCTGTTGCTTGGGCAATCCTCTGGGGTGGAGTGGCTATGTGGCCGGAGGCCCCCCCACCGCGTTCTTGGGTGTCTGGGTGAGGAGGCTTTGGAACTTGGGGAGGAGGGCAGTTGGTTACACAGTGGCTGTAGCGGCGGTCTGTGCTCCTGTTGCCTTTCCTGCAGCTCAACCATACGCTGGAGCATATTAGTTTGATCCTCCAGCAGCCTCAGCATTGAATCCTGCCTCCTCTCATCATGCTGCTGCCACCTTTCAGCTTCAGCCCTCTCTTCAGCCTGCCACTTACTCTCTTCAGCCCGCCACCTCTCCTCCCGGTCATTTTGTGCTTTCCTGCACTCTGACATTGTCTGCCTCCACGCATTTGTCTGTGCTCTGTGAGTTTTCTGGCAGGCTTGCCTCAGCTCCTTAAGTTTCACGCAGCACTGCTTTTGGTCCCTGTTATGGCCTCTGTCCTTCATGCCCTGGGAGATTTTGACAAATGTTTTGGGATTTCGAAAACTGGAACATAGTTCTGATAGCACGGATTCCTCTCCCCATACAGCGATCAGATCCCGTACCTCCCGTTTGGTCCATGCTGGAGCTCTTTTGCGATTCTGGGACTCCATCATGGTCAGCTCTGCTGATGAGCTCTGCATGGTCAACTCTGCTGATGAGCTCTGCATAGTCACCTACAGCTTGCCACGCTGGCCAAACAGGAAATTGAAATTCAAAAGTTCACGGACCTTTTCCTGTCTACCTGGCCAGTGCATCTGAGTTGAGAGTGCTGTCGAGAGAGGTCACAATGGAGCACTCTGGGATAGCTCCCAGAGGTCAATACCGTCTAATTGTGTCCACAGTACCCCAAATTTACCCCGGCAAGGCCGATTTCAGTGCTAATCCCCTTGTCGGGGGTGGAGTAAGGAAATTGATTTTAAGAACCCTTTCAGTCGAAAAAAAGGGCTTCGGTGTGTGGACGGGTGCAGGGTTAAATCGATTTAACGCTGCTAAATTCGACCTCAACTCCTAGTGTAGACCAAGGCTAACTAGAGCACCTTTCTCACTTGCTCTTTCTCTTACAATCTCACTCATTGTCCAGGGCATATGCACTGGTTTCTCTTGAATATAACTTGGAGTGATTTGGGGCTAGAGCTGTATGTGTTTATAGTTATGGAATCAGCTTTCCATTTACATTAAGAAAGCTGAAACTTTCTCTGTTTTAAATCAGGATTGAAGAGGTGGGTCTGAAATATAAAGCGCCTGAGCATTTTTTGAGTAGGGCTCTGTATAAAAATATTTGCATATTAGGACTGTAATTCCTCAAGTGTTCAAAACTGGATACTGCTCATTTACTACTTGCTTTTTGTGAGGCTTTGTTTTATTTGGTTAGAGGGTTGAGAAGGGGTCATTCAGCCTTTTGAAAAATACGATCCTCTTCTGCTTTGGTATGAAAATTGAGACTACACAAATGAAAATAGCACCAGTGTTTCAAACGGGGCACTGTTTTGCTTGGAGTCAGTGCAAGAGCAGCTGCATGATTCTGTCTGTTTGCGTGCAGCCTGTGGTTTATATGACCTTTTTCGCTAACTTTGTCACATGAAGGCTCGACACAGCGTGTACCTCTTTAGAGCTTCAGATCCCCTTCTTGGTGTGTTCATGTCTGGGGCAGAGAAGGACCAGAGTCAGATCCAAAACTTTCACCAAGGTTTGATGGGTTCCTAGCCAGTGTTCAATTTATGTCCCTCTCTAAACTGGGAGGAGGAGGGTAAACCAATATCTGAGTGCATCTATACCCCAGAGCTGGAGGCCTTCCCAGTTAGTATTCAGCCAGGAACCTGCATAACCGACTGGATTTTATCAGCATAGCAGAAAGTACTTACATTTCAATCATTATTTTTTTCCTAGAGAGACACTGGGTGACTTTAATGCCTGTTCAAATGACCAACACAAGGGCCATATATCACTTAGGCAGTACTTTGAAGGCTTACGTAGTGCTTAGGGCTTGTGCTAATCTTCTACACAGGGGTGAGTGTCACCCTTTGGAAGGGTAATTTCCATTTCCATCTTGTGAAACCTGAGATTGATAGGAATGTCTCCACGAATAATAATAAATTCAAGTGAAAACTATGCTTGTTTGGCTTTAAATCCCTACTACAGCATTTACAACCAAAATTTTACAGCCTTGGGCTTCAGAACCTTAAACTGGCCAGAAACAAAAGTGAAATTTACCAGTCTATTTTCACTGTCCTGGCTGAGAGAAATGCAAAAAGGAAACAATCAATTAGCATTAACCACAAAAAAGACATTTGATTTTTTAAACTCTTTAAATGTTAATTATGTACAGTGCTGAAAATAGATGCATAGAGTTTTAGGCTAGGAGACACCATTAAATCATCTAGTCTGAACTCCTGTGTATCACAGGCTATTAAATTTCACCCAGTTGCCCCTGCATTAAGCCCATTGTGTTTGAGCCCTTGTGTTTGGCTAAAGCATCTCTTCCAAAAAGAGCTGTCCAGTCTTGATTTGAAGACATCAAGAGACAGAGAAGCCACCACTTCCCTTAGTAGTTTGTTCCAATGGTCACTTACCCTCACTGTTAAAAAGTTGTGCCTAATTTCTAATTTGAATGTGTCTTGCTTTAGCTTCCAGCCACTGGTTCTTTTTATGCCTTTCTCCACTGGACTAAAGAGCCCGTTAGTACCAGGCATGGAGAACTAGGAAACTTCTGATTTATTTTTATGAAAAAAAAAAAGTGACTGTTTCCCTTCCTCACTCGTATTGTTACTTGCTGAATATGAAGAGGTTAATTTCTTTCTGGAAGCAGGACAAGTATTTCAGTGACTGTCGGGGGGGATGTCACACAAGCATGTATGACCAAGGATTGTCAACTTGAGAATTGAATAATAGGATTATGGACTATTTAAAGACCATTTTTATCAGCTTGTAAGTGTTATATGTATGGGCTCAGGGGGGCTGGTGGTGAAAAGCAGAAATTAAAATCATTGGGGGAGGAGGAGGGAACTAATGCAAATCCCCAGGCAAATAAACAAGCAGAGAGAAGGGTAACCCCTTCTTCCTCCCTGGAGGAAAGTGCATAGACTGGTTTTACCAGCTTTGGAGAAGCCTGGCAAAGGACTGAAAAACTGTATAAAGTGTCCGGTCTGATACAGGAGGGAGTCATAGTCACCCAATCCAAGAATTCCTCCCAACCCAGAAGGGGGTGAAGAACACCAGGAGGAGCAGAGCTGATGGGTCGGGGGCAAGCTTGGGGGGATAGAACTGATGGGGGCGAAGGGGGACTGGGCAGATGGGAGGGCAAGAGATAGGCAGAACTGATGCAGGAGAAGAACTGCTATGAGAACTGGGGGGGGCAGGATTGTTTTAGGGGTTGGGGGACACAGAATTAATTTGCTGGGCAGAAGACAGGTAGAGGGGTGAGAGCTCCTGCAGCCAGAACCAGAAGTCACCTTATTCAATAAGGAGAGTGGGGGTCCACACACACACCTCTCTCTCTCTCTGCTAGAAGACAGACCGAAAAGACACAATGTCATCTTTTTAATAAAATCTCATGGTTTTATGGGCCAGTCAAATGGTTTTCGATCTCAAGGTTGGCAACAGTGTTCAGAATAGATAATACTGTGCTTTATGAAGGCTGGCAGGTCACTACTTAATTCTTGCCTTGGCCCTTGGAGAGAACAGGACAGCAGGTGTTGAACTAAACTCAGGCTTGCTAAGGTGATAATGAATTGCAGGAGAAATTGCAGCCTAAATCTCCAGTCTAGAGGGAGAGGAAGGCAGGTTCCTGCCTTAAGAAAGGGGACAGCTAGAGGCTTCAGACCTGAGTCGGGTGCCCTCAAAGAGGCCACAACAGAGCCAGAGGTGCAGTTACCTCTGGAACTCTTATCGCTGCTATATTATCCCTATGAAAGTACTTATACACTGTAGTCCCTCACTGGATAACATTTTCTTCAGCTGTCGAATCATATCTCAAATAAGTAATTTTTTTTTCAGAGTTCTTATCTGACTGTTGGTTCAAGCAACTACAAAATAAAACAGCAATTACATTGTGCAGTTATTAGATACTAAATAAAGAAATAAGATACTGAGCAAGAGAATATGGGGCAGAATTCTGCCAGACAGTGTTTCCTAGAATTTAACGTGACAAGGTACACAGTCCCTTATACAAGCCCCTCAGCACTAGTACAGTTAACGCCCTATGGATTTCCAGGGTTGTAAATCAATATTGAGCTTGTAGCCAACCCAGAAACAATGGAGTCCTATCTGGAACAACTCCACCTGATACTACACTTGGGGAAGCTTCATTGTTGAGTGATGATATATTTAATGATGGTGAACCACAAGTTTAGGACATATGGATTATCTTGGATTAGAAACCAAAAATTTACATTCCAACACTCCTGAACTACGGGGCAGGGGAGTTGTTTAAAATCTGGATCCAAACTCAGATCCAGATTTTGCAGCCTGTGCTAAGTTTGGATGCTTTTCTGAACTCCAGCTGTGGGAGTATTCACAGTTACACCCAACACAACATGAAAATTCCCCATGTTCATTGTTCACTATGAAATCAAGACTTGGAATGTGTCAGGGAGCAGATCTGCTGAGGCTCCAGAACCTTTTGTGTAAACCTGGGACTGGCCGATGGTTCAGCATTGCCATCAGGAGTGAGGTGTGGTTTCATAGAGTTTTGATGGGGAAACCAGGTGAAACTTGGCCATTTTGACTGAGATTTGCTTGGAGATTTGGGCTTCGTAGCTGGGTGAGATTTCAGTGAGGGTTTTGAGTGCCCCAGGAATGCCAGATCAGGGCCTTTGCGAAGTAGCGATAGCAAAATCTTTGCGCTGGATTCTTTCATTTTGCTTCTACCCCCATTGTATTAGACAGAACCTGTCAGTGAACCAACCACAAACAACTGAGCATTTATATCTTCATTACCAAATACACAGGGACCGAGACAGAGGAAAAGGGAGAGAAAGTCCCTGGAGAAAGGTGTCTATAAACAGAACCTTAAAATACAACTGTTCAAAGTCTCCTCCTTGCCTTGAGATGAGCTGTGAGCGCCTGTTTGCCTGTTTCTGGGAAGACCAAGCAGAAGGAAGTGGCTAAGTGGTGTGCAAGTACATACGTGGGAGCAGCCACACCTGCAGTGAGACACTAAACAAACCTGGGCTGTATTGCTTTTGTGGTCTGACATTTAGCCCTGTGTCCTGCAAGGGAATTGGAGTGGGAGTAGAAGGGGGAAAACGGTGACCTTTGAGAATATGGTGAGTGTTTCGCCCCATTTAACCTTCCTGCCTGGAGACCTGCTGGGGATGAGGGAGTCAGGAAGAAGAACGGCCCTTTGCATCTCTATAGAGCCACCGCTTCTAGGATCCCAAAGTGCTTTGCAAATAGAGTGACCCCAAGAGGGATCAGCAAAAATCATTTCCTTGCCTGCTGTTAAAGATGGGGCTTAATTGCGCTCTGCATCTGAGGATACTTTGAGTCAGTCAGTATCATCAAGTCAGAGGTTGCCTCATAAAGGTTATGTCCTTGTACAGTTCTCCTTGTATTAATTCATTAATGCCATTCTAGAGCCCATAACCATTGTTCCTGCACCGCATAGTGCCGACATTGAGACACATTTCCCATGTCTAGGGAAATAATATCCCATGACCCCACAGAGCACAACAGCTTTTAAGAAGGTCATATATTAAATCAGTGTTGGCTCTGGGATTGGAACCTAGAGTTTCTGATTGCCAGTTGCATGCTTTAGCCACTAGACCAGGGGTGGCCAAACTGCAGCTTGTGAGTCTCATGTGACACTTACAGTTAACAGTACGGCTTGCAGAGGCCCCCCCCCAGTTCTCTACCTACCAGACTGGGGCAGGAGGAGCTCGGGGCTTCTGCCATGCAGCAGGGTGGTGGGGCAAAGGGTTTCAGCCCTGCAGGGAAGGGGGTGTCTTCGGACTTCAGCAGGAGCGGGGCTGAAGCCCTGAGCCCCAGCAGGCCCACCTGTCTCTCGAATTTCTGAAGATTATCGTTTGTGGTTTGGAGGGTCAGTAAGTTTGGCCACCCCTGCACTAGACCATACTGCTGCATGGACATAAGAACTATGTATCCTTAACGATCTGCCTCGTGCATTAGGGATGCACACTGAGTACCCAATCAGCATGGCTTACTGTGTTTGTCAGGCAAGAGTGGGCCAAGGGGTTGTTTATATAGCGGGGTTTATACAGAGAGAGGTTATTTTTTAGCTTTAAAACTCCCTAAAACATTATTTTTTCCTCCCAAGCCCTGTGAGATCAGAATCATGTCTGTTTTACAGATGGTGAAACTGGATGCAAAAGAGCTGAGTATGCAACACCCTATAACACCAAAAACTGTCCAGAGCCCAGAGCACAATTAGCTACTCGGCAACAACAAACTGATACATATGGCCCACCACTCAAGGGCAGTAACAAACCACTCACTGTACACAGCCCAGCACTCATGAGCAACCCCACGATAACAAAACATATGCTAGTAGGAAATAAAGAGATTTCAGTTCTAAGCTTTAAAGGGCTTATTATAAACAACAGAAATAAAAACCTCTATTTTAAGATGACTGATGATGGTACCTCAAGCCTTTTAATGCTGTTTGGGATCCTAAGGGCTGTGGGTTGGGGGTATGTCAGAAGGGAGAAGACTCATTTTGTTGTGGTAGGTCCCTGCCTATAGTTTTCTGTTGTCCATAATGAGTAATGACACTTTCCATTTTAAACCAAGAGGCTAGAGCATCAACTGATGTGGGTTTCAGGCAGAAAGCTGGATACACGATTACTCAGAAAACAGGCAGAGTAAGCCAACGCTATTTCCCCCCGGCTCAATAAACCATAAGTTATTTTTCTTCTGGAGCCTAAAGATAATGTAAACCCAAACTATTGGCCTTTAGTAATTTCCAGGCACAACTGCTACAAAGAGCAATTGGGCTCTTAGTTGTCCATGGAGAAGTCTGGCTGGAATTTGTATGGTATCACCTCATCAGACATGCTGACAAGGCCCTGAAGCAAGGCATTCATGCGTGATGTGCTTTCCTCTTGATTCCCAAATAGCCTCAGACACTAACAAGGAATCCCTCCTGTCTAACTGTTCAGAGGAGACAGGTAGTGCCAGAAACAGAACTGGGAAAGGTACTGTCTTTGTTAGGAGATATTACACTTTAGCAGACTGCTCCTCAGTCAGGGTCTCCACTGGCTTTACTGACTCGCTTGCCACCATGTAGGAAAATATCTTTCATTCTGCTTACAGGCTGTATTGGGCGGGATCAATTGGTTTCAAAGGAAAGGACAGTGGAGATTACTGTTTTATGTAGTTCACAATGTGGAACCTGATGCACAGCTAGTGCTAGGGACTGGGGATAAAGGGTCTGTGATGGAATGATACAGTATTCCTTTTCTTCTAAAGGGAAGGGTAAACCACATAGTGGTTTGCAAAGAGAAGGAATCCACAACTTGCACTCAGTTCTGTCTGTTACAATAGCAGAGACAGTAGCATTAACCAAGGCCAATTGCCTTAGGATTGCGGGAGATAATTTCCATGGGCAACCAAGGCACTGCCTCCCTAGCTGGCAACTGACAGTCCCCATTCTCTCTGAAGTCCATATGGTAATCAGGCACCTCCATTAATAGATAGATACAAAGCCAGAACCCTGGATCTCAACTCTGCTGACCATGCAATTGTTCATGCCAATCTTTAGTTACTACAAAAGGGCCATTCTCTGCAAGGTGCTAGGCACATCTCGGGGCACTCAGCATCTTGCCAAATAGGACATACTATTCTTTGTTCAATAAATACTATTAATTATTGTTTTTAAAAAACTTCCTTTTTTCTTTCTTCTTGGAGAAAGGGGGGCAGGGAAGCAGCCTCAAGTGCTCCTTGGAAGGACTGTGAGGAATAATGAAAACACACCTCAAGGCATAGAGGTGTCCCCTTTAAGGCTGTAGGTTCAATGTATCTTCCACTACGTTCCTGACTGGCAAAACAGAGCTTATGCTCTGCTGTG
Source organism: Caretta caretta (assembly GCF_965140235.1). Lineage (NCBI taxonomy): Eukaryota > Metazoa > Chordata > Testudines > Cheloniidae > Caretta > Caretta caretta. The sequence goes on along the minus strand of NC_134213.1, from coordinate 16,448,902 downwards.
TCCAGTGTATTCTTTCCACACAATAGGCCCCAGAAATCTGGTTTGTGTTGGGAGTCAGCAGTTAAAGCCCTCACATGAGACAATGGGATTTGCTTAGGCAGCTAGAGTTACTTGTATGTGTGTCTGTCTGTTTTTTGGTTTGAACCCAAACAGGCCACATGGAAAAAGGCCCCCTGGCAACGTTCATCCTTCCAGAGTGGAGTAAAGTTCTGGAGCTGGAATTGCCTTTAGATCAATAATCACAGCCAAGGAGTGAGTGTGTGTATGTTGTGGGGAGGCTGGCGAGAGGGGGCCAAGCAGGCAAACATGCCTTTGAAATGCAGTTTTTAAATTACTGGAGCTCTTCATACATCATCATTCCCATGGGCCTTTCCACTGAAATGGTGATTAACCCTTAACCCCTGCAATTCCACACTTGCACACTCAGGGCCAGATTCACAGTTTCTCCTTTGCTGTGCTGGGTGCAGAAAAGAGGGGAAAGGGGCAAAAATGGTGTTGGGGTAGCATAAAGGGGCTGCAGCATTGGCAGAAGTCTTAGATTTTCACAGTACACTAACAGCATCTTATAGAATCCAGGCTTGTGACTGCAGGGCCTACAGGTAGCACTAGGAGCTGTTAAGGAATGAATGGCAACATTCTTGGGGGGCTCTCAAGACTAGAACATGTTTTCCAACAATGCAAGTGTGGACTGAAGATGTTGCCTTAGCCCTCACAACTATTCTTGAAATAAGTTCTGGATTTCCTGCTCTGCTGAGTATCCTGTTCCTAACGTCTGGTAGGGTCCCACCTCATCTGCTGAGCCACTCAGCCTTCATGATTATGAGCTATACATGTATTGTACATGCGCTTGGTGGGGGCTTGCCAAGAAATGTACTTTGGGCTGCTCGACCGCTTCAGTATTTGGCCATTGTGGGTTACCATCCCTTGGCCTTGCTCTTTATCTGTCTTTATTTTGACACATCTGGGCTTCTGTCATAAGGCGCTCCTCATGGAGAAGATAATTGCTGCTATTTACATGAAATCAAGAAATAAATTCCGTGACACAATTACAGTCCTGCCCATTTCACTTAAATCTAATAAGGTCTCATTAGAATTATTATGTTCAATAAGATTACAGAGTTTTGGGGGAAGGCATAACCTCAGAGATTACTTGCAAAAATTAACATAATTTCAGTTGCATTTTTTATTAAGATAAAAAGGGTTAATAAATGATTATTACATGCTTTATTAAATGGTTAATCAATTGTTATAGATTGTTAGATTGCAACAGGTCAATAGATTACTATAAACCAGGGTTGTAAACAATCTGTAACACCTTCTGATGATGTGCTTCTAACGATCTCTAACTCATGCTACTCATGTCTATAATATGCTCATAACATCTATTAATCATTTATTAACCCTTTATAAGCCTTTTAATAATAAAACCGTAATATAAAGTCTGACCATAATTTCAGACTGGAAGGACCAGATTTTCGAAAGGTATTTAGACGTTGCTCCATTCAGCATTGGAATGCCTAGTGTTCCCATTGGCAAAGGTAATCCACTTCCTCAAGAGGTAGTAGCTAGGTCAATGGAAGAATTCTTCCATCAACCTAGTGCTGTCTACACTGGGAATTAGGTCAGTATAGCTACGTCTCTCAGGGTGTGAAAACAATCCACATCCCTAAGGCTTTGTCTATAGTGGAATTTCATCGGCAAAACTTTTGTTGTTCAGGGGTGTAAAAAAACCAGCCCCCCCCCCCCCGAATGACAAAAGTTTTACTGACAAAAAGCACCGGTGTGAACAGTGCTTTGTCAGCAGGAGCACTCTGCTGATGACACAGCTGCTGCCGCTCGTTGGGGGTGGGAGTTTTGTGTCAGCAGGAGAGCGCTCTCCTGTCGACAAACTGCAGCTACACTGCGCGCCTTTTAGCAGCACGGCTGTAGCAGCACAGCGGTGTCACTAAAAGGTGCGTAGGGTAGACAAAGCCTAAGACACATAGCTATACAGATGTAAGTTTCTAATGTAGACCAGGCCCAACTAACCGATTGACTTTCAGTAGGACTTAGATGTTGCAGTTCTGGGTGGGGCAACACCTAACCACCAGTAAAGAATGTGGGCCTAAGTTTTTGGTGGCAGGGACTGTCTCTGTTTATCCACACCACCCAGCAAAATGGAGCCCCAATTTGGGCTGGAACCTCTGGATGCTACAGTAAGATAAATATTTAGGTAATAATAAAGAGCTCAATCCTCAATTATTCCAAAGAAGGCTCAAAGCCACCTTCCTGCCTCACTCAATCCTGGAGCAAGCTGGGGGCAGAACCAGCCCCTGGCGCAAGTTAAGATGACTTAACACTGGTTGGAGCAGTACCCTAGGGACTGTTCTGCTGGTCCAGGGCTACTGGGGGTATAGCTACACACCGAGCGACAGCGAGTCTCAGGGCTTCAGGCAGCAGACTTGCGTTCATGCCATGATGCTAAAAATAGCTCTGTAGACTCTGTGGCTTGGGCTGCAGCTCAGGCTCTGAAGCCCAGGGAGGGGGATGGGCTCCAGAGCCCAAGTTCCAGTCCAAGCCACAATGTCTACATAGCTATTTTTAGCACCGTAGTGTGAGCCCGAGTCTGTCGACAGGGGCCCTGAGACTCGCTGCTGCAGGCTGCCACTTGCTGTGTAGACGTACCCTTGGAACACAGCCTGATTTGGCTTTGCCCCCTCACATCCCAGGAATGCCTCCACACCATTGGGGAAATTCCCTTAGGTCAATCCCCTTTGAGCAGCAGAAAGGGATTTACTCTAGGGAAAGGATCTAGTGAATAATAATAGGAATAATTAGAGCTTGACTAATGCTTCCGGACAAGGAAGGAAATAGCTGACAATGATAAGAATTACCACCAGATGTCACCATTTCAGGCAGCTTTATAGACTTTTCAAAGGACAAGCAAAACCAAGGTAGCAACAAACTAAACAAAAGCTAAATTAAATAAACACAGATTTAGTTTGTTTACTAAAGGTCCCATCTTCCTGCTACCTTAGACACTGAGTAATTTTGTTAGTAATGTGGGTTACAGCAAACACATCAAGGAAAGGCAGAAAGATAACCTGCCCGTGTTCAGGTTTATATTTCCCATGCAAACATGAAGGAAAAACAATTATTCAAAGAAAATATAAGCAGTGGGGGGAGGGAATTGCCTCACTGCCTATGCAGCAGACCTAGAAATCTGGTTTTAAAAGAATAAGGATCTCAGCTTTTTGGTTTCTATAGTAGGTTTCTATATAGGAAGGCTTTACTGCCTTCCAATTTTTAGTTATCTTTGACTCAAAAGTTGCTGGGCATTGTCAGTGAACAAGAGGGCTGGTCATACTCTTAATTCCAATCTTTCAAAAAATAAGAATTCTCAAGAGTGTGGGGATAGACGAATTCTGAGCCTGCTAATGTACAGCATTGTTTTATTATGTTCCATCTTAAAAAGACAGTCAGAGGGTGTCTTTTTAATGCAAAGGTGCATCGAAAGGTGAGATATGGCCCAGAATGTTTAATGCTCTGATTAAAGAAAATTCCATGCAAGAACGCAAGAGACATATGTATGGGTAGAATATAACGGTAATGGCTGTTGACTGCCCCATAATATTGGAGTAGTATAAAGCAACTAATGAACTTGGAAACTCCTTGGTAAAATCTAGTCCATCCTCTACGTAGATTGTCATTATTTTTCCTAGGTGAGAAACAATCAAAGGAAAGGATTCCTAGAATTTGTGATGCAGAAAATTTCTAATTAGTGGGGGGAATTTTTTCCAGCATACTTCGACTCCTTGGATCTTTTTTCTCACCATGACTAATTCCTCATTGCAGAGGTGACATTCAATTCCACATTAGTAAGCAAACAGCATTTCAGGAATCTATCAGGACAGACAATGGATGGACTGGAGCCAGAGTCCTAAATGCTTTTAAAATATTTTACTTGTCGTAACTGCTTCCCATTCTCGAGTGATAGATAAACATCCTAGGAAGTTCCTGGTTAATCCTTCTGCATGGAGTGAAAAGTGGGAAGGGGGTAGAAGTACTTAGGTAGAGGTATGATTTGATTATGCTAGACAGCATAGTAATGCCAAAGGGGCTTCAGCACATCGCTGTAAATATTCTGCAACTTATTTGTTTTAATAAGAAGAGTAGCAATTCTCTCAGGGTCTGATTCAAAGTCCATTGAAATCAATAAGAGTCTTTCCATTGACTTCAATGAGCTTTGGACTAGGCCCCTGATCATGTTATTGTTAGTCCTCCACAGAGAAGTGTCCTAAAAAACAAAGGCTGATTTTAGATGACCTCTTTTTCACTGGGGACAATGGAATTTTTATTTACAGGCTGCTGCTATGAACAGAAGATTTAGGAGGCTGCTCTCCTTGCCTTATGCACACAAGTCTAATTAATGCCAACAGGAATTTCAAGTGCTTATAAAGAGACTGGTCAGAAAACAAAGAGGCTCTCTTGGCCCATTATTGGATCGCAGTGCAGCATGTCGAGTATTAACTCTAACGCTGCATTTCAGCAGGTCAGGAAATCAGGCAGCATCCCTTCTGCCACAGCAGGAGTCAGGTTGCCTTCAGCTAACAAGAATTTATTTCTATGAGGGGGTTGTAATGTTTCTGACAACAGGCGATGGTTTTGTTTTCATGTGTGAATGGATCCTATAATCAGTAGCTCTGCACCATCAGGGAACAAACTTTACTACTGTACACAGCAGCTTCTAAACAGAACTGTTTCACAACTGGCAACACAGCATCCCTCATGATCTGACTGACTATACATTCAGTTGTTAAACAGAAGGTTAGACTATTGGTAACAGAGTAGCAGCCGTGTTAGTCTGTATTCGCAAAAAGAAAAGGAGTACTTGTGGCACCTTAGAGACTAACAAATTTATTTGAGCATAAGCTTTCGTGAGCTACAGCTTATGCTCAAATAAATTGGTTAGTCTCTAAGGTGCCACAAGTACTCCTGTTCTTTTTACTATTGGTAACATCGCCATCTAGTGACCCTCATACTACCAACATTTGTTTCCCAACAGGACCAAAATTATGAATAAAACCAATCCTTCTCTTCAAGCAAATCTAAAATACAGGTGCAAACTCCAATTTCACAGACAGTGACACAGTGAAGATGGTACACATATTTATGAGAACAAAGTTACTGGATTCTTCTCTGATTTTTTTATGCAACATTTTCTGTGAGCACTGCAACGCGTGGAGCGAATAGATTTTTAAAACATAATTCTATAGTAAGTCTGTTTACCAAAAAACAGAACATACAATTGTATATAGTGAGAGATTAGTTGCATGCAATATTTACAAAGGAATAGGCCTCAATATTATTACACAATATTGCATACACATCACATAGCTAGAATAAGTTTTAGCAGGTTACTGAGTTGATAAGTAGTCACTGACCTGTGATGCGAAAGGTATGCCCATTTCTTTAAAAACTTGTTAAAATTATGCTTTTCATGGGTTACTAGCATTCTATAGGTACTGAAGACTAATGGCCTATTTCTGTTCCCATTTATTCCAAATTTACACTGCTGTAACAGAGGCTACGTCTACACTAGAAACTTCAAAGCGCTGCTGTGGGAGATCTCCTGTGGCAGCGCTTTGAAGTGTGAGTGTGGTCACGCGAGAGCACTGGGCGAGAGCTCTCCCAGAGCTGCTGGTAATCCACCGCCACGAGGGAAATAGCTCCGAGAGCTGGGAGCGCAATTCCCAGCGCTTGGAGCCTGTCTACACTAGCGCTTTAAAGCGCTCAGACTTGCTGCTCTCAGGGGGGTGATTTTTCGCAATCCTGAGCCAGCCAAGTTAGAGCGCTATAAAATGTAAGTGTAGACAAGCCCAGAATGTGGCTCCTATCAGGTTAAGATTCTTCTAGTTCTGCATGATAATCACTTCAATGACAAGTGATTATCAATTACACTTTTTTTCACTGATGCTTCCAAACTTACATTGTAGATCTGCCTATTTTAGACTCTCCAGAACATTTTTTATTCCCTTTATAAAGGACAATATCTCTTGCCAAGTACTGTTTTAGTGCATTTAATTCAAACCCAAATCTGTCTTTAAGACATGGTCAATGGGACATGGTTTTTTGCATGTAACCCAGTGTTTCTATTTAAGAAAATTAAAAACGTAGGCTCACTTTGAGATTGTAGCTCTTCAGCGTCAACAGAGGGCCTGCGGAAGAGCAACTCAATGTAGGAACCACAGGCCAATCATTCTAGAAAGCTTCAGTTCTGGTTGGCTCTTCTGTACAGAAGAGCTAATCTACTGAGCGGCAGTTGCCAGAGTCATCTGTGACTAAGGAACTGGTTCACTGTGTGGCAAAGTGACTTGTCCACTGTCACACAGCAGGCCAATGGCAGAGCAGGAAATAGAACCCAGGTCTCCCATATCCCAGCCCAGCAGTCTATCCGCTAGACCAATTTAAGCCACAACTGGTCTAGTCTGGATTTGACCGAGCAATCTAGAGGTAAAAGGATCTTTTATCCCTTTAGCAATCCCCTGACCCCTACAATTCCTCTAGTCACTTCTCCAACGCTATCTTTGTAAAGAGCAAAGAAAGCAGTACTTTTTGTCCAGTGAATTCTGTACTAATTTTGAAATAGGAAATGCATATGAAGGTGGGAAATGTAAAGAAAGGACATCACTCATTTTCCATAAACCCTACATTCTGTCTGTTATTTTTGAACTAATCCAAAGGATTAATAGGTTACGTATTACTAGAGATTGACCTGAGCTGTAAGATTCAGCTCCAACTTTGAAGGGATCACATCAAAACTGCTGGCTTGGTCCACTGCAGAGGGAATGGCTGGTGGCAAAGTTTGGAATGAAATCCAAACTTTTGAAAAGTTCTTGGGTGTTTGGATCCCAGCCCCATCTGTACTCATTACCTAAAGCGGCCTGCATGCTATTAAGCTCTATGTGCTAAAATTTTAAAAGGGCATGATTACAGTTGACATTCACAAACCACAGGTTCAACCTTCCTTTAAAAGCATCTCTCCTCCCCACCAAAAGGTAACTTCTAATTCTTAAAGTTTTAGTGTCTTCCTTTGCAATCCCAAAACAAGGGCTGTAATGGTGCTAAAATCCCATTTCTTTGCTGGTGACATGCCAAAAAACAGAGGGCACTGGGCTTCTTGTGCACAATGAGATTGCAGAGCAACCACATCCCATCTTCAGCTCTGCGGATTTGCATTGTACTTGTAAACAGAGACTAGTGAAAGGCAGAAGAAACCAGATGTCCAACGGTCTCATAAATCAAGCGTCTCAGATTTCAGTGGGGAAGTAAGGGGGTATAGATAAGATTCTGCTCTACTGATGGTTAAGTTAATTCATTTTATGATGGTATTTGAACGTCACACCGTTGGATGGCCAAGACCAACCAGATATAGCTATGCAGTTCGCTTTCAACCATGAAGGTTTTTACACACTCATCTTCTAAACCACTCTACATGATACCCAGGATGTCAAGCTAGCCACTGACTTCTTCATATGAATTCACAGACTCAGGGATTTTAAGGCTGGAAAGGACTGTGATGATAATCTTGTCTGACCTTGTGATCAACATAGGCCATGGGAATGTCACCAACTGATTTCTGCCTCAAGAATATAACTTCTCATTGAGCTAGAGCATATTTTTTAGACAGACATCCAATCTTCATTTATGGGCTTCAAGAGAAGGAGAATCCACCACATCCATAAGTAAGTTACTTACTTTCACTTAATTGTAGCACATGGAGTCCACAAAAAACAAGAAGGGAAATCAAATCTAGAGAGGGAAGAGAGGATAACTACAAATAGTAGGTCTCTGGCATCTAGACACTAGCCCAAATTAATTAGAAATGCCTAAATATTCAGATTCAGAATTACTGCCCTAATCCAACTCCTGGTGTAGATTTGTCAGCAATTGTGTGCCTCCTCCTTATAGAATCTTTTCCTTTTGGACTATTTCATTCTCCCTGTGGGGCACCAAGTAACTGCAGGAGAGATATGTCTCTCAGCTTAGCATCTTGGATACAGTTTTCTATTCCACTCCAAGTGATTTAATCATTAAGAGGTTAGGCCTTTACCCAGCAAAATAAGGCCTTTTATGTTGTCTTTGGTTTGAGTCCACTCTCACTCTTTCATTCCCATAAAACTTAACATATTCTTGCCAAACTTATAATAGTAGGGCCATGAGTGGTACTGTGTGTAGAATACCAACTACATGGTCATAAAAGTATGAGAACAGCATTAGTGGCTAGAAAGGAGAGACAATGAGAGTGGAAAATAGTATTCATTCAACTTTTCTTGTGGAGTCAAAGGCAGCTGGCAAGCAAGAGCATGTTCTAAAAATAGAGTAAATCCTTAAAGGAATAACGTGAAATTAAAGAAACAATTCAAGGCAGCCGCTCTGTTAAAGCTATCCATAGATGCACTTGGATCTCCAGACAATCAAGTACATAAGGGAAACAAAGTAGTCTGTAACTCACTTATTTTGGCTACTGCAACAGTTTTCTGGGATCCTGTTTTGAAACTCTGGCCTTGGGATGTTCGTTTCTCATTTCTAGCAATCTGTCGTAAACTTTGCAAACTCCTAAGTTCCTTTTACCCTGGAACAAGGGTTCAAGACCAGCTTCAGTTCTAATAAGTGAAATGATTTACAGGTCTTAGATTCATTCCCAGTGAAAAAAATAGCAGACAGCACTAAAGCCCTATATATAATTTGGAATGACTGATTTTGTTCAGAGAAAGCCTCAGAGGAAGCTGGTACTACAGGCTGAAATACTTTAGTTTTATCAATAGAGTGAGGGTGATCGCTCTGTAGAAAGTTGAGGTTTGGGAGCAGACAGTGTGGGAAGTCTCTAATTTATGCTGCATGACTATTGTGTTAATAAAAACTTAAATGTTATAGTGGAACTGGAAAAGGTTCAGAGAATGGCAACAAAGATGATCAAGGGTATAGAATGGCTTCCACGCATGGAAATTAGGGCTGTTCATCTTAGAAAAGAGACTACAGGGCGGGGAAGGGGTATGATAGGTGTCTTTAAAATCATGAATGGTTTGGGGAAAAAGTGTTATTTACCCTTTCCCAGATTACAAAAACCAGGGATCACCCAATAAAATTAATAAGCAGCAGGTTTAATACAAAGTAGAGGATGTACTTTTTCATACAATGGGATGGTCAGGGATGCAACCCCATCCTCGGGGTAACCCTAAACCTCTGATGGCTAGAAGCCGAGAGATGAAGATGGGGGAGGATCTCTACAAAATGCCCTGTTCTGTGACACTGCCCCTACAGCTCTGGTCTAACCACTGTTGGAAGACAAGATACTGGGCTAGAAGGACCATTGGTCTGACCTAGTCTGGCCTTAGATGTTCTTAGGCTCTTAGATACCAGAGACTTAGCCTCAGAGCAATACCAAGAAAAGCTGGGCTTGTCCTTAACTGTCTTAATGCTTCTTTAATGAAGCCAATGCATGGGGCTGGACAAGCATCCAGTGCTATCCCATGTTACAGATATATCATCTTCAAAGTGGCAAATTCCAGAAAGAATGATTGCACTTCAAAGAATGCCACCATGCATTCATACAGCACGACTGTTACAAAAAATGTGAACCAGGAATCATCTCTGCTGAAACTGGAACCTGTGAAGTCCTGCTTCCAAAACACTAGAAGTCCAAATATGCCATTTCCAAGTATGCAGTTGCACTCATTCATTAAAGAAACAATGGCAGAACTGAACCTATGAGTGGTTTCAAAATCAGGGAGAACCAAACAGCCTCCAATGTGGTTTTGGAAATTTTTATCTGATAAAGGAATGCTTCCCAGGCTTTGTTCCAGAGAATGTAACTTATAAAACAAGTTCAAATCTATCCTGAAGGAACAGGGAAAGGTTTAAAATAATATGCTGCTGAGGCTTTGTGTAACATTCAGGGTTTTTTTGAGTACTAGTGATTTAGTACCGGAGCAAAATTTCATGAAGGGAGAGACAATGTTGTGAACTGATGATCGCCAGAAAGAATTTCAGGCTTGGCGAACACAGAACTTATCAGTCTTGTCCTCTTTTTTCTTCCAGTGTTTTCCTCTCCTGGGAAAACATTTTTCCCTAACAAAGACCGCAAAAGGCCACATTTAAGAAAGAAAGAAAATGAAAAAAGGCCTGACATTAGTGTGTCTACCCGAGCTGGTTGAAATGTTTTGTTCAAGACATTTTTTCGATTAAATAACAAGGCTTTTCATCCAAACAGAAATTTCCACAGGAAATGTCCTTTTTGGACAATATGTCATGTTTTTCTACAAAAACAACCTCCCCCACTCCAACTTTTCGGTTTTGGGAAACCAAAAATATTTTTTCTGAGGTAGCAGTCTCCCTTTTGTAAATGCGATGTAATTCAGTTGCATCTACAGATTTGAGTACTTGCAACCTGCAGGCAGGCATTCAGAAGTCAAGTACTCAGATTTGCACTTGCAATTTATTTCTAATTTAGGGGGCGTTCTAGGTGCTTAGCTTCTCTCAGGTCAGGCTGTAAGTGCCATGAGACAGTGGCATGCACACTACTAGGTACAGCATAGCTCTATCTCTGTAATGCATTAGCATCAGAATCAAAGCTAAACAGATGAAGTTTATAATATAGTTATGGGAAAACAATACAAATAAACGCTCTACATTATATGTATGTTTGAATTACAGTGCGCTCTGTCTTCTTTGTGTCTATCAATTCACTTGTCTGTAAGCAATTAATATATAGAACATGGTATGTAAGACACAGGTTGCCTGAGATTTTACAATCATTTTCTAGATCAGAAAACTTCAGATAAGTAGGGATAACCTTGGAATAGCATGTAAACTATTGGGTTCTTATCCAAATCAATCCAGAGAACCTTTTGAAGTTGGCCCATCACTAATGCTAATATATTTGTGTCTGCAAATCAAGCAGTTTGCTGTTTGCTCTGGAAGAATTTAATACTGGGAAAATTAGAGCCAGATGAGCCTGTGCCTCACTATAAATTCAGATTTCAGAGTAGCAGCCGTGTTAGTCTGTATTCGCAAAAAGAAAAGGAGAACTTGTGGCACCTTAGAGACTAACAAATTTATTGACTAACAAATTTATTGGTTATTCACATTGGATGAAGTGAGCTGTAGCTCATGAAAGCTTATGCGCAAATAAATTTGTTAGTCTCTAAGGTGCCACAAGTACTCCTTTTCTTTTTACTATAAATTCAGCTAATCTAAAGCCCTGGCTTGCAGAATTATGGGTGTTGTCAGCATCTCCATTGTAAAAAGTGTTGTGGTATCTGATTCTTTTGTGGTTCAAATGCCTTTGTTTTTGAACATTAAATTTGTCTAAAATGGGGGTCAGTGCATCCTGCTAGGTACCTTTAAGAACAAAAAGAATGTGAGACACTGATGTTTGAATGTAGCACGATTGTATTTCTCAAAGCCCTTTTCCACAAGTGTTTCTTTGGACGTGGATTACAGAGTGTAATCCTTGAACACATGAAATCCCAGACATTTTTATTCAGAACTTCTTATGAAAAGGTGCCAGATTGTCAGCCTTGACGACCAAAGTCCTCTATCCATGGAACAGGTAGGCGTTGGGAATGGCAGGGCAAGTGCTCTGCATGGGCCTTCCAGGACCCCTCATCCCCACTGGGAAAAGCCACCATTACAGATTAGAGGGTAGTTCTTTCTCTCCAGACCCAATGAGTGCCAGATCCTGAGTTGCGGTAAAGCTGCATCTATTTATACCAGTTGAGGACTTGGCCCTCAGTCTTC